>NC_091983.1:9754422-10057280 GCF_044704955.1 Pristiophorus japonicus
CTCTCCGGACAGTGTGATTCACCCTCTTGCTCTGGACAGTGTGTGACCCTCTCCCTCCGGACAGTGTGATTGACCCTCGCTCTACGGACTGTGCGATTGACTCTCTCTCTCCAGACAGTGTGCTTTACCCTCTCTCTCCGGACAGTGCGATTGTCCCTCTCTCTCCGAACAGTGTGATTGACCCTCGCTCTCCAGACAGTGTTATTGACCTTCTCTCTTCGGACAGTGCGATTAACCCCCTCTCTCCGGACAGTCTGATTGACCCTCTCTCTCCGGACAGTCTGATTGACCCTCTCTCTCCGGACAGTGCGATTGACCCTCTCTCTCCGGTCAGTCTGATTGACCCTCTCTCTCCGGACAGTGTGATTGACCCACTCTCTCCGGACAGTGTTATTGACCCTCTCTCCAGACTATGCGATTGACCCTCTCTCTCCGGACAGTGCGATTGACCCTCTCTCTCCGGACAGTGTGATTGACCTTCTCTCTCCGGACAGTGCGATTGATCCTCTCTCTCCGGACAGTGTAATTGACCCTCTCTCTCCGGACAGTGCGATTGATCCTCTCTCTCCGGACATTGTGATTGACCCTCTCTCTCCAGACAGTGTGATTGACCCTCTCTCTCCGGACAGTGTGATTGACCTCTCTCCGGATAGTGCGATTGATCTTCTCTCTCCGGACAGTGTAATTGACCCTCTCTCTGCGGACAGTGCGATTGATCCTTTCTCTCCGGACAGTGTAATTGACCCTCTCTCTCCGGACAGTGCGATTGATCCTCTCTCTCCGGACCGTGTGATTGACCCTCTCTCTCCAGACCGTATGATTGACCCTCCCTCTCCGGACAGTCTGATTGAACCTCTCTCTCCGGACAGGGTGATTGACCCTCTCCGGAAAATGTGATTGACCCTCTCTCTCTCGCCGGACAGTCTGATTGACCCTTCTCTCCGGACAGTGTGATTGACCCTCTCTCCCGGACTGTGTGATTGACCCTCTCTCTCCGGACAGTGTAATTGACCCTCTCTCTCCGGACAGTGCGATTGACCATCTCTCTCCGAACAGTGCGATTGATCCTCTCTCTCCGGACAGTGTGATTGACCCACTGTCTCCAGACAGTGTGATTGATCCTCTCTCTCCGGTCAATGCGATTGAACCTCTCTCTCTGGACAGTGTGATTGACCCTCTCTCTCCGGACAGTGCGATTTACCCCCTCTCTCCGGACTGTGTGATTGACCCTCTCTCTCCGGACAGTGCGATTGACCCCCTTTCTCCGAAGAGTGTGATTGACCCTCTCTCTCCGGACAGTGCGATTGTCCCTCTCTCTCCGAACAGTGTGATTGACCCTCGCTCTCCAGACAGTGTTATTGACCACCTCTCTCCGGACAGTGCGATTAACCCCCTCTCTCTGGACAGTGTGATTGACCCTCTCTCTCCGGACAGTCTGACCCTCTCTCTCCGGACAGTGCGATTGACCCTCTCTCTCCGGTCAGTCTGATTGATCCTCTCTCTCTGGACAGTGTGATCGACCCTCTCTCTCCGGACAGATTGATTGACCCTCTCTCTCCGGACAGTGTGATTGACCCACTCTCTCCAGATAGTGTGATTGATCCTCTCTCTCCAGACAGTGCAGTTGACCCTCTCCCTCCGGACAGTGTGACTGACCCCCTCTCTCCAGACAGTGTGTTTGACCCTCTCCATCCGGGCAGTGTGATTGACCCTCTCTCTCCCGACATTGTGATTGACCCTCTCTCTCCCGACAGTGTGATTGACCCTCTCTCTCCCGACAGTGTGATTGACCCTCCCTCTCCGTACAGTGTGATTGACCCTCTCTCTCCGGACAGTTTTATTGACCCTGTCTCTCCGGACAGTGTGATTCACCCTCTCTCTCCGGACAGTGCGATTGACCCCCTCTCTCCGAAGAGTGTGATTGACCCTCTCTCTCCGGACAGTGTGATTGACCTTCTCTCTCCGGACAGTGCGATTAACCCCTTCTCTCCGGACAGTGTGATTGACCCTCTCTCTCTGGACAGTCTGACCCTCTCTCTCCGGACAGTGCGATTGACCCTCTCTCTCCGGTCAGTCTGATTGATCCTCTCTCTCTGGACAGTGTGATCGACCCTCTCTCTCCGGACAGATTGATTGACCCTCTCTCTCCGGACAGTGTGATTGACCCACTCTCTCCAGATAGTGTGATTGATCCTCTCTCTCCAGACAGTGCAGTTGACCCTCTCCCTCCGGACAGTGTGACTGACCCCCTCTCTCCAGACAGTGTGTTTGACCCTCTCCATCTGGGCAGTGTGATTGACGCTCTCTCTCCCGACATTGTGATTGACCCTCTCTCTCCCGACAGTGTGATTGACCCTCCCTCTCCGTACAGTGTGATTGACCCTCTCTCTCCGGACAGTTTTATTGACCCTGTCTCTCCGGACAGTGTGATTCACCCTCTCTCTCCGGACAGTGCGATTGACCCCCTCTCTCCGAAGAGTGTGATTGACCCTCTCTAAGGACAGTCTGATTGACCCTCTCTCTCCGGACAGTGTCATTGACCCTCTCTCCCGGACTGTGTGATTGACCCTCTCTCTCCGGACAGTGTAATTGACCCTCTCTCTCCGGACAGTGCGATTGACCCTCTCTCCAGACTATGCGATTGATCCTCTCTCTCCGGACAGTGCGATTGACCCTCTCTCTCCGGACAGTCTGATTGACCCTCTCTCTCCGGACAGTGTCATTGATCCTCTCTCCCGGACTGTGTGATTGACCCTCTCTCTCCGGACAGTGTAATTGACCCTCTCTCTCCGGACAGTGCGATTGACCCTCTCTCCAGACTATGCGATTGATCCTCTCTCTCCGGACAGTGCGATTGACCCTCTCTCTCCGGACAGTGTGATTGACCTTCTCTCTCCGGACAGTGCGATTGATCCTCTCTCTCCGGACAGTGTAATTGACCCTCTCTCTCCGGACAGTGCGATTGATCCTCTCTCTCCGGACATTGTGATTGACCCTCTCTCTCCAGACAGTGTGATTGACCCTCTCTCTCCGGACAGTGTGATTGACCTCTCTCCGGATAGTGCGATTGACCTTCTCTCTCCGGACAGTGTAATTGACCCTCTCTCTGCGGACAGTGCGATTGATCCTTTCTCTCCGGACAGTGTAATTGACCCTCTCTCTCCGGACAGTGCGATTGATCCTCTCTCTCCGGACCGTGTGATTGACCCTCTCTCTCCAGACCGTATGATTGACCCTCCCTCTCCGGACAGGGTGATTGACCCTCTCCGGAAAATGTGATTGACCCTCTCTCTCTCGCCGGACAGTCTGATTGACCCTTCTCTCCGGACAGTGTGATTGACCCTCTCTCTCCGGACAGTGTAATTGACCCTCTCTCTCCGGACAGTGTGATTGACCATCTCTCTCCATAAGGTGTCATTGACTCTCTCTCCGGACAGTGTGATTGACCCTCTCTAAGGACAGTGTGATTGAACCTCTCTCCATACAGTGTGATTAACCCTCTCTCTCCGGACTGTGTGATTGGCCCTCTCCGGACAGTGTGATTGACCCTCTCTCTCCCGACATTGTGATTGACCCTCTCTCTCCAGACAGTCTGATTGACCCTCTCTCTCCGGACAGTGTAATTGACCCTCACTCCAGAAAGTGCGATTGACCCTCTCTCTCCAGGCAATGAGATTGATCTCTCTCTCCGGACAGAGTGATTCACCCTCTCTCTCCGGACAGTGTGATTGACCCTCACTCTCCCGACAGGGCGATTGACCCTCACTCAGGAAAGTGTGATTGACCCTCTCTAAGGACAGTGTGATTGAACCTCTCTCCTACAGTGTGATTGACCCTCTCTCTCCTGACAGGGCGATTGACCCTGTCTCTCCGGACAGTGTGATTCACCCTCTTGCTCTGGACAGTGTGTGACCCTCTCCCTCCGGACAGTGTGATTGACCCTCGCTCTACGGACTGTGCGATTGACTCTCTCTCTCCAGACAGTGTGCTTTACCCTCTCTCTCCGGACAGTGCGATTGTCCCTCTCTCTCCGAACAGTGTGATTGACCCTCGCTCTCCAGACAGTGTTATTGACCTTCTCTCTTCGGACAGTGCGATTAACCCCCTCTCTCCGGACAGTCTGATTGACCCTCTCTCTCCGGACAGTCTGATTGACCCTCTCTCTCCGGACAGTGCGATTGACCCTCTCTCTCCGGTCAGTCTGATTGACCCTCTCTCTCCGGACAGTGTGATTGACCCACTCTCTCCGGACAGTGTTATTGACCCTCTCTCCAGACTATGCGATTGACCCTCTCTCTCCGGACAGTGCGATTGACCCTCTCTCTCCGGACAGTGTGATTGACCTTCTCTCTCCGGACAGTGCGATTGATCCTCTCTCTCCGGACAGTGTAATTGACCCTCTCTCTCCGGACAGTGCGATTGATCCTCTCTCTCCGGACATTGTGATTGACCCTCTCTCTCCAGACAGTGTGATTGACCCTCTCTCTCCGGACAGTGTGATTGACCTCTCTCCGGATAGTGCGATTGATCTTCTCTCTCCGGACAGTGTAATTGACCCTCTCTCTGCGGACAGTGCGATTGATCCTTTCTCTCCGGACAGTGTAATTGACCCTCTCTCTCCGGACAGTGCGATTGATCCTCTCTCTCCGGACCGTGTGATTGACCCTCTCTCTCCAGACCGTATGATTGACCCTCCCTCTCCGGACAGTCTGATTGAACCTCTCTCTCCGGACAGGGTGATTGACCCTCTCCGGAAAATGTGATTGACCCTCTCTCTCTCGCCGGACAGTCTGATTGACCCTTCTCTCCGGACAGTGTGATTGACCCTCTCTCCCGGACTGTGTGATTGACCCTCTCTCTCCGGACAGTGTAATTGACCCTCTCTCTCCGGACAGTGCGATTGACCATCTCTCTCCGAACAGTGCGATTGATCCTCTCTCTCCGGACAGTGTGATTGACCCACTGTCTCCAGACAGTGTGATTGATCCTCTCTCTCCGGTCAATGCGATTGAACCTCTCTCTCTGGACAGTGTGATTGACCCTCTCTCTCCGGACAGTGCGATTTACCCCCTCTCTCCGGACTGTGTGATTGACCCTCTCTCTCCGGACAGTGCGATTGACCCCCTTTCTCCGAAGACTGTGATTGACCCTCTCTCTCCGGACAGTGCGATTGTCCCTCTCTCTCCGAACAGTGTGATTGACCCTCGCTCTCCAGACAGTGTTATTGACCACCTCTCTCCGGACAGTGCGATTAACCCCCTCTCTCTGGACAGTGTGATTGACCCTCTCTCTCCGGACAGTCTGACCCTCTCTCTCCGGACAGTGCGATTGACCCTCTCTCTCCGGTCAGTCTGATTGATCCTCTCTCTCTGGACAGTGTGATCGACCCTCTCTCTCCGGACAGATTGATTGACCCTCTCTCTCCGGACAGTGTGATTGACCCACTCTCTCCAGATAGTGTGATTGATCCTCTCTCTCCAGACAGTGCAGTTGACCCTCTCCCTCCGGACAGTGTGACTGACCCCCTCTCTCCAGACAGTGTGTTTGACCCTCTCCATCCGGGCAGTGTGATTGACCCTCTCTCTCCCGACATTGTGATTGACCCTCTCTCTCCCGACAGTGTGATTGACCCTCTCTCTCCCGACAGTGTGATTGACCCTCCCTCTCCGTACAGTGTGATTGACCCTCTCTCTCCGGACAGTTTTATTGACCCTGTCTCTCCGGACAGTGTGATTCACCCTCTCTCTCCGGACAGTGCGATTGACCCCCTCTCTCCGAAGAGTGTGATTGACCCTCTCTCTCCGGACAGTGTGATTGACCTTCTCTCTCCGGACAGTGCGATTAACCCCTTCTCTCCGGACAGTGTGATTGACCCTCTCTCTCTGGACAGTCTGACCCTCTCTCTCCGGACAGTGCGATTGACCCTCTCTCTCCGGTCAGTCTGATTGATCCTCTCTCTCTGGACAGTGTGATCGACCCTCTCTCTCCGGACAGATTGATTGACCCTCTCTCTCCGGACAGTGTGATTGACCCACTCTCTCCAGATAGTGTGATTGATCCTCTCTCTCCAGACAGTGCAGTTGACCCTCTCCCTCCGGACAGTGTGACTGACCCCCTCTCTCCAGACAGTGTGTTTGACCCTCTCCATCTGGGCAGTGTGATTGACGCTCTCTCTCCCGACATTGTGATTGACCCTCTCTCTCCCGACAGTGTGATTGACCCTCCCTCTCCGTACAGTGTGATTGACCCTCTCTCTCCGGACAGTTTTATTGACCCTGTCTCTCCGGACAGTGTGATTCACCCTCTCTCTCCGGACAGTGCGATTGACCCCCTCTCTCCGAAGAGTGTGATTGACCCTCTCTAAGGACAGTCTGATTGACCCTCTCTCTCCGGACAGTGTCATTGACCCTCTCTCCCGGACTGTGTGATTGACCCTCTCTCTCCGGACAGTGTAATTGACCCTCTCTCTCCGGACAGTGCGATTGACCCTCTCTCCAGACTATGCGATTGATCCTCTCTCTCCGGACAGTGCGATTGACCCTCTCTCTCCGGACAGTCTGATTGACCCTCTCTCTCCGGACAGTGTCATTGATCCTCTCTCCCGGACTGTGTGATTGACCCTCTCTCTCCGGACAGTGTAATTGACCCTCTCTCTCCGGACAGTGCGATTGACCCTCTCTCCAGACTATGCGATTGATCCTCTCTCTCCGGACAGTGCGATTGACCCTCTCTCTCCGGACAGTGTGATTGACCTTCTCTCTCCGGACAGTGCGATTGATCCTCTCTCTCCGGACAGTGTAATTGACCCTCTCTCTCCGGACAGTGCGATTGATCCTCTCTCTCCGGACATTGTGATTGACCCTCTCTCTCCAGACAGTGTGATTGACCCTCTCTCTCCGGACAGTGTGATTGACCTCTCTCCGGATAGTGCGATTGACCTTCTCTCTCCGGACAGTGTAATTGACCCTCTCTCTGCGGACAGTGCGATTGATCCTTTCTCTCCGGACAGTGTAATTGACCCTCTCTCTCCGGACAGTGCGATTGATCCTCTCTCTCCGGACCGTGTGATTGACCCTCTCTCTCCAGACCGTATGATTGACCCTCCCTCTCCGGACAGGGTGATTGACCCTCTCCGGAAAATGTGATTGACCCTCTCTCTCTCGCCGGACAGTCTGATTGACCCTTCTCTCCGGACAGTGTGATTGACCCTCTCTCTCCGGACAGTGTCATTGACCCTCTCTCTCCGGACAGTGTGATTGACCATCTCTCTCCATAAGGTGTCATTGACTCTCTCTCCGGACAGTGTGATTGACCCTCTCTAAGGACAGTGTAATTGAACCTCTCTCCATACAGTGTGATTAACCCTCTCTCTCCGGACTGTGTGATTGGCCCTCTCCGGACAGTGTGATTGACCCTCTCTCTCCCGACATTGTGATTGACCCTCTCTCTCCAGACAGTCTGATTGACCCTCTCTCTCCGGACAGTGTAATTGACCCTCACTCCAGAAAGTGCGATTGACCCTCTCTCTCCAGGCAATGAGATTGATCTCTCTCTCCGGACAGAGTGATTCACCCTCTCTCTCCGGACAGTGTGATTGACCCTCACTCTCCCGACAGGGCGATTGACCCTCACTCAGGAAAGTGTGATTGACCCTCTCTAAGGACAGTGTGATTGAACCTCTCTCCATACAGTGTGATTGACCCTCTCTCTCCTGACAGGGCGATTGACCCTGTCTCTCCGGACAGTGTGATTCACCCTCTTGCTCTGGACAGTGTGTGACCCTCTCCCTCCGGACAGTGTGATTGACCCTCGCTCTACGGACTGTGCGATTGACTCTCTCTCTCCAGACAGTGTGCTTTACCCTCTCTCTCCGGACAGTGTGATTGACCCTCTCTCTCCGGACAGTGCGATTGTCCCTCTCTCTCCGAACAGTGTGATTGACCCTCGCTCTCCAGACAGCGTTATTGACCTTCTCTCTTCGGACAGTGCGATTAACCCCCTCTCTCCGGACAGTCTGATTGACCCACTCTCTCCGGACAGTGTTATTGACCCTCTCTCCAGACTATGCGATTGACCCTCTCTCTCCGGACAGTGCGATTGACCCTCTCTCTCCGGACAGTGTGATTGACCTTCTCTCTCCGGACAGTGCGATTGATCCTCTCTCTCGGGACAGTGTAATTGACCCTCTCTCTCCGGACAGTGCGATTGATCCTCTCTCTCCGGACATTGTGATTGACCCTCCCTCTCCAGACAGTGTGATTGACCCTCTCTCTCCGGACAGTGTGATTGACCTCTCTCTGGATAGTGCGATTGATCTTCTCTCTCCGGACAGTGTAATTGACCCTCTCTCTGCGGACAGTGCGATTGATCCTTTCTCTCCGGACAGTGTAATTGACCCTCTCTCTCCGGACAGTGCGATTGATCCTCTCTCTCCGGACCGTGTGATTGACCCTCTCTCTCCAGACCGTATGATTGACCCTCCCTCTCCGGACAGTCTGATTGAACCTCTCTCTCCGGACAGGGTGATTGACCCTCTCCGGAAAATGTCATTGACCCTCTCTCTCTCGCCGGACAGTCTGATTGACCCTTCTCTCCGGACAGTGTGATTGACCCTCTCTCTCCGGACAGTGTCATTGACCCTCTCTCCCGGACTGTGTGATTGACCCTCTCTCTCCGGACAGTGTAATTGACCCTCTCTCTCCGGACAGTGCGATTGACCATCTCTCTCCGAACAGTGCGATTGATCCTCTCTCTCCGGACAGTGTGATTGACCCACTGTCTCCAGACAGTGTGATTGATCCTCTCTCTCCGGTCAATGCGATTGAACCTCTCTCTCTGGACAGTGTGATTGACCCTCTCTCTCCGGACAGTGCGATTTACCCCCTCTCTCCGGACTGTGTGATTGACCCTCTCTCTCCGGACAGTGCGATTGACCCCCTTTCTCCGAAGAGTGTGATTGACCCTCTCTAAGGACAGTGTGATTGAACCTATCTCCGGACAGTGTGGTTGACCCTCTCTCTCTGGACAGTGTGATTGACTCTCTCACTCCAGACAGTGTGATTGACCCCCTCTCTCCGAAGAGTGTGATTGACCCTCTCTAAGGACAGTGTGATTGAACCTATCTCCGGACAGTGCAATTGATCCTCTCCCTCTGGACAGTGTGATTGACCCTCTCTCTCCGGACAGTGTGATTGACCCTCTCTCTCCGGACAGTGAGATTGACCCTCTCTCTCCGGACAGTGTGATTGACCCTCTCTCTCCATAAGGTGTCATTGACCCTCTCTCTCCGGACAGTGTCATTGACCCTCTCTCTCCGGACAGTGTCATTGACCCTCTCTCTCCATAAGGTTTCATTGACCCTCTCTCCGGACAGTGTGATTGACCCTCTCCCCGGACAGTGCGATTGACCCACTCTCTCCGGACAGTGTGATTGACCCTCTCTTTCCGGACAGTCTGATTGACCCTCTCTCTCCGGACAGTGTGATTGACCCACTCTCTCCGGACAGTGTTATTGACCCTCTCTCCAGACTATGCGATTGATCCTCTCTCTCCGGACAGTGCGATTGACCCTCTCTCTCCGGACAGTGTGATTGACCTTCTCTCTCCGGACAGTGCGATTGATCCTCTCTCTCCGGACAGTGTAATTGACCCTCTCTCTCCGGACAGTGCGATTGATCCTCTCTCTCCGGACATTGTGATTGACCCTCTCTCTCCAGACAGTGTGATTGACCCTCTCTCTCCGGACAGTGTGATTGACCTCTCTCCGGATAGTGCGATTGATCTTCTCTCTCCGGACAGTGTAATTGACCCTCCCTCTGCGGACAGTGCGATTGATCCTTTCTCTCCGGACAGTGTAATTGACCCTCTCTCTCCGGACAGTGCGATTGATCCTCTCTCTCCGGACCGTGTGATTGACCCTCTCTCTCCAGACCGTATGATTGACCCTCCCTCTCCGGACAGTCTGATTGAACCTCTCTCTCCGGACAGGGTGATTGACCCTCTCCGGAAAATGTGATTGACCCTCTCTCTCTCGCCGGACAGTCTGATTGACCCTTCTCTCCGGACAGTGTGATTGACCCTCTCTCTCCGGACAGTGTAATTGACCCTCTCTCTCCGGACAGTGTGATTGACCATCTCTCTCCATAAGGTGTCATTGACTCTCTCTCCGGACAGTGTGATTGACCCTCTCTAAGGACAGTGTGATTGAACCTCTCTCCATACAGTGTGATTAACCCTCTCTCTCCGGACTGTGTGATTGGCCCTCTCCGGACAGTGTGATTGACCCTCTCTCTCCGGTCAGTGTGATTGACCCTCCCTCTCCGGACAGTGTGATTGACCCTCCCTCTCCGGACAGTGCGATTGACCCACTCTCTCCAGACAGTGTGATTGACCCTCTCTCTCCAGACAGTGCAGTTGACCCTCTCCCTCCGGACAGTGTGACTGAACCCCTCTCTCCAGACAGTGTGTTTGACCCTCTCCATCCGGGCAGTGTGATTGACCCTCTCTCTCCCGACATTGTGATTGACCCTCTCTCTCCAGACAGTCTGATTGACCCTCTCACTCCGGACAGTGTGATTGACCCTCACTCCAGAAAGTGCGATTGACCCTCTCTCTCCAGTCAATGAGATTGATCTCTCTCTCCGGACAGTGTGATTGACCCTCTCTCTCCGGACAGTGTGATTGACCCTCACTCTCCCGACAGGGCGATTGACCCTCACTCCGGACAGTGTAATTGACCGTCTCTCTCCTGACAGGGCGATTGACCCTGTCTCTCCGGACAGTGTGATTCACCCTCTTGCTCTGGACAGTGTGTGACCCTCTCCCTCCGGACAGTGTGATTGACCCTCGCTCTACGGACTGTGCGATTGACTCTCTCTCTCCAGACAGTGTGCTTTACCCTCTCTCTCCGGACAGTGTGATTGACCCTCTCTCTCCGGACAGTGCGATTGTCCCTCTCTCTCCGAACAGTGTGATTGACCCTCGCTCTCCAGACAGTGTTATTGACCACCTCTCTCCGGACAGTGCGATTAACCCCCTCTCTCCGGACAGTGTGATTGACCCTCTCTCTCCGGACAGTCTGACCCTCTCTCTCCGGACAGTGCGATTGACCCTCTCTCTCCGGTCAGTCTGATTGATCCTCTCTCTCTGGACAGTGTGATCGACCCTCTCTCTCCGGACAGATTGATTGACCCTCTCTCTCCGGACAGTGTGATTGACCCACTCTCTCCAGATAGTGTGATTGATCCTCTCTCTCCAGACAGTGCAGTTGACCCTCTCCCTCCGGACAGTGTGACTGACCCCCTCTCTCCAGACAGTGTGTTTGACCCTCTCCATCCGGGCAGTGTGATTGACCCTCTCTCTCCCGACATTGTGATTGACCCTCTCTCTCCCGACAGTGTGATTGACCCTCCCTCTCCGTACAGTGTGATTGACCCTCTCTCTCCGGACAGTTTTATTGACCCTGTCTCTCCGGACAGTGTGATTGACCCTCTCTCTCCGGACAGTGCGATTGACCCCCTCTCTCCGAAGAGTGTGATTGACCCTCTCTAAGGACAGTCTGATTGACCCTCTCTCTCCGGACAGTGTCATTGACCCTCTCTCTCCGGACAGTGCGATTGACCCTCTCTCCAGACTATGCGATTGATCCTCTCTCTCCAGACAGTGTGATTGACCCTCTCTCTCCGGACAGTGTGATTGACCTTCTCTCTCCGGACAGTGCGATTGATCCTCTCTCTCCGGACAGTGTAATTGACCCTCTCTCTCCGGACAGAGCGATTGATCCTCTCTCTCCGGACATTGTGATTGACCCTCTCTCTCCAGACAGTGTGATTGACCCTCTCTCTCCGGACAGTGTGATTGACCTCTCTCCGGATAGTGCGATTGATCTTCTCTCTCCGGACAGTGTAATTGACCCTCTCTCTGCGGACAGTGCGATTGATCCTTTCTCTCCGGACAGTGTAATTGACCCTCTCTCTCCGGACAGTGCGATTGATCCTCTCTCTCCGGACCGTGTGATTGACCCTCTCTCTCCAGACCGTATGATTGACCCTCCCTCTCCGGACAGGGTGATTGACCCTCTCCGGAAAATGTGATTGACCCTCTCTCTCTCGCCGGACAGTCTGATTGACCCTTCTCTCCGGACAGTGTGATTGACCCTCTCTCTCCGGACAGTGTAATTGACCCTCTCTCTCCGGACAGTGTGATTGACCATCTCTCTCCATAAGGTGTCATTGACTCTCTCTCCGGACAGTGTGATTGACCCTCTCTAAGGACAGTGTGATTGAACCTCTCTCCATACAGTGTGATTAACCCTCTCTCTCCGGACTGTGTGATTGGCCCTCTCCGGACAGTGTGATTGACCCTCTCTCTCCCGACATTGTGATTGACCCTCTCTCTCCAGACAGTCTGATTGACCCTCTCTCTCCGGACAGTGTAATTGACCCTCACTCCAGAAAGTGCGATTGACCCTCTCTCTCCAGGCAATGAGATTGATCTCTCTCTCCGGACAGAGTGATTCACCCTCTCTCTCCGGACAGTGTGATTGACCCTCACTCTCCCGACAGGGCGATTGACCCTCACTCCGGAAAGTGTGATTGACCCTCTCTAAGGACAGTGTGATTGAACCTCTCTCCATACAGTGTGATTAACCCTCTCTCTCCGGACTGTGTGATTGGCCCTCTCCGGACAGTGTGATTGACCCTCTCTCTCCGGTCAGTGTGATTGACCCTCCCTCTCCGGACAGTGTGATTGACCCTCCCTCTCCGGACAATGCGATTGACCCACTCTCTCCAGACAGTGTGATTGACCCTCTCTCTCCAGACAGTGCAGTTGACCCTCTCCCTCCGGACAGTGTGACTGAACCCCTCTCTCCAGACAGTGTGTTTGACCCTCTCCATCCGGGCAGTGTGATTGACCCTCTCTCTCCCGACATTGTGATTGACCCTCTCTCTCCAGACAGTCTGATTGACCCTCTCTCTCCGGACAGTGTAATTGACCCTCACTCCAGAAAGTGCGATTGACCCTCTCTCTCCAGGCAATGAGATTGATCTCTCTCTCCGGACAGAGTGATTGACCCTCTCTCTCCGGACAGTGTGATTGACACTCACTCTCCCGACAGGGCGATTGACCCTCACTCCGGACAGTGTGATTGACCGTCTCTCTCCTGACAGGGCGATTGACCCTGTCTCTCCGGACAGTGTGATTCACCCTCTTGCTCTGGACAGTGTGTGACCCTCTCCCTCCGGACAGTGTGATTGACCCTCGCTCTACGGACTGTGCGATTGACTCTCTCTCTCCAGACAGTGTGCTTTACCCTCTCTCTCCGGACAGTGTGATTGACCCTCTCTCTCCGGACAGTGCGATTGTCCCTCTCTCTCCGAACAGTGTGATTGACCCTCGCTCTCCAGACAGTGTTATTGACCTTCTCTCTCCGGACAGTGCGATTAACCCCCTCTCTCCGGACAGTCTGATTGACCCTCTCTCTCCGGACAGTCTGATTGACCCTCTCTCTCCGGACAGTGCGATTGACCCTCTCTCTCCGGTCAGTCTGATTGATCCTCTCTCTCTGGACAGTGTGATCGACCCTCTCTCTCCGGACAGATTGATTGACCCTCTCTCTCCGGACAGTGTGATTGACCCACTCTCTCCAGACAGTGTGATTGATCCTCTCTCTCCAGACAGTGCAGTTGACCATCTCCCTCCGGACAGTGTGACTGACCCCCTCTCTCCAGACAGTGTGTTTGACCCTCTCCATCCGGGCAGTGTGATTGACCCTCTCTCTCCCGACATTGTGATTGATCTTCTCTCTCCGGACAGTGTAATTGACCCTCTCTCTGCGGACAGTGCGATTGATCCTTTCTCTCCGGACAGTGTGATTGACCCTCTCTCTCCATAAGGTGTCATTGACCCTCTCTCTCCGGACAGTGTCATTGACCCTCTCTCTCCGGACAGTGTGATTGACCCTCGCTCTCCATAAGGTTTCATTGACCCTCTCTCCGGACAGTGCGATTGACCCTCTCTCTCCGGACAGTGTGATTGACCTTCTCTCTCCGGACAGTGCGATTGATCCTCTCTCTCCGGACAGTGTAATTGACCCTCTCTCTCCGGACAGTGCGATTGATCCTCTCTCTCCGGACAGTGTGATTGACCCTCTCTCTCCAGACAGTGTGATTGACCCTCTCTCTCCGGACAGTGTGATTGACCTTCTCTCTCCGGATCGTGCGATTGATCTTCTCTCTCCGGACAGTGTAATTGACCCTATCTCTGCGGACAGTGCGATTGATCCTTTATCTCTGGACAGTGTAATTGACCCTCTCTCTCCGGACAGTGCGATTGATCCTCTCTCTCCGGACCGTGTGATTGACCCTCTCTCTCCGGACAGTCTGGTTGACCCTCTCTCTCCGGACAGTGTGATTGGTCCTCTCTCTCCAGACAGTGAGATTGACCCTCTCTCCGGACAGTGTGATTGACCCTCTACCCGGACATTGTGATTGACCCTCTCTCTGCGGAAAATGTGATTGACCCTCTCCCTCTCTGGACAGTTTGATTGACCCTCTCCCTCAGGACAGTGGGATTAATCCTCACTCTCTGGACAGTGAGATTGGCTCTCTCGCTCCGGAGAGTGTGATTGATCCTCTCTCTCCGGACAGTGAGATTGACACTCTCTCTTCGGACAGTGTGATTGACCCACTGTCTCCAGACAGTGTGATTGACCCTCTCTCTCCGGTCAATGCGATTGAACCTCTCTCTCTGGACAGTGTGATTGACCCTCTCTCTCCGGACAGTGCGATTGACCCCCTCTCTCCGAAGAGTGTGATTGACCCTCTCTAAGGACAGTGTGATTGAACCTATCTCCGGACAGTGTGGTTGACCCTCTCTCTCTGGACAGTGTGATTGACTCTCTCACTCCAGACAGTGTGATTGACCCTCTCTCTCTGGACAGTGTGATTGACCCTCTCTCTTCGGACAGTGTCATTGACCCTCTCTCTCTGGACAGTGTGATTGACCCTCTCTCTCCGGACAGTGTGATTGACCCTCTCTCTCCGGACAGTGTGATTGACCCTCTCTCTCCGGACAGTGTGATTGACCCTCTCTCTCCATAAGGTGTCATTGACCCTCTCTCTTCGGACAGTGTCATTGACCCTCTCTCTCCGGACAGTGTGATTGACCCTCTCTCTCCATAAGGTTTCATTGACCCTCTCTCCGGACAGTGTGATTAACCCTCTCCCCGGACAGTGCGATTGACCCACTCTCTCCGGACAGTGTGATTGACCCTCTCTTTCCGGACAGTCTGATTGACCCTCTCTCTCCGGACAGTGTGATTGACCCACTCTCTCCGGACAGTGTTATTGACCCTCTCTCCAGACTATGCAATTGATCCTCTCTCTCCGGACAGTGCGATTGACCCTCTCTCTCCGGACAGTGTGATTGACCTTCTCTCTCCGGACAGTGCGATTGATCCTCTCTCTCCGGACAGTGTAATTGACCCTCTCTCTCCGTACAGTGCGATTGATCCTCTCTCTCCGGACAGTGTGATTGACCCTCTCTCTCCAGACAGTGTGATTGACCCTCTCTCTCCGGACAGTGTGATTGACCTTCTCTCTCCGGATAGTGCGATTGATCTTCTCTCTCCGGACAGTGTAATTGACCCTCTCTCTGCGGACAGTGCGATTGATCCTTTCTCTCCGGACAGTGTAATTGACCCTCTCTCTCCGGACAGTGCGATTGATCCTCTCTCTCCGGACAGTGTGATTGACCCTCTCTCTCCAGACCGTATGATTGACCCTCCCTCTACGGACAGTCTGATTGAACCTCTCTCTCCGGACAGGGTGATTGGCCCTCTCCGGAAAATGTGATTGACCCTTTCTCTCTCGCCGGACAGTCTGATTGACCCTTCTCTCCGGACAGTGTGATTGACCCTCTCTCTCCGGACAGTGTAATTGACCCTCTCTCTCCGGACAGTGTGATTGACCATCTCTCTCCATAAGGTGTCATTGACTCTCTCTCCGGACAGTGTGATTGACCCTCTCTAAGGACAGTGTGATTGAACCTCTCTCCATACAGTGTGATTGACCCTCTCTCTCCGGAGACTGTGATTGACTCTCTCTCTAAGGACAGTGTCATTGACCCTCTCTCCCCGGACTGTGTGATTGGCCCTCTCCGGACAGTGTGATTGACCCTCTCTCTCCGGTCAGTGTGATTGACCCTCCCTCTCCGGACAGTGCGATTGACCCACTCTCTCCAGACAATGTGATTGACCCTCTCTCTCCAGACAGTGCAGTTGACCTTCTCTCTCCGGACAGTGTGACTGAACCCCTCTCTCCAGACAGTGTGTTTGACCCTCTCCATCCGGGCAGTGTGATTGACCCTCTCTCTCCCGACATTGTGATTGACCCTCTCTCTCCAGACAGTCTGATTGACCCTCTCTCTCCGGACAGTGTGATTGACCCTCACTCCAGAAAGTGCGATTGACCCTCTCTCTCCAGGCAATGAGATTGATCTCTCTCTCCGGACAGAGTGATTGACCCTCTCTCTCCGGACAGTGTGATTGACCCTCACTCTCCCGACAGGGCGATTGACCCTCACTCCGGACAGTGTGATTGACCGTCTCTCTCCTGACAGGGCGATTGACCCTGTCTCTCCGGACAGTGTGATTCACCCTCTTGCTCTGGACAGTGTGTGACCCTCTCCCCCCGGACAGTGTGATTGACCCTCGCTCTGCGGACTGTGCGATTGACTCTCTCTCTCCAGACAGTGTGCTTGACCCTCTCTCTCCGGACAGTGTGATTGACCCTCTCTCTCCGGACAGTCTGAGTTACCCTCTCTCGCCGGACAGTGTGATTGACCCTCGCTCTCCAGACAGTGTTATTGACCTTCTCACTCCGGACAGTGCGAGTAACCCCCTCTCTCCGGACAGTGTGATTGACCCTCTCTCTCCGGACAGTCTGATTGACCCTCTCTCTCCGGACAGTGCGATTGACCCCCTCTCTCCGGTCAGTCTGATTGACCCTCTCTCTCCGGACAGTGTGATCGACCCTCTCTCTCCGGACAGATTGATTGATCCTCTCTCTCCGGACAGTGTGATTGACCCACTCTCTCCAGACAGTCTGATTGATCCTCTCTCTCCAGACAGTGCAGTTGACCCTCTCCCTCCGGACAGTGTGACTGACCCCCTCTCTCCAGACAGTGTGTTTGACCCTCTCCATCCGGGCAGTGTGATTGACCCTCTCTCTCCCGACATTGTGATTGACCCTCTCTCTCCGGACAGTGTGATTGACCCTCCCTCTCCATACAGTGTGATTGACCCTCTCTCTCCGGACAGTTTTATTGACCCTGTCTCTCCATACAGTATGATTGACTCTCCCTCTCCGGACAGTGCGATTGATCTTCTCTCTCCGGACAGTGTAATTGACCCTCTCTCTGCGGACAGTGCGATTGATCCTTTCTCTCCGGACAGTGTAATTGACCCTCCCTCTCCGGACAGTGCGATTGACCCACTCTCTCCAGACAATGTGATTGACCCTCTCTCTCCAGACAGTGCAGTTGACCTTCTCTCTCCGGACAGTGTGACTGAACCCCTCTCTCCAGACAGTGTGTTTGACCCTCTCCATCCGGGCAGTGTGATTGACCCTCTCTCTCCCGACATTGTGATTGACCCTCTCTCTCCAGACAGTCTGATTGACCCTCTCTCTCCGGACAGTGTGATTGACCCTCACTCCAGAAAGTGCGATTGACCCTCTCTCTCCAGGCAATGAGATTGATCTCTCTCTCCGGACAGAGTGATTGACCCTCTCTCTCCGGACAGTGTGATTGACCCTCACTCTCCCGACAGGGCGATTGACCCTCACTCCGGACAGTGTGATTGACCGTCTCTCTCCTGACAGGGCGATTGACCCTGTCTCTCCGGACAGTGTGATTCACCCTCTTGCTCTGGACAGTGTGTGACCCTCTCCCCCCGGACAGTGTGATTGACCCTCGCTCTGCGGACTGTGCGATTGACTCTCTCTCTCCAGACAGTGTGCTTGACCCTCTCTCTCCGGACAGTGTGATTGACCCTCTCTCTCCGGACAGTCTGAGTTACCCTCTCTCGCCGGACAGTGTGATTGACCCTCGCTCTCCAGACAGTGTTATTGACCTTCTCACTCCGGACAGTGCGAGTAACCCCCTCTCTCCGGACAGTGTGATTGACCCTCTCTCTCCGGACAGTCTGATTGACCCTCTCTCTCCGGACAGTGCGATTGACCCCCTCTCTCCGGTCAGTCTGATTGACCCTCTCTCTCCGGACAGTGTGATCGACCCTCTCTCTCCGGACAGATTGATTGATCCTCTCTCTCCGGACAGTGTGATTGACCCACTCTCTCCAGACAGTCTGATTGATCCTCTCTCTCCAGACAGTGCAGTTGACCCTCTCCCTCCGGACAGTGTGACTGACCCCCTCTCTCCAGACAGTGTGTTTGACCCTCTCCATCCGGGCAGTGTGATTGACCCTCTCTCTCCCGACATTGTGATTGACCCTCTCTCTCCGGACAGTGTGATTGACCCTCCCTCTCCATACAGTGTGATTGACCCTCTCTCTCCGGACAGTTTTATTGACCCTGTCTCTCCATACAGTATGATTGACTCTCCCTCTCCGGACAGTGCGATTGATCTTCTCTCTCCGGACAGTGTAATTGACCCTCTCTCTGCGGACAGTGCGATTGATCCTTTCTCTCCGGACAGTGTAATTGACCCTCTCTCTCCGGACAGTGCGATTGATCCTCTCTCTCCGGACAGTGTGATTGACCCTCCCTCTCCATACAGTGTGATTGACCCTCTCTCTCCGGACAGTTTTATTGACCCTGTCTCTCCGGACAGTGTGATTGACTCTCCCGCTCCGGACAGTGCGATTGATCTTCTCTCTCCGGACAGTGTAATTGACCCTCTCTCTGCGGACAGTGCGATTGATCCTTTCTCTCCGGACAGTGCAATTGACCCTCTCTATCCGGACAGTGCGATTGGTCCTCTCTCTCCGGACAGTGTAATTGACCCTCTCTCTGCGGACAGTCCGATTGAACCTTTCTCTCCGGACAGTGTAATTGACCCTCTCTATCCGGACAGTGCGATTGATCCTCTCTCTCCGGACAGTGTGATTGACCCTCTCTCTCCAGACCGTATGATTGACCCTCCCTCTCCAGACAGTCTGATTGAACCTCTCTCTCCGGACAGGGTGATTGACCCTCTCCGGAAAATGTGATTGACCCTCTCTCTCGCTGGACAGTCTGATTGACCCTTCTCTCCGGACAGTGTGATTGACCCTCTCTCTCCGGTCAGTGTAATTGACCCTCTCTCTCCGGACAGTGTGATTGACCATCTCTCTCCATAAGATGTCATTGACTCTCTCTCCGGACAGTGTGATTGACCCTCTCTAAGGACAGTGTGATTGAACCTCTCTCCATACAGTGTGATTGACCCTCTCTCTCCGGACAGTGTCATTGACCCTCTCTCCCCGGACTGTGTGATTGACCCTCCCTCTCCGGACAGTGCGATTGACCCACTCTCTCCAGACAGTGTGATTGACCCTCTCTCTCCAGACAGTGCAGTTGACCCTCTCCCTCCGGACAGTGTGACTGAACCACTCTCTCCAGACAGTGTGTTTGACCCTCTCCATCCGGGCAGTGTGATTGACCCTCTCTCTCCCGACATTGTGATTGACCCTCTCTCTCCAGACAGTCTGATTGACCCTCTCTCTCCGGACAGTGTGATTGACCCTCACTCCAGAAAGTGCGATTGACCCTCTCTCTCCAGGCAATGAGATTGATCTCTCTCTCCGGACAGAGTGATTGACCCTCTCTCTCCGGACAGTCTGATTGACCCTCACTCCGGACAGTGTGATTGACCCTCACTCTCCCGACAGGGTGATTGACCCTCACTCCGGACAGTGTGATTGACCGTCTTTCTCCTGACAGGGCGATTGACCCTGTCTCTGCGGACAGTGTGATTCACCCTCTTGCTCTGGACAGTGTGTGACCCTCTCCCTCCGGACAGTGTGATTGACCCTCTCTCTCCGGACAGTGTCATTGACCCTCTCTCTCCGGACAGTGTGATTAACCATCTCTCTCCATAAGGTGTCACTGACCCTCTCCAGACAGTGTGATTGACCCTCTCTCCAGACAGTGCGATTGACCCACTCTCTCCGGACAGTGCGATTGACCCACTCTCTCCGGACAGTGTGATTGACCCACTCTCTCCGGAGAGTGTGATTGACCCTCTCTTTCCGGACAGTGCAATTGACCCTCTCTCTCCGGACAGTGTCATTGACCCTCTCTCTTCGTCAGTGTGATTGACCCTCTCTCTCCGGACAGTGTCATTGACCCTTTCTCTCCGGACAATGTGATTGACCCTCTCTCTCCATAAGGTGTCATTGACGCTCTCTCTCCGGACAGTGTGATTGTCCCACTCTTTCCGGACAGTGTGATTGACCTTCTCTCTCCGGACAGTGCGATTGATCCTCTCTCTCCGGACAGTGCAATTGACCCTCTCTCTCCAGACAGTGTGATTGACCTTCTCTCTCCGGACAGTGAAATTGACCCTCTCTCTCCGGACAGTGCGATTGATCCTCTCTCTCCGGACAGTGTGATTGACCTTCTCTCTCCGGACAGTGTAATTGAGCTTCTCTCTCCGGACAGTGCGATTGACCCTCTCTCTCCAGACAGTGTGATTGACCTTCTCTCTCCGGACAGTGTAATTGACCCTCTCTCTCCGGACAGTGTGACTGACCCCCTCTCTCCAGACAGTGTGTTTAACCCTCTCCATCTGGGCAGTATGATTGACCCTCTCTCTCCGGACAGTGTGATTGACTCTCTCTCTAGACAGTGTGATTGACCCTCGCTCTCCGGACAGTGTGATTGACCCTCTCTCTCAGGACAGTGCGATTGACCCTCTCTCTCCGGACAGTGTGATTCACCGTCTCTCTCCGGACAGTGTTATTGACCCTCTCTAAGTAAAGTGTGATTGAACCTCTCTCCGGACAGTGTGATTGACCCCCCTCTCTCCGAAGATTGTGATTGACCCTCTCTAAGGACAGTGTGATTGAACCTCTCTCTGGACAGTGTGATTGATACTCTCACTCCGGACAGTGTCATTGACCCTCTCTCTTCGTCAGTGTGATTGACCCTCTCTCTCCGGACAGTGTCATTGACCCTTTCTCTCCGGACAATGTGATTGACCCTCTCTCTCCATAAGGTGTCATTGACGCTCTCTCTCCGGACAGTGTGATTGTCCCACTCTTTCCGGACAGTGTGATTGACCTTCTCTCTCCGGACAGTGCGATTGATCCTCTCTCTCCGGACAGTGCAATTGACCCTCTCTCTCCGGACAGTGTCATTGACCCTTTCTCTCCGGACAATGTGATTGACCCTCTCTCTCCATAAGGTGTCATTGACGCTCTCTCTCCGGACAGTGTGATTGTCCCACTCTTTCCGGACAGTGTGATTGACCTTCTCTCTCTGGACAGTGCGATTGATCCTCTCTCTCCGGACAGTGCAATTGACCCTCTCTCTCCAGACAGTGTGATTGACCTTCTCTCTCCGGACAGTGTAATTGACCCTCTCTCTCCGGACAGTGCGATTGATCCTCTCTCTCCGGACAGTGTGATTGACCTTCTCTCTCCGGACAGTGTAATTGAGCCTCTCTCTCCGGACAGTGCGATTGACCCTCTCTCTCCAGACAGTGTGATTGACCTTCTCTCTCCGGACAGTGTAATTACCCTCTCTCTCCGGACAGTGTGACTGACCCCCTCTCTCCAGACAGTGTGTTTAACCCTCTCCATCCGGGCAGTATGATTGACCCTCTCTCTCCGGACAGTGTGACTGACCCCCTCTCTCCAGACAGTGTGTTTAACCCTCTCCATCCGGGCAGTATGATTGACCCTCTCTCTCCAGACAGTGTGTTTAACCCTCTCCATCCGGGCAGTATGATTGACCCTCGCTCTCCGGAGAGTGTGATTGACCCTCTCTCTCAGGACAGTGCGATTGACCCTCTCTCTCCGGACAGTGTGATTCACCGTCTCTCTCCGGACAGTGTTATTGACCCTCTCTAAGTAAAGTGTGATTGAACCTCTCTCCGGACAGTGTGATTGACCCCCCTCTCTCCGAAGATTGTGATTGACCCTCTCTAAGGACAGTGTGATTGAACCTCTCTCTGGACAGTGTGATTGATACTCTCTCTCTGGACAGTGTGATTGACCCTCTCACTCTGGACAGTGCGATTGACCCCTTCTCTCTGGACAGTGTGATTGACCCCCCTCTCTCCGAAGATTGTGATTGACCCTCTCTAAGGACAGTGTGATTGAACCTCTCTCTGGACAGTGTGATTGACACTCTCTCTCCGGACAGTGTCATTGACCCTCACTCTCCGGACAGTATCATTGACCCTCTCTCTCCGGACAGTGTCATTGACCCTCTCTCTCTGGACAGTGTGATTGACCATCTCTCTCCATAAGTTGTCATTGACTCTCTCCGGACAATGTGATTGACCCTCTCTCTCCATAAGGTGTCATTGACCCTCTCTCTCCGGACAGTGTGATTGACCTTCTCTCTCCAGACAGTGTTATTGACCCTCTCTCTCCGGACAGTGTGATTGACCCTCTCTCTCCGGTCAGTGTGATTGACCCTCCCTCTCCGGACAGTGCGATTGACCCACTCTCTCCAGACAGTGTGACTGACCCTCTCTCTCCAGACAGTGCAGTTGACCCTCTCCCTCCGGACAGTGTGACTGAACCACTCTCTCCAGACAGTGTGTTTGACCCTCTCCATCCGGGCAGTGTGATTGACCCTCTCTCTCCCGACATTGTGATTGACCCTCTCTCTCCAGACAGTCTGATTGACCCTCTCTCTCCGGACAGTGTGATTGACCCTCACTCCAGAAAGTGCGATTGACCCTCTCTCTCCAGGCAATGAGATTGATCTCTCTCTCCGGACAGAGTGATTGACCCTCTCTCTCCGGACAGTCTGATTGACCCTCACTCCGGACAGTGTGATTGACCCTCACTCTCCCGACAGGGTGATTGACCCTCACTCCGGACAGTGTGATTGACCGTCTTTCTCCTGACAGGGCGATTGACCCTGTCTCTCCGGACAGTGTGATTCACCCTCTTGCTCTGGACAGTGTGTGACCCTCTCCCTCCGGACAGTGTGATTGACCCTCTCTCTCCGGACAGTGTCATTGACCCTCTCTCTCCGGACAGTGTGATTGACCATCTCTCTCCATAAGGTGTCATTGACCCTCTCTCTCCAGACAGTGTGATTGACCCTCTCTCCAGACAGTGCGATTGACCCACTCTCTCCGGACAGTTGCGATTGACCCACTCTCTCCGGACAGTGTGATTGACCCACTCTCTCCGGAGAGTGTGATTGACCCTCTCTTTCCGGACAGTGCAATTGACCCTCTCTCTCCGGACAGTGTCATTGACCCTCTCTCTTCGTCAGTGTGATTGACCCTCTCTCTCCGGACAGTGTCATTGACCCTTTCTCTCCGGACAATGTGATTGACCCTCTCTCTCCATAAGGTGTCATTGACGCTCTCTCTCCGGACAGTGTGATTGTCCCACTCTTTCCGGACAGTGTGATTGACCTCTCTCCGGACAGTGCGATTGATCCTCTCTCTCCGGACAGTGCAATTGACCCTCTCTCTCCAGACAGTGTGATTGACCTTCTCTCTCCGGACAGTGTAATTGACCCTCTCTCTCCGGACAGTGCGATTGATCCTCTCTCTCCGGACAGTGTAATTGACCTTCTCTCACCGGACAGTGTAATTGAGCCTCTCTCTCCGGACAGTGCGATTGACCCTCTCTCTCCAGACAGTGTGATTGACCTTCTCTCTCCGGACAGTGTAATTGACCCTCTCTCTCCGGACAGTGTGATTGACCCTCTCATTCTGGACAGTGCGATTGACCCCTTCTCTCTGGACAGTGTGATTGACCCCCCTCTCTCCGAAGATTGTGATTGACCCTCTCTAAGGACAGTGTGATTGAACCTCTCTCTGGACAGTGTGATTGACACTCTCTCTCCGGACAGTGTCATTGACCATCTCTCTCCGGACAGTATCATTGACCCTCTCTCTCCGGACAGTGTCATTGACCCTCTCTCTCCGGACACTGTGAGTGACCATCTCTCTCGATAAGGTGTCATTGACTCTCTCCGGACAGTGTGATTGACCCTCTCTAAGGACAGTTTGATTGAACCTCTCTCCAGACAGTGTGATTGACCCTCTCTCAGGACAGTGTCATTGACCATCTCTCTCCGGACAGTGTGATTGACCATCTCTCTCCATCAGGTGTCATTGACTCTGGCTCCGGACATTGTGATTGAACCTCTCTCTCCGAACTGTGATTGACCCTCTCTCTCCGGACAGTGTGATTGACCCTCTCTCTCCGGACAGTGTGATTGACCCTCTCTCTCTGGACAGTGTGATTGACCCTCTCTCTGGACATTGCGATTGACCCTCTCTCCGGACAGTGCGATTGATCCTCTCTCTCCAGACAGTGTGATTGACCCTCTCTCTCTGGATAGTGCGATTGACCCTCTCTCTCCGGACAGTGCGATTAGTCCTCTTTCTCCGGACAGTGCGATTAACCCTCTCTCTCCGGACAGTGCGATTGACCCTCTCTCTCCGGACAGTGTGATTGACCATCTCTCTCTGGACAGTGATTGACCGTCTCTCTCCGGACACTGGTATTAACCCTCTCTCTCCGGACACTGTGATTAACCCTCTCTCTCCGGACAGTGCGATTAATCCTCTCTATCCGGACAGTGCGATTGACCCTCGCTCTCCGGACAGTGTGATTGACCCTCTCTCTCTGGATAGTGCGATTGACCCTCTCTCTGGACACTGCGATTGACCCTCTCTCTCCGGACAGTGCGATTGACCCTCTCTCTCCGGACAGTGTGATTGACCCTCTCTCTCCGGATAGTTTGATTGACACTCTCTCTCCGGACAGTGTGATTGTCCATCTCTCTCAGACAATGCGATTGACCATCTCTCTCCGGACAGTGATTGACCCTCTCTCTCCGGACAGTGTGATTGATCCTCTCTCCAGACAGTGCGATTGACCTCTCTCTCCGGACAGTGTGTTTGACCCTCTCTCTCCGGACAGTGTGATTGATCCTCTCTCCGGACAGTGCAGTTGACCTCTCTCTCTGGACAGTGTGATTGACCGTCTCTCTCCGTACAGTGCGATTGACCCTCTCTCTCCGGACAGTGTGATTCACCCTCTCTCTTCGGACAGTGTGATTGACCCCCTCTCTCAGGCAGTGTGATTGACACTCTCTCTCCGAACAGTGATTGACCCTCTCTCTCTGGACAGTGTGATTGACCCTCTCTCTCTGGACAGTGTGATTGACCCTCTCTCTCTGGACAGTGTGATTGACCCTCTCTTTCCGGACAGTGTGATTGACCGTCTCTCTCCGGACACTGCGATTAACCCTCTCTCTCCGGACAGTGCGATTGACACATTCTCTCTTGACAGTGTGATTGACCCTCTCTCTCTTGACAGTGTGATTGACCCTCTCTCCCCGAACAGTGTGATTGACACTCTCTCTCCGGACAGTTTGATTGACCCTCTCTATCTGGACATTGCGATTGACCCTCTCTCTCCGGACATTGCGATTGAACCTCTCTCTCCGGACAGTGTGATTGACCTTCTCTCTGCAGACAGTATAATTGACCCTCTCTCTCCGGCCACTGCGATTGATCCTCTCTCTCCGGACAGTGCGATTGACCCTCTCTCTCCGGACAGTGTGATTAACCCTCTCTCTCCGAACAGTGTGATTGACACTCTCTCTCCGGACAGTTTGATTGAACCTCTCTCTCTGGACATTGCGATTGACCCTCTCTCTCCGGACAGTGCGATTGAACCTCTCTCTCTGGACAGTGTGTTTGACCGTCTCTCCGGACAGTGAGATTGACCGTCTCTCTCTGGACAGTGCGATTAATCCTCTCTATTCGGACAGTGCGATTGACCCTCTCTCTCCGAACAATGTGATTGACACTCTCTCTCGGGACAGTGATTGTCCCTCTCCCTCCGGACAGTGCGATTGACCCTCTCTCTCCGGACAGTGTGATTGACCCTTTCACTCCGGACAGTGCGATTGACATCTCTCTCCGAACAGTGTATTTGACCCTTTCTCTCCGGACAGTGCGATTGACGCTCTCTCTCCGGACAGTGTGATTGATCCTCTCTTTCCGGACAGTGTGATTGACTGTCTCTCTCCGGACAGTGCGTTTGACACTCTCTCCGGACAGTGTGATTGACCCTCTCTCTCCGGATAGTGTGATTGACCCTCTCTCTCCGGACAGTGTGATTGACCGTCTCTCTCCGTACAGTGCGATTGACCCTCTCTCTCCGGACAGTGTGATTCACCCTCTCTCTTCAGACGGTGTGATTGACCCTCTATTTCCGGACAGTGTGATTGACCCTCTCTCTCAGGCAGTGTGATTGACCCTCTCTCTCTGGACAGTGATTGTCCCACACTCTCCGGACAATGTGATTGACACTCTCTCTCCGAACTGTGATTGACCCTCTCTCTCCGGAGAGTATGATTGACCCTCTCTCTCCGGACAGTGTGATTGACCCTCTCTCTCCGGACAGTGTGATTGACCCTCTCTCTCCGGACATTGTGATTGACAGTCTCTCTCCGGACAGTGCGATTGACCCTCTCTCTCCGGACAGTGCGAATGACACATTCTCTCCGGACAGTGTGATTGACCCTCTCTCTCTTGGACAGTTCGATTGACCCTCTCTCTCCGGACTGTTTGATTGACCCTCTCTCTCTGGATATTGCGATTGACCCTCTCTCTCCGGAGAGTGCGATTAATCCTCTCTATCCGGACAGTGCGATTGACCCTCTCTCTCCGGACAGTGCGATTGACCCTCTCTCTCCGAACAATGTGATTGACACTCTCTCACCGGACAGTGATTGTCCCTCTCTCTCCGGACAGTGCGATTGACCCTCTCTCTCCGGACAGTGTGATTGACCCTCTCTCCGGAGAGTGTCATTGACTCACTCTCTCTGGACAGTGTGTTTGACCCTCTCTCTCCGGACAGTGTGATTGACCCTTTCACTCCGGACAGTGCGATTGACATCTCTCTCCGAACAGTGTGTTTGACCCTTTCTCTCCGGACAGTGCGATTGACGCTCTCTCTCCGGACAGTGTGATTGATCCTCTCTCTCCGGACAGTGTGATTGACTGTCTCTCTCCGGACAGTGTGATTGTCCATCTCTCTCAGACAATGCGATTGACCATCTCTCTCCGGACAGTGATTGACCCTCTCTCTCCGGACAGTGTGATTGATCCTCTCTCCAGACAGTGCGATTGACCTCTCTCTCCGGACAGTGTGTTTGACCCTCTCTCTCCGGACAGTGTGATTGATCCTCTCTCCGGACAGTGCAGTTGACCTCTCTCTCTGGACAGTGTGATTGACCGTCTCTCTCCGTACAGTGCGATTGACCCTCTCTCTCCGGACAGTGTGATTCACCCTCTCTCTTCGGACAGTGTGATTCACCCTCTCTCTCCGGACAGTGTGATTGACCCCCTCTCTCAGGCAGTGTGATTGACACTCTCTCTCCGAACAGTGATTGACCCTCTCTCTCCGGACAGTGTGATTGACCCTCTCTCTCTGGACAGTGTGATTGACCCTCTCTCTCTGGACAGTGTGATTGACCCTCTCTCTCCGGACAGTGTGATTGACCGTCTCTCTCCGGACACTGCGATTAACCCTCTCTCTCCGGACAATGCGATTGACACATTCTCTCCGGACAGTGTGATTGACCCTCTCTCTCTTGACAGTGTGATTGACCCTCTCTCCCCGAACAGTGTGATTGACACTCTCTCTCCGGACAGTTTGATTGACCCTCTCTATCTGGACATTGCGATTGACCCTCTCTCTCCGGACATTGCGATTGAACCTCTCTCTCCGGACAGTGTGATTGACCTTCTCTCTCCGGACAGTATAATTGACCCTCTCTCTCCGGCCACTGCGATTGATCCTCTCTCTCCGGACAGTGCGATTGACCCTCTCTCTCCGGACAGTGTGATTAACCTTCTCTCTCCGAACAGTGTGATTGACCCTCTCTCTCCGGACAGTGTGATTGACAGTCTCTCTCCGGACAGTGCGATTGACGCTCTCTCTCCGGACAGTGCGATTGACACATTCTCTCCGGACAGTGTGATTGACCCTCTCTCTCTTGGACAGTGCGATTGACCCTCTCTCTCCGGACTGTTTGATTGACCCTCTCTCTCTGGACATTGCGATTGACCCTCTCTCTCCGGACAGTGCGATTGAACCTCTCTCTCCGGACAGTGTGCTTGACCCTCTCTCTCTGGATAGTGCGATTGACCCTCTCTCTGGACACTGCGATTGACCCTCTCTCCGGACAGTGCGATTGATCCTCTCTCTCCGGACAGTGTGATTGACCCTCTCTCTCTGGAAAGTGCGATTGACCCTCTCTCTCCGGACAGTGCGATTGACCCTCTCTCTCTGGATATTTGATTGACCCTCTCTCTCCGGACAGTGCAATTGATCCTCTCTCTCCGGACAGTGCGATTGACCCTCTCTCTCCAGACAGTGTGATTGACACTCTCTCTCCGGACAGTGTGATTGTCCGTCTCTCTCGGACAATGCGATTGACCATCTCTCTCCGGACAGTGATTGACCCTCTCTCTCCGGACACTGTGATTAACCCTCTCTCACCGGACACTGTGATTAACCCTCTCTCTCCGGACAGTGTGATTCACCCTCTCTCCGGACAGTGCGATTGACCTCTCTCTCCGGACAGTGTGTTTGACCCTCTCTCTCGGGACAGTGAGATTGACCGTCTCTCTCCGGACTGTGTGATTGACCCTCTCTCTCCGGACAGTGCGATTGACCCTCTCTCTCCGGACAGTGCGATTAATCCTCTCTATCCGGACAGTGCGATTGACCTTCTCTCTCCAGACAGTGCGATTGACCCTCTCTCTCCGAACAATGTGATTGACACTCTCTCTCCGGACAGTGATTGTCCCTCTCTCCGGACAGTACGATTGACCCTCTCTCTCCGGAGAGTGTCATTGACCCACTCTCGCTGGACAGTGTGTTTGACCCTCTCTCTCCGGACAGTGTGATTGACCCTTTCACTCCGGACAGTGCGATTGACATCTCTCTCCGAATAGTGTGTTTGACCCTTTCTCTCCGGACAGTGCGATTGATGCTCTCTCTCCGGACAGTGCGATTGACCCTCTCTCTCCGGACAGTGTGATTCACCCTCTCTCTCCGGACAGTTTGATTGACCCTCTCTCTCAGGCAGTGTGATTGACCCTCTCTCTCTGGACAGTGATTGTCCCACACTCTCCGGACAATGTGATTGACACTCTCTCTCCGAACAGTGATTGACCCTCTCTCTCCGGACAGTGTGATTGACTCTCTCTCTCCGGACAGTGTGATTGACCCTCTCTCTCTGGACAGTGTGATTGACTCTCTCTCTCCGGACAGTGTGATTGACCGTCTCTCTCCGGACAGTGCGATTGACCCTCTCTCTCCGGACAGTGCGATTGACACATTCTCTCCGGACAGTGTGATTGATCCTCTCTCTCTGGACAGTGTGATTGACCCTCTCTCCCCGAACAGTGTGATTGTCACTCGCTCTCCGGACAGTTTGATTGACCCTCTCTCTCTGGACATTGCGATTGACCCTCTCTCTCCAGACAGTGCGATTGACCCTCTCACTCCGGACAGTGTGATTGACCCTCTCTCTCTGGACAGTGATTGTCCCACACTCTCCGGACAATGTGATTGACACTCTCTCTCCGAACTGTGATTGACCCTCTCTCTCCGGAGAGTATGATTGACCCTCTCTCTCCGGACAGTGTGATTGACCCTCTCTCTCCGGACAGTGTGATTGACCCTCTCTCTCCGGACATTGTGATTGACAGTCTCTCTCCGGACAGTGCGATTGACCCTCTCTCTCCGGACAGTGCGAATGACACATTCTCTCCGGACAGTGTGATTGACCCTCTCTCTCTTGGACAGTTCGATTGACCCTCTCTCTCCGGACTGTTTGATTGACCCTCTCTCTCTGGATATTGCGATTGACCCTCTCTCTCCGGAGAGTGCGATTAATCCTCTCTATCCGGACAGTGCGATTGACCCTCTCTCTCCGGACAGTGCGATTGACCCTCTCTCTCCGAACAATGTGATTGACACTCTCTCACCGGACAGTGATTGTCCCTCTCTCTCCGGACAGTGCGATTGACCCTCTCTCTCCGGACAGTGTGATTGACCCTCTCTCCGGAGAGTGTCATTGACTCACTCTCTCTGGACAGTGTGTTTGACCCTCTCTCTCCGGACAGTGTGATTGACCCTTTCACTCCGGACAGTGCGATTGACATCTCTCTCCGAACAGTGTGTTTGACCCTTTCTCTCCGGACAGTGCGATTGACGCTCTCTCTCCGGACAGTGTGATTGATCCTCTCTCTCCGGACAGTGTGATTGACTGTCTCTCTCCGGACAGTGTGATTGTCCATCTCTCTCAGACAATGCGATTGACCATCTCTCTCCGGACAGTGATTGACCCTCTCTCTCCGGACAGTGTGATTGATCCTCTCTCCAGACAGTGCGATTGACCTCTCTCTCCGGACAGTGTGTTTGACCCTCTCTCTCCGGACAGTGTGATTGATCCTTTCTCCGGACAGTGCAGTTGACCTCTCTCTCTGGACAGTGTGATTGACCGTCTCTCTCCGTACAGTGCGATTGACCCTCTCTCTCCGGACAGTGTGATTCACCCTCTCTCTTCGGACAGTGTGATTCACCCTCTCTCTCCGGACAGTGTGATTGACCCCCTCTCTCAGGCAGTGTGATTGACACTCTCTCTCCGAACAGTGATTGACCCTCTCTCTCCGGACAGTGTGATTGACCCTCTCTCTCTGGACAGTGTGATTGACCCTCTCTCTCTGGACAGTGTGATTGACCCTCTCTCTCCGGACAGTGTGATTGACCGTCTCTCTCCGGACACTGCGATTAACCCTCTCTCTCCGGACAATGCGATTGACACATTCTCTCCGGACAGTGTGATTGACCCTCTCTCTCTTGACAGTGTGATTGACCCTCTCTCCCCGAACAGTGTGATTGACACTCTCTCTCCGGACAGTTTGATTGACCCTCTCTATCTGGACATTGCGATTGACCCTCTCTCTCCGGACATTGCGATTGAACCTCTCTCTCCGGACAGTGTGATAGACCTTCTCTCTCCGGACAGTATAATTGACCCTCTCTCTCCGGCCACTGCGATTGATCCTCTCTCTCCGGACAGTGCGATTGACCCTCTCTCTCCGGACAGTGTGATTAACCTTCTCTCTCCGAACAGTGTGATTGACCCTCTCTCTCCGGACAGTGTGATTGACAGTCTCTCTCCGGACAGTGCGATTGACCCTCTCTCTCCGGACAGTGCGATTGACACATTCTCTCCGGACAGTGTGATTGACCCTCTCTCTCTTGGACAGTGCGATTGACCCTCTCTCTCCGGACTGTTTGATTGACCCTCTCTCTCTGGACATTGCGATTGACCCTCTCTCTCCGGACAGTGCGATTGAACCTCTCTCTCCGGACAGTGTGCTTGACCCTCTCTCTCTGGATAGTGCGATTGACCCTCTCTCTGGACACTGCGATTGACCCTCTCTCCGGACAGTGCGATTGATCCTCTCTCTCCGGACAGTGTGATTGACCCTCTCTCTCTGGAAAGTGCGATTGACCCTCTCTCTCCGGACAGTGCGATTGACCCTCTCTCTCTGGATATTTGATTGACCCTCTCTCTCCGGACAGTGCAATTGATCCTCTCTCTCCGGACAGTGCGATTGACCCTCTCTCTCCAGACAGTGTGATTGACCGTCTCTCTCCGGACACTGCGATTAACCCTCTCTCTCCGGACAATGCGATTGACACATTCTCTCCGGACAGTGTGATTGACCCTCTCTCTCTTGACAGTGTGATTGACCCTTTCTCTCCCCGAACAGTGTGATTGACACTCTCTCTCCGGACAGTTTGATTGACCCTCTCTATCTGGACATTGCGATTGACCCTCTCTCTCCGGACATTGCGATTGAACCTCTCTCTCCGGACAGTGTGATTGACCTTCTCTCTCCGGACAGTATAATTGACCCTCTCTCTCCGGCCACTGCGATTGATCCTCTCTCTCCGGACAGTGCGATTGACCCTCTCTCTCCGGACAGTGTGATTAACCTTCTCTCTCCGAACAGTGTGATTGACCCTCTCTCTCCGGACAGTGTGATTGACAGTCTCTCTCCGGACAGTGCGATTGACCCTCTCTCTCCGGACAGTGCGATTGACACATTCTCTCCGGACAGTGTGATTGACCCTCTCTCTCTTGGACAGTGCGATTGACCCTCTCTCTCCGGACTGTTTGATTGACCCTCTCTCTCTGGACATTGCGATTGACCCTCTCTCTCCGGACAGTGCGATTGAACCTCTCTCTCCGGACAGTGTGCTTGACCCTCTCTCTCTGGATAGTGCGATTGACCCTCTCTCTGGACACTGCGATTGACCCTCTCTCCGGACAGTGCGATTGATCCTCTCTCTCCGGACAGTGTGATTGACCCTCTCTCTCTGGAAAGTGCGATTGACCCTCTCTCTCCGGACAGTGCGATTGACCCTCTCTCTCTGGATATTTGATTGACCCTCTCTCTCCGGACAGTGCAATTGATCCTCTCTCTCCGGACAGTGCGATTGACCCTCTCTCTCCAGACAGTGTGATTGACACTCTCTCTCCGGACAGTGTGATTGTCCGTCTCTCTCGGACAATGCGATTGACCATCTCTCTCCGGACAGTGATTGACCCTCTCTCTCCGGACACTGTGATTAACCCTCTCTCACCGGACACTGTGATTAACCCTCTCTCTCCGGACAGTGTGATTCACCCTCTCTCCGGACAGTGCGATTGACCTCTCTCTCCGGACAGTGCGTTTGACCCTCTCTCTCCGGACAGTGAGATTGACCGTCTCTCTCCGGACTGTGTGATTGACCCTCTCTCTCCGGACAGTGCGATTGACCCTCTCTCTCCGGACAGTGCGATTAATCCTCTCTATCCGGACAGTGCGATTGACCTTCTCTCTCCAGACAGTGCGATTGACCCTCTCTCTCCGAACAATGTGATTGACACTCTCTCTCCGGACAGTGATTGTCCCTCTCTCCGGACAGTACGATTGACCCTCTCTCTCCGGAGAGTGTCATTGACCCACTCTCGCTGGACAGTGTGTTTGACCCTCTCTCTCCGGACAGTGTGATTGACCCTTTCACTCCGGACAGTGCGATTGACATCTCTCTCCGAATAGTGTGTTTGACCCTTTCTCTCCGGACAGTGCGATTGATGCTCTCTCTCCGGACAGTGCGATTGACCCTCTCTCTCCGGACAGTGTGATTCACCCTCTCTCTCCGGACAGTTTGATTGACCCTCTCTCTCAGGCAGTGTGATTGACCCTCTCTCTCTGGACAGTGATTGTCCCACACTCTCCGGACAATGTGATTGACACTCTCTCTCCGAACAGTGATTGACCCTCTCTCTCCGGACAGTGTGATTGACTCTCTCTCTCCGGACAGTGTGATTGACCCTCTCTCTCTGGACAGTGTGATTGACCCTCTCTCTCCGGACAGTGTGATTGACCATCTCTCTCCGGACAGTGCGATTGACCCTCTCTCTCCGGACAGTGCGATTGACACATTCTCTCCGGACAGTGTGATTGATCCTCTCTCTCTGGACAGTGTGATTGACCCTCTCTCCCCGAACAGTGTGATTGTCACTCGCTCTCCGGACAGTTTGATTGACCCTCTCTCTCTGGACATTGCGATTGACCCTCTCTCTCCAGACAGTGCGATTGAACCTCTCTCTCCGGACAGTGTGATTGACCTTCTCTCTCGGGACAGTATAATTAACCCTCTCTCTCCGGACAGTGCGATTGACCCTCTCTCTCCGGACAGTGCGATTGACCCTCTCTCTCCGGACAGTGCGATTGAACCTCTCTCTCCGGACAGTGTGATTGACCTTCTCTCTCGGGACAGTATAATTAACCCTCTCTCTCCGGACAGTGCGATTGATCCTCTCTCTCCGGACAGTGCGATTTACCCTCTCTCTCCGGACAGTGCGATTTACCCTCTCTCTCCGGACAGTGTGATTGACCTTCTCTCTCCGGACAGTATAATTGACCCTCTCTCTCCGGACAGTGCGATTGATCCTCTCTCTCCGGACAGTGTGATTGACGCTCTCTCTCTGGACAGTGATTGTCCCACACTCTCCGGACAATGTGATTGACACTCTCTCTCCGAACAGTGATTGACCCTCTCTCTCCAGACAGTGTGATTGACCCTCTCTCTCCGGACAGTGTGATTGACCCTCTCTCTCCGGACAGTGCGATTGACCGTCTCTCTCTGGACAGTGCGATTGACCCTCTCTCTCCGGACAGTGCGATTGACACATTCTCTCCGGACAGTGTGATTGACCCTCTCTCTCTGGACAGTGTGATTGACCCTCTCTCCCCGAACAGAGTGATTGACACTCTCTCTCCGGACAGTTTGATTGACCCTCTCTCTCTGGACATTGCGATTGACCCTCTCTCTCCGGACAGTGCGTTTGATCCTCTCTCTCCGGACAGTGCGATTTACCCTCTCTCTCTGGACAGTGTGATTGACCCTCTCTCTCCGAACAGTGTGATTGACATTCTCTCTCCGGGCAGTTTGATTGACCCTCTCTCTCTGGACATTGCGATTGACCCTCTCTCTCCGGACAGTGTGATTGACCCTCTCTCTCCGGACAGTGTGATTGACCCTCTCTCTGCGGACAATGTGATTGACCCTCTCTCTCCGGACAGTGTGATTGACAGTCTCTCTCCGGACAGTGCGATTGACCCTCTCTCTCCGGACAGTGCGATTGACCCTCTCTCTCCGGACAGTGTGATTCACCCTCTCTCTTCGGACGGTGTGATTGACCCTCTATTTCCGGACAGTGTGATTGACAGTCTCTCTCCGGACAGTGCGATTGACCCTCTCTCTCCGGACAGTGCGATTGACACATTCTCTCCGGACAGTGTGATTGACCCTCTCTCTCTGGACAGTGTGATTGACCCTCTCTCCCCGAACAGTGTGATTGACACTCGCTCTCCGGACAATTTGATTGACCCTCTCTCTCTGGACATTGCGATTGACCCTCTCTCTCCGGACAGTGCGATTGAACCTCTCTCTCCGGACAGTGTGATTGACCTTCTCTCTCGGGACAGTATAATTAACCCTCTCTCTCCGGACAGTGCGATTGATCCTCTCTCTCCGGACAGTGCGATTGATCCTCTCTCTCCGGACAGTGCGATTTACCCTCTCTCTCCGGACAGTGCGATTTACCCTCTCTCTCCGGACAGTGCGATTGAACCTCTCTCTCCGGACAGTGTGATTGACCTTCTCTCTCAGGACAGTATAATTGACCCTCTCTCTCCGGACAGTGCGATTGATCCTCTCTCTCCGGACAGTGTGATTGACCCTCTCTCTCCGGACAGTGTGATTGACCCTCTCTCTCTGGACAGTGTGATTGACCCTCTCTCTCCGGACAGTGTGATTGACCGTCTCTCTCTGGACAGTGCGATTGACCCTCTCTCTCCGGACAGTGCGATTGACTCATTCTCTCCGGACGGTGTGATTGACCCTCTCTCTCTGGACAGTGTGATTGACCCTCTCTCCCCGAACAGAGTGATTGACACTCTCTCTCCGGACAGTTTGATTGACCCTCTCTCTCTGGACATTGCGATTGACCCTCTCTCTCCGGACAGTGCGATTGAACCTCTCTCTCCGGACAGTGTGATTGACCTTCTCTCTCCGGACAGGATAATTGACCCTCTCTCTCCGGACAGTGCGATTGATCCTCTCTCTCCGGACAGTGCGATTCATCCTCTCTCTCCGGACAGTGCGATTGACACATTCTCTCCGGACAGTGTGATTGACCCTCTCTCTCTGGACAGTGTGATTGACCCTCTCTCCCCGAACAGTGTGATTGACACTCGCTCTCCGGACAATTTGATTGACCCTCTCTCTCTGGACATTGCGATTGACCCTCTCTCTCCGGACAGTGCGATTGAACCTCTCTCTCCGGACAGTATGATTGACCTTCTCTCTCGGGACAGTATAATTAACCCTCTCTCTCCGGACAGTGCGATTGATCCTCTCTCTCCGGACAGTGCGATTGATCCTCTCTCTCCGGACAGTGCGATTTACCCTCTCTCTCCGGACAGTGCGATTTACCCTCTCTCTCCGGACAGTGCGATTGAACCTCTCTCTCCGGACAGTGTGATTGACCTTCTCTCTCAGGACAGTATAATTGACCCTCTCTCTCCGGACAGTGCGATTGATTCTCTCTCTCCGGACAGTGTGATTGACCCTCTCTCTCCGGACAGTGTGATTGACCCTCTCTCTCTGGACAGTGTGATTGACCCTCTCTCTCCGGACAGTGTGATTGACCGTCTCTCTCTGGACAGTGCGATTGACCCTCTCTCTCCGGACAGTGCGATTGACTCATTCTCTCCGGACAGTGTGATTGACCCTCTCTCTCTGGACAGTGTGATTGACCCTCTCTCCCCGAACAGAGTGATTGACACTCTCTCTCCGGACAGTTTGATTGACCCTCTCTCTCTGGACATTGCGATTGACCCTCTCTCTCCGGACAGTGCGATTGAACCTCTCTCTCCGGACAGTGTGATTGACCTTCTCTCTCCGGACAGGATAATTGACCCTCTCTCTCCGGACAGTGCGATTGATCCTCTCTCTCCGGACAGTGCGATTGACCCTCTCTCTCCGGACAGTGCGATTGACACATTCTCTCCGGACAGTGTGATTGACCCTCTCTCTCTTGGACAGTCCGATTGACTCACTCTCTCTGGACAGTGTGTTTGACCCTCTCTCTCCGGACAGTGTGATTGACCCTTTCACTCCGGACAGTGCGATTGATATCTCTCTCCGAACAGTGTGTTTGACCCTTTCTCTCCGGACAGTGCGATTGACGCTCTCTCTCCGGACAGTGTGATTGATCCTCTCTCTCCGGACAGTGTGTTTGACTGTCTCTCTCCGGACAGTGCGATTGACCCTCTCTCTCCGGACAGTGTGATTGACCGTCTCTCTCCGTACAGTGCGATTGACCCTCTCTCTCCGGACAGTGTGATTCACCCTCTCTCTTCGGACGGTGTGATTGACCCTCTATTTCCGGACAGTGTGATTGACCCTCTCTCTCAGGCAGTGTGATTGACCCTCTCTCTCTGGACAGTGTGATTGTCCCACACTCTCCGGACAATGTGATTGACCCTCTCTCTCCGGACAGTGTGATTGACAGTCTCTCACCGGACAGTGCGATTGACACATTCTCTCCGGACAGTGTGATTGACCCTCTCTCTCTTGGACAGTGCGATTGACCCTCTCTCTCCGGACTGTTTGATTGACCCTCTCTCTCTGGACATTGCGATTGACCCTCTCTCTCCGGACAGTGCGATTGAACCTCTCTCTCCGGACAGTGTGCTTGACCCTCTCTCTCTGGATAGTGCGATTGACCCTCTCTCCGGACAGTGCGATTGATCCTCTCTCTCCGGACAGTGTGATTGACCCTCTCTCTCTGGATAGTGCGATTGACCCTCTCTCTCCGGACAGTGCGATTGACCCTCTCTCTCTGGATATTTGATTGACACTCTCTCTCCGGACAGTGTGATTGTCCGTCTCTCTCGGACAATGCGATTGACCATCTCTCTCCGGACAGTGATTGACCCTCTCTCTCCGGACACTGTGATTAACCCTCTCTCACCGGTCACTGTGATTAACCCTCTCTCTCCGGACTGTGAGATTCACCCTCTCTCTCCGGACAGTGCGATTGACCCTCTCTCTCCGGACAGTGCGATTAATCCTCTCTATCCGGACAGTGCGATTGACCTTCTCTCTCCGGACAGTGCGATTGACCCTCTCTCTCCGAACAATGTGATTGACACTCTCTCTCCGGACAGTGATTGTCCCTCTCTCCGGACAGTACGATTGACCCTCTCTCTCCGGAGAGTGTCATTGACCCACTCTCGCTGGACAGTGTGTTTGACCCTCTCTCTCCGGCCAGTGTGATTGACCCTTTCACTCCGGACAGTGCGATTGACATTCTCTCTGAACAGTGTGTTTGACCCTTTCTCTCCGGACAGTGCGATTGACGCTCTCTCTCCGGACAGTGCGATTGACCCTCTCTCTCCGGACAGTGTGATTCACCCTCTCTCTCCGGACAGTTTGATTGACCCTCTCTCTCAGGCAGTGTGATTGACCCTCTCTCTCTGGACAGTGATTGTCCCACACTCTCTGGACAATGTGATTGACACTCTCTCTCCGAACAGTGATTGACCCTCTCTCTCCGGACAGTGTGATTGACTCTCTCTCTCCGGACAGTGTGATTGACCCTCTCTCTCTGGACAGTGTGATTGACCCTCTCTCTCCGGACAGTGTGATTGACCGTCTCTCTCCGGACAGTGCGATTGACCCTCTCTCTCCGGACAGTGCGATTGACACATTCTCTCCGGACAGTGTGATTGACCCTCTCTCTCTGGACAGTGTGATTGACCCTCTCTCCCCGAACAGTGTGATTGACACTCGCTCTCGGACAGTTTGATTGACCCTCTCTCTCTGGACATTGCGATTGACCCTCTCTCTCCGGACAGTGTGATTGACCTTCTCTCTCCGGACAGTATAATTGACCCTCTCTCTCCGGACAGTGCGATTGATCCTCTCTCTCCGGACAGTGTGATTGACCCTCTCTCTCTGGACAGTGATTGTCCCACACTCTCCGGACAATGTGATTGACACTCTCTCTCCGAACAGTGATTGACCCTCTCTCTCCAGACAGTGTGATTGACCCTCTCTCTCCGGACAGTGTGATTGACCCTCTCTCTCCGGACAGTGTGATTGACCCTCTCTCTCCGGACAGTGCGATTGACCCTCTCTCTCCGGACAGTGCGATTGACACATTCTCTCCGGACAGTGTGATTGACCCTCTCTCTCTGGACAGTGTGATTGACCCTCTCTCCCCGAACAGAGTGATTGACACTCTCTCTCCGGACAGTTTGATTGACCCTCTCTCTCTGGACATTGCGATTGACCCTCTCTCTCCGGACAGTGCGATTGAACCTCTCTCTCCGGACAGTGTGATTGACCTTCTCTCTCCGGACAGGATAATTGACCCTCTCTCTCCGGACAGTGCGATTGATCCTCTCTCTCCGGACAGTGCGATTGATCCTCTCTCTCCGGACAGTGCGATTTACCCTCTCTCTCTGGACAGTGTGATTGACCCTATCTCTCCGAACAGTGTGATTGACACTCTCTCTCCGGGCAGTTTGATTGACCCTCTCTCTCTGGACATTGCGATTGACCCTCTCTCTCCGGACAGTGTGATTGACCCTCTCTCTCCGGACAGTGTGATTGACCCTCTCTCTGCGGACAATGTGATTGACCCTCTCTCTCCGGACAGTGTGATTGACAGTCTCTCTCCGGACAGTGCGATTGACCCTCTCTCTCCGGACAGTGCGATTGACACATTCTCTCCGGACAGTGTGATTGACCCTCTCTCTCTTGGACAGTCCGATTGACCCTTGCTCTCCGGACTGTTTGATTGACCCTCTCTCTCTGGACATTGCGATTGACCCTCTCTCTCCGGACAGTGCGATTAATCCTCTCTATCCGGACAGTGCGATTGACCCTCTCTCTCCGTACAGTGCGATTGACCCTCTCTCTCCGAACAATGTGATTGACACTCTCTCTCCGGACAGTGATTGTCCCTCTCTCTCCGGACAGTACGATTGACCCTCTCTCTCCGGACAGTGTGATTGACCCTCTCTCCGGAGAGTGTCATTGACCCACTCTCGCTGGACAGTGTGTTTGACCCTCTCTCTCCGGACAGTGTGATTGACCCTTTCTCTCCGGACAGTGCGATTGACGCTCTCTCTCCGGACAGTGTGATTGATCCTCTCTCTCCGGACAGTGTGAGTGACTGTCTCTCTCCGGACAGTGCGATTGACACTCTCTCCGGACAGTGTGATTGACCCTCTCTCTCCGGACAGTGTGATTGACCCTCTCTCTCCGGACAGTGTGATTGACCGTCTCTCTCCGTACAGTGCGATTGACCCTCTCTCTCCGGACAGTGTGATTCACCCTCTCTCTTCGGACGGTGTGATTGACCCTCTATTTCCGGACAGTGTGATTGACAGTCTCTCTCCAGACAGTGCAATTGACCCTCTCTCTCCGGACAGTGCGATTGACACATTCTCTCCGGACAGTGTGATTGACCCTCTCTCTCTGGACAGTGTGATTGACCCTCTCTCCCCGAACAGTGTGATTGACACTCGCTCTCCGGACAATTTGATTGACCCTCTCTCTCTGGACATTGCGATTGACCCTCTCTCTCCGGACAGTGCGATTGAACCTCTCTCTCCGGACAGTGTGATTGACCTTCTCTCTCGGGACAGTATAATTAACCCTCTCTCTCCGGACAGTGCGATTGATCCTCTCTCTCCGGACAGTGCGATTGATCCTCTCTCTCCGGACAGTGCGATTTACCTTCTCTCTCCGGACAGTGCGATTTACCCTCTCTCTCCGGACAGTGCGATTGAACCTCTCTCTCCGGACAGTGTGATTGACCTTCTCTCTCCGGACAGTAGAATTGACCCTCTCTCTCCGGACAGTGCGATTGATCCTCTCTCTCCGGACAGTGTGATTGACCCTCTCTCTCTGGACAGTGATTGTCCCACACTCTCCGGACAATGTGATTGACACTCTCTCTCCGAACAGTGATTGACCCTCTCTCTCCAGACAGTGTGATTGACCCTCTCTCTCTGGACAGTGTGATTGACACTCTCTCTCCGGACAGTGTGATTGACCGTCTCTCTCTGGACAGTGCGATTGACCCTCTCTCTCCGGACAGTGCGATTGACACATTCTCTCCGGACAGTGTGATTGACCCTCTCTCTCTGGACAGTGTGATTGACCCTCTCTCCCCGAACAGAGTGATTGACACTCTCTCTCCGGACAGTTTGATTGACCCTCTCTCTCTGGACATTGCGATTGACCCTCTCTCTCCGGACAGTGCGATTGAACCTCTCTCTCCGGACAGTGTGATTGACCTTCTCTCTCCGGACAGGATAATTGACCCTCTCTCTCCGGACAGTGCGATTGATCCTCTCTCTCCGGACAGTGCGATTGATCCTCTCTCTCCGGACAGTGCGATTTACCCTCTCTCTCCGGACAGTGTGATTGACCCTCTCTCTCCGAACAGTGTGATTGACACTCTCTCTCCGGGCAGTTTGATTGACTCTCTCTCTCTGGACATTGCGATTGACCCTCTCTCTCCGGACAGTGTGATTGACCCTCTCGCTCCGGACAGTGTGATTGACCCTCTCTCTCCGGACAATGTGATTGACCCTCTCTCTCCGGACAGTGTGATTGACAGTCTCTCTCCAGTCAGTGCGATTGACCCTCTCTCTCCGGACAGTGCGATTGACACATTCTCTCCGGACAGTGTGATTGACCCTCTCTCTCTTGGACAGTCCGATTGACCCTCTCTCTCCGGACTGTTTGATTGACCCTCTCTCTCTGGACATTGCGATTGACCCTCTCTCTCCGGACAGTGCGATTAATCCTCTCTATCCGGACAGTGCGATTGACATTCTCTCTCCGAACAATGTGATTGACACTCTCTTTCCGGACAGTGATTGTCCCTCTCTCTCCGGACAGTGCGATTGACCCTCTCTCTCCGGACAGTGTGATTGACCCTCTCTCCGGAGAGTGTCATTGACCCACTCTCTCTGGACAGTGTGTTTGACCCTCTCTCTCCGGACAGTGTGATTGACCCTTTCACTCCGGACAGTGCGATTGACATCTCTCTCCGAACAGTGTGTTTGACCCTTTCTCTCCGGACAGTGCGATTGACGCTCTCTCTCCGGACAGTGTGATTGATCCTCTCTCTCCGGACAGTGTGATTGACCGTCTCTCTCCGGACAGTGCGATTGACCCTCTCTCTCCGGACAGTGCGATTGTCACATTCTCTCCGGACTGTTTGATTGACCCTCTCTCTCCGGACTGTTTGATTGACCCTCTCTCTCTGGACAGTGATTGTCCCACACTCTCCGGACAATGTGATTGACACTCTCTCTCCGAACTGTGATTGACCCTCTCTCTCCGGAGAGTATGATTGATCCTCTCTCTCCGGACAGTGTGATTGACCCTCTCTCTCTGGATAGTGCGATTGACCCTCTCTCTCCGGACAGTGCGATTGACCCTCTCTCTCTGGATATTTGATTGACCCTCTCTCTCCGGACAGTGCGATTGATCCTCTCTCTCCGGACAGTGCGATTGACCCTCTCTCTCCGGACAGTGTGATTGACCCTCTCTCTCCGGATAGTTTGATTGACACTCTCTCTCCGGACAGTGTGATTGTCCGTCTCTCTCGGATAATGCGATTGACCATCTCTCTCCGGACAGTGATTGACCCTCTCTCTCCGGACACTGTGATTAACCCTCTCTCACCGGACACTGTGATTAACCCTCTCTTTCCGGACAGTGTGATTCACCCTCTCTCCGGACAGTGCGATTGACCTCTCTCTCCGGACAGTGAGATTGACCGTCTCTCTCCGGACAGTGTGATTCACCCTCTCTCTCCGGACAGTGCGATTGACCCTCTCTCTCCGGACAGTGCGATTAATCCTCTCTATCCGGACAGTGTGATTGACCTTCTCTCTCCGGACAGTGTGATTGACAGTCTCTCTCCGGACAGTGCGATTGACCCTCTCTCTCCGGACAGTGCGAATGACACATTCTCTCCGGACAGTGTGATTGACCCTCTCTCTATTGGACAGTCCTATTGACCCTCTCTCTCCGGACTGTTTGATTGACCCTCTCTCTCTGGACATTGCGATTGACCCTCTCTCTCCGGAGAGTGCGATTAATCCTCTCTATCCGGACAGTGCGATTGACCCTCTCTCTCCGAACTGTTTGATTGACACTCTCTCACCGGACAGTGATTGTCCCTCTCTCTCCGGACAGTGCGATTGACCCTCTCTCTCCGGACAGTGTGATTGACCCTCTCTCCGGAGAGTGTCATTGACTCACTCTCTCTGGACAGTGTGTTTGACCCTCTCTCTCCGGACAGTGTGATTGACCCTTTCACTCCGGACAGTGCGATTGACATCTCTCTCCGAACAGTGTGATTGATCCTCTCTCTCCGGACAGTGTGATAGACTGTCTCTCTCCGGACAGTGCGATTGACACTCTCTCCGGACAGTGTGATTGACCATCTCTCTCCGGACAGTGTGATTGACCCTCTCTCTCCGGACAGTGTGATTGACCGTCTCTCTCCGTACAGTGCGATTGACCCTCTCTCTCAGGCAGTGTGATTGACCCTCTCTCTCTGGACAGTGATTGTCCCACACTCTCCGGACAATGTGATTGACCCTCTCTCTCCGAACTGTGATTGACCCTCTCTCTCTGGACAGTGTGATTGACCCTCTCTCTCCGGACAGTGCGATTGACCCTCTCTCTCCGGACAGTGTGATTGACCCTCTCTCCGGAGAGTGTCATTGACTCACTCTCTCTGGACAGTGTGTTTGACGCTCTCTCTCCGGACAGTGTGATTGATCCTCTCTCTCCGGACAGTGTGATTGACTGTCTCTCTCCGGACAGTGCGATTGACACTCTCTCCGGACAGTGTGATTGACCATCTCTCTCCGGACAGTGTGATTGACCCTCTCTCTCCGGACAGTGTGATTGACCGTCTCTCTCCGTACAGTGCGATTGACCCTCTCTCTCAGGCAGTGTGATTGACCCTCTCTCTCTGGACAGTGATTGTCCCACACTCTCCGGACAATGTGATTGACCCTCTCTCTCCGAACTGTGATTGACCCTCTCTCTCCGGACAGTGTGATTGACCCTCTCTCTCCGGACAGTGTGATTGACCCTCTCTCTCCGGACAGTGTGATTGACAGTCTCTCTCCGGACAGTGCGATTGACCCTCTCTCTCCGGACAGTGTGATTGACACATTCTCTCCGGACAGTGTGATTGACCCTCTCTCTCTTGGACAGTGCGATTGACCCTCTCTCTCCGGACTGTTTGATTGACCCTCTCTCTCTGGACATTGCGATTGACCCTCTCTCTCCGGACAGTGCGATTGAACCTCTCTCTCCGGACAGTGTGCTTGACCCTCTCTCTCTGGATAGTGCGATTGACCCTCTCTCTGGACACTGCGATTGACCCTCTCTCCGGACAGTGCGATTGATCCTCTCTCTCCGGACAGTGTGATTGACCCTCTCTCTCTGGATAGTGCGATTGACCCTCTCTCTCCGGACAGTGCGATTGACCCTCTCTCTCTGGATATTTGATTGACCCTCTCTCTCCGGACAGTGCGATTGATCCTCTCTCTCCGGACAGTGCGATTGATCCTCTCTCTCCGGACAGTGTGATTGACCCTCTCTCTCCGGATAGTTTGATTGACACTCTCTCTCCGGACAGTGTGATTGTCCGTCTCTCTTGGACAATGCGATTACCATCTCTCTCCGGACAGTGATTGATCCTCTCTCTCCGGACACTGTGATTAACCCTCTCTCTCCGGACAGTGTGATTCACCCTCTCTCCGGACAGTGCGATTGACCTCTCTCTCCGGACAGTGTGTTTGACCCTCTCTCTCCGGACAGTGAGATTGACCGTCTCTCTCCGGACTGTGTGATTCACCCTCTCTCTCCGGACAGTGCGATTGACCCTCTCTCTCCGGACAGTGCGATTAATCCTCTCTATCCGGACAGTGCGATTGACCTTCTCTCTCCGGACAGTGCGATTGACCCTCTCTCTCCGAACAATGTGATTGACACTCTCTCTCCGGACAGTGATTGTACCTCTCTCCGGACAGTACGATTGACCCTCTCTCTCCGGAGAGTGTCATTGACCCACTCTCGCTGGGCAGTGTGTTTGACCCTCTCTCTCAGTACAGTGTGATTGACCCTTTCACTCCGGACAGTGCGTATTGACATCTCTCTCCGAACAGTGTGTTTGACCCTTTCTCTCCGGACAGTGCGATTGACGCTCTCTCTCCGGACAGTGCGATTGACCCTCTCTCTCCGGACAGTGTGATTCACCCTCTCCGGACAGTTTGATTGACCCTCTCTCTCAGGCAGTGTGATTGACCCTCTCTCTCTGGACAGTGATTGTCCCACACTCTCCGGACAATGTGATTGACACTCTCTCTCCGAACAGTGATTGACCCTCTCTCTCCGGACAGTATGATTGACTCTCTCTCTCCGGACAGTGTGATTGACCCTCTCTCTCTGGACAGTGTGATTGACCCTCTCTCTCCGGACAGTGTGATTGACCGTCTCTCTCCGGACAGTGCGATTGACCCTCTCTCTCCGGACAGTGCGATTGACACATTCTCTCCGGACAGTGTGATTGACCCTCTCTCTTTGGACAGTGTGATTGACCTTCTCTCTCGGGACAGTATAATTGATCCTCTCTCTCCGGACAGTGCGATTGATCCTCTCTCTCCGGACAGTGCGATTGATCCTCTCTCTCCGGACAGTGCGATTTACCCTCTCTCTCCGGACAGTGCGATTGACCCTCTCTCTCCGGACAGTGCGATTGAACCTCTCTCTCCGGACAGTGTGATTGACCTTCTCTCTCCGGACAGTATAATTGACCCTCTCTCTCCGGACAGTGCGATTGATCCTCTCCGGACAGTGTGATTGACCCTCTCTCTCTGGACAGTGATTGTCCCACACTCTCCGGACAATGTGATTGACACTCTCTCTCCGAACAGTGATTGACCCTCTCTCTCCAGACAGTGTGATTGACCCTCTCTCTCTGGACAGTGTGATTGACCCTCTCTCTCTGGACAGTGTGATTGACCCTCTCTCTCCGGACAGTGTGATTGACACTCTCTCTCCGGACAGTGTGATTGACCGTCTCTCTCTGGACAGTGCGATTGACCCTCTCTCTCCGGACAGTGCGATTGATCCTCTCTCTCCGGACAGTGCGATTGATCCTCTCTCTCCGGACAGTGCGATTTACCCTCTCTCTCCGGACAGTGTGATTGACCCTCTCTCTCCGAACAGTGTGATTGACACTCTCTCTCCGGGCAGTTTGATTGACCCTCTCTCTCTGGACATTGCGATTGACCCTCTCTCTCCGGACAGTGTGATTGACCGTCTCTCTCCGGACAGTGCGATTGACCCTCTCTCTCCGGACAGTGCGATTGACACATTCTCTCCGGACAGTGTGATTGACCCTCTCTCTCTGGACAGTGTGATTGACCCTCTCTCCCCGAACAGTGTGATTGACACTCGCTCTCGGACAGTTTGATTGACCCTCTCTCTCTGGACATTTCGATTGACCCTCTCTCTCCGGACAGTGTGATTGACCTTCTCTCTCCGGACAGTATAATTGACCCTCTCTCTCCGGACAGTGTGATTGACCCTCTCTCTCCAGACAGTGTGATTGACCCTCTCTCTCCGGACAGTGTGATTGACCCCCTCTCTCCGGACAGTGTGATTGACCCTCTCTCTCCGGACAGTGCGATTGACCCTCTCTCTCCGGACAGTGCGATTGACACATTTTCTCCGGACAGTGTGATTGACCCTCTCTCTCTGGACAGTGTGATTGACCCTCTCTCCCCGAACAGAGTGATTGACACTCTCTCTCCGGACAGGTTGATTGACCCTCTCTCTCTGGACATTGCGATTGACCCTCTCTCTCCGGACAGTGCGATTGAACCTCTCTCTCCGGACAGTGTGATTGACCTTCTCTCTCTGGACAGGATAATTGACCCTCTCTCTCCGGACAGTGCGATTGATCCTCTCTCTCCGGACAGTGCGATTGATCCTCTCTCTCCGGACAGTGCGATTTACCCTCTCTCTCTGGACAGTGTGATTGGCCCTCTCTCTCCGAACAGTGTGATTGACACTCTCTCTCCGGGCAGTTTGATTGACCCTCTCTCTCTGGACATTGCGATTGACCCTCTCTCTCCGGACAGTGTGATTGACCCTCTCTCTCCGGACAGTGTGATTGACCCTCTCTCTGCGGACAATGTGATTGACCCTCTCTCTCCGGACAGTGTGATTGACAGTCTCGCTCCGGACAGTGCGATTGACCCTCTCTCTCCGGACAGTGCGATTGACACATTCTCTCCGGACAGTGTGATTGACCCTCTCTCTCTTGGACAGTCCGATTGACCCTTGCTCTCCGGACTGTTTGATTGACCCTCTCTCTCTGGACATTGCGATTGACCCTCTCTCTCCGGACAGTGCGATTAATCCTCTCTATCCGGACAGTGCGATTGACCCTCTCTCTCCGTACAGTGCGATTGACCCTCTCTCTCCGAACAATGTGATTGACACTCTCTCTCCGGACAGTGATTGTCCCTCTCTATCCGGACAGTACGATTGACCCTCTCTCTCCGGACAGTGAGATTGACCCTCTCTCCGGAGAGTGTCATTGACCCACTCTCTCTGGACAGTGTGTTTGACCCTCTCTCTCCGGACAGTGTGTTTGACCCTTTCACTCCGGGCAGTGCGATTGACGCTCTCTCTCCGGACAGTGTGATTGATCCTCTCTCTCCGGACAGTGTGATTGACTGTCTCTCTCCGGACAGTGCGATTGACACTCTCTCCGGACAGTACAATTGACCCTCTCTCTCCGGACAGAGCGATTGACACATTCTCTCCGGACAGTGTGATTGACCCTCTCTCTCTGGACAGTGTGATTGACCCTCTCTCTCCGAACAGTGTGATTGACACTCGCTCTCCGGACAATTTGATTGACCCTCTCTCTCTGGACATTGCGATTGACCCTCTCTCTCCGGACAGTGCGATTGAACCTCTCTCTCCGGACAGTGTGATTGACCTTCTCTCTCGGGACAGTATAATTAACCCTCTCTCTCCGGAGAGTGCGATTGATCCTCTCTCTCCGGACAGTGCGATTGATCCTCTCTCTCCGGACAGTGCGATTTACCTTCTCTCTCCGGACAGTGCGATTTTCCCTCTCTCTCCGGACAGTGCGATTGAACCTCTCTCTCCGGACAGTGTGATTGACCTTCTCTCTCCGGACAGTATAATTGACCCTCTCTCTCCGGACAGTGCGATTGATCCTCTCTCTCCGGACAGTGTGATTGACCCTCTCTCTCTGGACAGTGATTGTCCCACACTCTCCGGACAATGTGATTGACACTCTCTCTCCGAACAGTGATTGACCCTCTCTCTCCAGACAGTGTGATTGACCCTCTCTCTCCGGACAGTGTGATTGACCCTCTCTCTCTGGACAGTGTGATTGACACTGTCTCTCCGGACAGTGTGATTGACCGTCTCTCTCTGGACAGTGCGATTGACCCTCTCTCTCCGGACAGTGCGATTGACACATTCTCTCCGGACAGTGTGATTGACCCTCTCTCTCTGGACAGTGTGATTGACCCTCTCTCCCCGAACAGAGTGATTGACACTCTCTCTCTGGACAGTTTGATTGACCCTCTCTCTCTGGACATTGCGATTGACCCTCTCTCTCCGGACAGTGCGATTGAACCTCTCTCTCCGGACAGTGTGATTGACCTTCTCTCTCCGGACAGGATAATTGACCCTCTCTCTCCGGACAGTGCGATTGATCCTCTCTCTCCGGACAGTGCGATTGATCCTCTCTCTCCGGACAGTGCGATTTACCCTCTCTCTCCGGACAGTGTGATTGACACTCTCTCTCCGGGCAGTTTGATTGACCCTCTCTCTCTGGACATTGCGATTGACCCTCTCTCTCCGGACAGTGTGATTGGCCCTCTCTCTTCGGACAGTGTGATTGACCCTATCTCTCCGGACAATGTGATTGACCCTCTCTCTCCGGACAGTGTGATTGACAGTCTCTCTCCGGTCAGTGCGATTGACCCTCTCTCTCCGGACAGTGCGATTGACACATTCTCTCCGGACAGTGTGATTGACCCTCTCTCTCTTGGACAGTCCGATTGACCCTCTCTCTCCGGACTGTTTGATTGACCCTCTCTCTCTGGACATTGCGATTGACCCTCTCTCTCCGGACAGTGTGATTGACCGTCTCTCTCCGGACAGTGCGATTGACCCTCTCTCTCCGGACAGTGCGATTGACACATTCTCTCCGGACAGTGTGATTGACCCTCTCTCTCTGGACAGTGTGATTGACCCTCTCTCCCCGAACAGTGTGATTGACACTCGCTCTCGGACAGTTTGATTGACCCTCTCTCTCTGGACATTTCGATTGACCCTCTCTCTCCGGACAGTGTGATTGACCTTCTCTCTCCGGACAGTATAATTGACCCTCTCTCTCCGGACAGTGTGATTGACCCTCTCTCTCCAGACAGTGTGATTGACCCTCTCTCTCCGGACAGTGTGATTGACCCCCTCTCTCCGGACAGTGTGATTGACCCTCTCTCTCCGGACAGTGCGATTGACCCTCTCTCTCCGGACAGTGCGATTGACACATTTTCTCCGGACAGTGTGATTGACCCTCTCTCTCTGGACAGTGTGATTGACCCTCTCTCCCCGAACAGAGTGATTGACACTCTCTCTCCGGACAGGTTGATTGACCCTCTCTCTCTGGACATTGCGATTGACCCTCTCTCTCCGGACAGTGCGATTGAACCTCTCTCTCCGGACAGTGTGATTGACCTTCTCTCTCCGGACAGGATAATTGACCCTCTCTCTCCGGACAGTGCGATTGATCCTCTCTCTCCGGACAGTGCGATTGATCCTCTCTCTCCGGACAGTGCGATTTACCCTCTCTCTCTGGACAGTGTGATTGACCCTCTCTCTCCGAACAGTGTGATTGACACTCTCTCTCCGGGCAGTTTGATTGACCCTCTCTCTCTGGACATTGCGATTGACCCTCTCTCTCCGGACAGTGTGATTGACCCTCTCTCTCCGGACAGTGTGATTGACCCTCTCTCTGCGGACAATGTGATTGACCCTCTCTCTCCGGACAGTGTGATTGACAGTCTCTCTCCGGACAGTGCGATTGACCCTCTCTCTCCGGACAGTGCGATTGACACATTCTCTCCGGACAGTGTGATTGACCCTCTCTCTCTTGGACAGTCCGATTGACCCTTGCTCTCCGGACTGTTTGATTGACCCTCTCTCTCTGGACATTGCGATTGACCCTCTCTCTCCGGACAGTGCGATTAATCCTCTCTATCCGGACAGTGCGATTGACCCTCTCTCTCCGTACAGTGCGATTGACCCTCTCTCTCCGAACAATGTGATTGACACTCTCTCTCCGGACAGTGATTGTCCCTCTCTCTCCGGACAGTACGATTGACCCTCTCTCTCCGGACAGTGAGATTGACCCTCTCTCCGGAGAGTGTCATTGACCCACTCTCTCTGGACAGTGTGTTTGACCCTCTCTCTCCGGACAGTGTGATTGACCCTTTCACTCCGGGCAATGCGATTGACATCTCTCTCCGAACAGTGTGTTTGACCCTTTCTCTCCGGACAGTGCGATTGACGCTCTCTCTCCGGACAGTGTGATTGATCCTCTCTCTCCGGACAGTGTGATTGACTGTCTCTCTCCGGACAGTGCGATTGACACTCTCTCCGGACAGTGCAATTGACCCTCTCTCTCCGGACAGAGCGAATGACACATTCTCTCCGGACAGTGTGATTGACCGTCTCTCTCCGGACAGTGCGATTGACCCTCTCTCTCCGGACAGTGCGATTGACACATTCTCTCCGGACAGTGTGATTGACCCTCTCTCTCTGGACAGTGTGATTGACCCTCTCTCCCCGAACAGTGTGATTGACACTCGCTCTCGGACAGTTTGATTGACCCTCTCTCTCTGGACATTTCGATTGACCCTCTCTCTCCGGACAGTGTGATTGACCTTCTCTCTCCGGACAGTATAATTGACCCTCTCTCTCCGGACAGTGTGATTGACCCTCTCTCTCCAGACAGTGTGATTGACCCTCTCTCTCCGGACAGTGTGATTGACCCCCTCTCTCCGGACAGTGTGATTGACCCTCTCTCTCCGGACAGTGCGATTGACCCTCTCTCTCCGGACAGTGCGATTGACACATTTTCTCCGGACAGTGTGATTGACCCTCTCTCTCTGGACAGTGTGATTGACCCTCTCTCCCCGAACAGAGTGATTGACACTCTCTCTCCGGACAGGTTGATTGACCCTCTCTCTCTGGACATTGCGATTGACCCTCTCTCTCCGGACAGTGCGATTGAACCTCTCTCTCCGGACAGTGTGATTGACCTTCTCTCTCCGGACAGGATAATTGACCCTCTCTCTCCGGACAGTGCGATTGATCCTCTCTCTCCGGACAGTGCGATTGATCCTCTCTCTCCGGACAGTGCGATTTACCCTCTCTCTCTGGACAGTGTGATTGACCCTCTCTCTCCGAACAGTGTGATTGACACTCTCTCTCCGGGCAGTTTGATTGACCCTCTCTCTCTGGACATTGCGATTGACCCTCTCTCTCCGGACAGTGTGATTGACCCTCTCTCTCCGGACAGTGTGATTGACCCTCTCTCTGCGGACAATGTGATTGACCCTCTCTCTCCGGACAGTGTGATTGACAGTCTCTCTCCGGACAGTGCGATTGACCCTCTCTCTCCGGACAGTGCGATTGACACATTCTCTCCGGACAGTGTGATTGACCCTCTCTCTCTTGGACAGTCCGATTGACCCTTGCTCTCCGGACTGTTTGATTGACCCTCTCTCTCTGGACATTGCGATTGACCCTCTCTCTCCGGACAGTGCGATTAATCCTCTCTATCCGGACAGTGCGATTGACCCTCTCTCTCCGTACAGTGCGATTGACCCTCTCTCTCCGAACAATGTGATTGACACTCTCTCTCCGGACAGTGATTGTCCCTCTCTCTCCGGACAGTACGATTGACCCTCTCTCTCCGGACAGTGAGATTGACCCTCTCTCCGGAGAGTGTCATTGACCCACTCTCTCTGGACAGTGTGTTTGACCCTCTCTCTCCGGACAGTGTGATTGACCCTTTCACTCCGGGCAATGCGATTGACATCTCTCTCCGAACAGTGTGTTTGACCCTTTCTCTCCGGACAGTGCGATTGACGCTCTCTCTCCGGACAGTGTGATTGATCCTCTCTCTCCGGACAGTGTGATTGACTGTCTCTCTCCGGACAGTGCGATTGACACTCTCTCCGGACAGTGCAATTGACCCTCTCTCTCCGGACAGAGCGAATGACACATTCTCTCCGGACAGTGTGATTGACCCTCTCTCTCTGGACAGTGTGATTGACCCTCTCTCTCCGAACAGTGTGATTGACACTCGCTCTCCGGACAATTTGATTGACCCTCTCTCTCTGGACATTGCGATTGACCCTCTCTCTCCGGACAGTGCGATTGAACCTCTCTCTCCGGACAGTGTGATTGACCTTCTCTCTCGGGACAGTATAATTAACCCTCTCTCTCCGGACAGTGCGATTGATCCTCTCTCTCCGGACAGTGCGATTGATCCTCTCTCTCCGGACAGTGCGATTTACCTTCTCTCTCCGGACAGTGCGATTTTCCCTCTCTCTCCGGACAGTGCGATTGAACCTCTCTCTCCGGACAGTGTGATTGACCTTCTCTCTCCGGACAGTATAATTGACCCTCTCTCTCCGGACAGTGCGATTGATCCTCTCTCTCCGGACAGTGTGATTGACCCTCTCTCTCTGGACAGTGATTGTCCCACACTCTCCGGACAATGTGATTGACACTCTCTCTCCGAACAGTGATTGACCCTCTCTCTCCAGACAGTGTGATTGACCCTCTCTCTCCGGACAGTGTGATTGACCCTCTCTCTCTGGACAGTGTGATTGACACTGTCTCTCCGGACAGTGTGATTGACCGTCTCTCTCTGGACAGTGCGATTGACCCTCTCTCTCCGGACAGTGCGATTGACACATTCTCTCCGGACAGTGTGATTGACCCTCTCTCTCTGGACAGTGTGATTGACCCTCTCTCCCCGAACAGAGTGATTGACACTCTCAATCAGGACAGTTTGATTGACCCTCTCTCTCTGGACATTGCGATTGACCCTCTCTCTCCGGACAGTGCGATTGAACCTCTCTCTCCGGACAGTGTGATTGACCTTCTCTCTCCAGACAGGATAATTGACCCTCTCTCTCCGGACAGTGCGATTGATCCTCTCTCTCCGGACAGTGCGATTGATCCTCTCTCTCCGGACAGTGCGATTTACCCTCTCTCTCCGGACAGTGTGATTGACACTCTCTCTCCGGGCAGTTTGATTGACCCTCTCTCTCTGGACATTGCGATTGACCCTCTCTCTCCGGACAGTGTGATTGGCCCTCTCTCTTCGGACAGTGTGATTGACCCTATCTCTCCGGACAATGTGATTGACCCTCTCTCTCCGGACAGTGTGATTGACAGTCTCTCTCCGGTCAGTGCGATTGACCCTCTCTCTCCGGACAGTGCGATTGACACATTCTCTCCGGACAGTGTGATTGACCCTCTCTCTCTTGGACAGTCCGATTGACCCTCTCTCTCCGGACTGTTTGATTGACCCTCTCTCTCTGGACATTGCGATTGACCCTCTCTCTCCGGACAGTGCGATTAATCCTCTCTATCCGGACAGTGCGATTGACATTCTCTCTCCGAACAATGTGATTGACACTCTCTTTCCGGACAGTGATTGTCCCTCTCTATCCGGACAGTGCGATTGACCCTCTCTCTCCGGACAGTGTGATTGACCCTCTCTCCGGAGAGTGTCATTGACCCACTCTCTCTGGACAGTGTGTTTGACCCTCTCTCTCCGGACAGTGTGATTGACCCTTTCACTCCGGACAGTGCGATTGACATCTCTCTCCGAACAGTGTGTTTGACCCTTTCTCTCCGGACAGTGCGATTGACGCTCTCTCTCCGGACAGTGTGATTGATCCTCTCTCTCCGGACAGTGTGATTGACCATCTCTCTCCGTACAGTGCGATTGACCCTCTCTCTCCGGACAGTGTGATTCACCCTCTCTCTTCGGACGGTGTGATTGACCCTCTATTTCCGGACAGTGTGATTGACAGTCTCTCTCCGGACAGTGCGATTGACCCTCTCTCTCCGGACAGTGCGATTGACACATTCTCTCCGGACTGTTTGATTGACCCTCTCTCTCCGGACTGTTTGATTGACCCTCTCTCTCTGGACATTGCGATTGACCCTCTCTCTCCGGACAGTGCGATTGAACCTCTCTCTCCGGACAGTGTGCTTGACCCTCTCTCTCTGGATAGTGCGATTGACCCTCTCTCTGGACACTGCGATTGACCCTCTCTCCGGACAGTGCGATTGATCCTCTCTCTCCGGACAGTGTGATTGACCCTCTCTCTCTGGATAGTGCGATTGACCCTCTCTCTCCGGACAGTGCGATTGACCCACTCTCTCTGGATATTTGATTGACCCTCTCTCTCCGGACAGTGCGATTGACCCTCTCTCTCCGGACAGTGTGATTGACCCTCTCTCTCCGGATAGTTTGATTGACACTCTCTCTCCGGACAGTGTGATTGTCCGTCTCTCTCGGACAATGCGATTGACCATCTCTCTCCGGACAGTGATTGACCCTCTCTCTCCGGACACTGTGATTAACCCTCTCTCACCGGACACTGTGATTAACACTCTCTTTCCGGACAGTGTGATTCACCCTCTCTCCGGACAGTGCGATTGACCTCTCTCTCCGGACAGTGAGATTGACCGTCTCTCTCCGGACAGTGTGATTCACCCTCTCTCTCCGGACAGTGCGATTGACCCTCTCTATCCGGACAGTGCGATTAATCCTCTCTATCCGGACAGTGCGATTGACCTTCTCTCTCCGGACAGTGTGATTGACAGTCTCTCTCCGGACAGTGCGATTGACCCTCTCTCTCCGGACAGTGCGAATGACACATTCTCTCCGGACAGTGTGATTGACCCTCTCTCTATTGGACAGTCCGATTGACCCTCTCTCTCCGGACTGTTTGATTGACCCTCTCTCTCTGGACATTGCGATTGACCCTCTCTCTCTCCGGAGAGTGCGATTAATCCTCTCTATCCGGACAGTGCGATTGACCCTCTCTCTCCGAAAAATGTGATTGACACTCTCTCACCGGACAGTGATTGTCCCTCTCTCTCCGTACAGTGCGATTGACCCTCTCTCTCCGGACAGTGTGATTGACCCTCTCTCCGGAGAGTGTCATTGACTCACTCTCTCTGGACAGTGTGTTTGACCCTCTCTCTCCGGACAGTGTGATTGACCCTTTCACTCCGGACAGTGCGATTGACATCTCTCTCCGAACAGTGTGATTGATCCTCTCTCTCCGGACAGTGTGATTGACTGTCTCTCTCCGGACAGTGCGATTGACACTCTCTCCGGACAGTGTGATTGACCATCTCTCTCCGGACAGTGTGATTGACCCTCTCTCTCCGGACAGTGTGATTGACCGTCTCTCTCCGTACAGTGCGATTGACCCTCTCTCTCAGGCAGTGTGATTGACCCTCTCTCTCTGGACAGTGATTGTCCCACACTCTCCGGACAATGTGATTGACCCTCTCTCTCCGAACTGTGATTGACCCTCTCTCTCCGGACAGTGTGATTGACCCTCTCTCTCCGGACAGTGCGATTGACCCTCTCTCTCCGGACAGTGTGATTGACCCTCTCTCCGGAGAGTGTCATTGACTCACTCTCTCTGGACAGTGTGTTTGACGCTCTCTCTCCGGACAGTGTGATTGATCCTCTCTCTCCGGACAGTGTGATTGACTGTCTCTCTCCGGACAGTGCGATTGACACTCTCTCCGGACAGTGTGATTGACCATCTCTCTCCGGACAGTGTGATTGACCCTCTCTCTCCGGACAGTGTGATTGACCGTCTCTCTCCGTACAGTGCGATTGACCCTCTCTCTCAGGCAGTGTGATTGACCCTCTCTCTCTGGACAGTGATTGTCCCACACTCTCCGGACAATGTGATTGACCCTCTCTCTCCGAACTGTGATTGACCCTCTCTCTCCGGACAGTGTGATTGACCCTCTCTCTCCGGACAGTGCGATTGACCCTCTCTCTCCGGACAGTGTGATTGACACATTCTCTCCGGACAGTGTGATTGACCCTCTCTCTCTTGGACAGTGCGATTGACCCTCTCTCTCCGGACTGTTTGATTGACCCTCTCTCTCTGGACATTGCGATTGACCCTCTCTCTCCGGACAGTGCGATTGAACCTCTCTCTCCGGACAGTGTGCTTGACCCTCTCTCTCTGGATAGTGCGATTGACCCTCTCTCTGGACACTGCGATTGACCCTCTCTCCGGACAGTGCGATTGATCCTCTCTCTCCGGACAGTGTGATTGACCCTCTCTCTCTGGATAGTGCGATTGACCCTCTCTCTCCGGACAGTGTGATTGACCCTCTCTCTCTGGATATTTGATTGACCCTCTCTCTCCGGACAGTGCGATTGATCCTCTCTCTCCGGACAGTGCGATTGATCCTCTCTCTCCGGACAGTGTGATTGACCCTCTCTCTCCGGATAGTTTGATTGACACTCTCTCTCCGGACAGTGTGATTGTCCGTCTCTCTTGGACAATGCGATTACCATCTCTCTCCGGACAGTGATTGATCCTCTCTCTCCGGACACTGTGATTAACCCTCTCTCACCGGACACTGTGATTAACCCTCTCTCTCCGGACAGTGTGATTCACCCTCTCTCCGGACAGTGCGATTGACCTCTCTCTCCGGACAGTGTGTTTGACCCTCTCTCTCCGGACAGTGAGATTGACCGTCTCTCTCCGGACTGTGTGATTCACCCTCTCTCTCCGGACAGTGCGGTTGACCCTCTCTCTCCGGACAGTGCGATTAATCCTCTCTATCCGGACAGTGCGATTGACCTTCTCTCTCCGGACAGTGCGATTGACCCTCTCTCTCCGAACAATGTGATTGACACTCTCTCTCCGGACAGTGATTGTACCTCTCTCCGGACAGTACGATTGACCCTCTCTCTCCGGAGAGTGTCATTGACCCACTCTCGCTGGGCAGTGTGTTTGACCCTCTCTCTCCGGACAGTGTGATTGACCCTTTCACTCCGGACAGTGCATATTGACATCTCTCTCCGAACAGTGTGTTTGACCCTTTCTCTCCGGACAGTGCGATTGACGCTCTCTCTCCGGACAGTGCGATTGACCCTCTCTCTCCGGACAGTGTGATTCACCCTCTCCGGACAGTTTGATTGACCCTCTCTCTCAGGCAGTGTGATTGACCCTCTCTCTCTGGACAGTGATTGTCCCACACTCTCCGGACAATGTGATTGACACTCTCTCTCCGAACAGTGATTGACCCTCTCTCTCCGGACAGTGTGATTGACCTTCTCTCTCCGGACAGGATAATTGACCCTCTCTCTCCGGACAGTGCGATTGATCCTCTCTCTCCGGACAGTGCGATTGATCCTCTCTCTCCGGACAGTGCGATTTACCCTCTCTCTCCGGACAGTGTGATTGACCCTCTCTCTCCGAACAGTGTGATTGACACTCTCTCTCCGGGCAGTTTGATTGACCCTCTCTCTCTGGACATTGCGATTGACCCTCTCTCTCCGGACAGTGTGATTGACCCTCTCTCTCCGGACAGTGTGATTGACCCTATCTCTCCGGACAATGTGATTGACCCTCTCTCTCCGGACAGTGTGATTGACAGTCTCTCTCCGGTCAGTGCGATTGACCCTCTCTCTCCGGACAGTGCGATTGACACATTCTCTCCGGACAGTGTGATTGACCCTCTCTCTCTTGGACAGTCCGATTGACCCTCTCTCTCCGGACTGTTTGATTGACCCTCTCTCTCTGGACATTGCGATTGACCCTCTCTCTCCGGACAGTGCGATTAATCCTCTCTATCCGGACAGTGCGATTGACATTCGCTCTCCGAACAATGTGATTGACACTCTCTTTCCGGACAGTGATTGTCTCTCTCTCTCCGGACAGTGCGATTGACCCTCTCTCTCCAGACAGTGTGATTGACCCTCTCTCCGGAGAGTGTCTTTGACCCTCTCTCTCCGGACAGTGTGATTGACCCTTTCACTCCGGACAGTGCGATTGACATCTCTCTCCGAACAGTGTGTTTGACCCTTTCTCTCCGGACAGTGCGATTGACGCTCTCTCTCCGGACAGTGTGATTGATCCTCTCTCTCCGGACAGTGTGATTGACCATCTCTCTCCGTACAGTGCGATTGACCCTCTCTCTCCGGACAGTGTGATTCACCCTCTCTCTTCGGACGGTGTGATTGACCCTCTATTTCCGGACAGTGTGATTGACAGTCTCTCTCCGGACAGTGCGATTGACCCTCTCTCTCCGGACAGTGCGATTGACACATTCTCTCCGGACTGTTTGATTGACCCTCTCTCTCCGGACTGTTTGATTGACCCTCTCTCTCTGGACATTGCGATTGACCCTCTCTCTCCGGACAGTGCGATTGAACCTCTCCCTCCGGACAGTGTGCTTGACCCTCTCTCTCTGGATAGTGCGATTGACCCTCTCTCTGGACACTGCGATTGACCCTCTCTCCGGACAGTGCGAATGATCCTCTCTCTCTGGACAGTGTGATTGACCCTCTCTCTCTGGATAGTGCGATTGACCCTCTCTCTCCGGACAGTGCGATTGACCCTCTCTCTCTGGATATTTGATTGACCCTCTCTCTCCGGACAGTGCGATTGATCCTCTCTCTCCGGACAGTGCGATTGACCCTCTCTCTCCGGACAGTGTGATTGACCCTCTCTCTCCGGATAGTTTGATTGACACTCTCTCTCCGGACAGTGTGATTGTCCGTCTCTCTCGGACAATGCGATTGACCATCTCTCTCCGGACAGTGATTGACCCTCTCTCTCCGGACACTGTGATTAACCCTCTCTCACCGGACACTGTGATTAACCCTCTCTTTCCGGACAGTGTGATTCACCCTCTCTCCGGACAGTGCGATTGACCTCTCTCTCCGGACAGTGAGATTGACCGTCTCTCTCCGGACAGTGTGATTCACCCTCTCTCTCCGGACAGTGCGATTGACCCTCTCTATCCGGACAGTGCGATTAATCCTCTCTATCCGGACAGTGCGATTGACCTTCTCTCTCCGGACAGTGTGATTGACAGTCTCTCTCCGGACAGTGCGATTGACCCTCTCTCTCCGGACAGTGCGAATGACACATTCTCTCCGGACAGTGTGATTGACCCTCTCTCTATTGGACAGTCCGATTGACCCTCTCTCTCCGGACTGTTTGATTGACCCTCTCTCTCTGGACATTGCGATTGACCCTCTCTCTCTCCGGAGAGTGCGATTAATCCTCTCTATCCGGACAGTGCGATTGACCCTCTCTCTCCGAACAATGTGATTGACACTCTCTTTCCGGACAGTGATTGTCTCTCTCTCTCCGGACAGTGCGATTGACCCTCTCTCTCCAGACAGTGTGATTGACCCTCTCTCCGGAGAGTGTCATTGACCCACTCTCTCTGGACAGTGTGTTTGACCCTCTCTCTCCGGACAGTGTGATTGACCCTTTCACTCCGGACAGTGCGATTGACATCTCTCTCCGAACAGTGTGTTTGACCCTTTCTCTCCGGACAGTGCGATTGACGCTCTCTCTCCGGACAGTGTGATTGATCCTCTCTCTCCGGACAGTGTGATTGACCATCTCTCTCCGTACAGTGCGATTGACCCTCTCTCTCCGGACAGTGTGATTCACCCTCTCTCTTCGGACGGTGTGATTGACCCTCTATTTCCGGACAGTGTGATTGACAGTCTCTCTCCGGACAGTGCGATTGACCCTCTCTCTCCGGACAGTGCGATTGACACATTCTCTCCGGACTGTTTGATTGACCCTCTCTCTCCGGACTGTTTGATTGACCCTCTCTCTCTGGACATTGCGATTGACCCTCTCTCTCCGGACAGTGCGATTGAACCTCTCTCTCCGGACAGTGTGCTTGACCCTCTCTCTCTGGATAGTGCGATTGACCCTCTCTCTGGACACTGCGATTGACCCTCTCTCTCCGGACACTGAGATTAACCCTCTCTCACCGGACACTGTGATTAACCCTCTCTTTCCGGACAGTGTGATTCACCCTCTCTCCGGACAGTGCGATTGACCTCTCTCTCCGGACAGTGAGATTGACCGTCTCTCTCCGGACAGTGTGATTCACCCTCTCTCTCCGGACAGTGCGATTGACCCTCTCTCTCCGGACAGTGCGATTAATCCTCTCTATCCGGACAGTGCGATTGACCTTCTCTCTCCGGACAGTGTGATTGACAGTCTCTCTCCGGACAGTGCGATTGACCCTCTCTCTCCGGACAGTGCGAATGACACATTCTCTCCGGACAGTGTGATTGACCCTCTCTCTATTGGACAGTGCGATTGACCCTCTCTCTCCGGACTGTTTGATTGACCCTCTCTCTCTGGACATTGCGATTGACCCTCTCTCTCCGGACAGTGCGATTGAACCTCTCTCTCCGGACAGTGTGCTTGACCCTCTCTCTCTGGATAGTGCGATTGACCCTCTCTCTGGACACTGCGATTGACCCTCTCTCCGGACAGTGCGATTGATCCTCTCTCTCCGGACAGTGTGATTGACCCTCTCTCTCTGGATAGTGCGATTGACCCTCTCTCTCCGGACAGTGCGATTGACCCTCTCTCTCTGGATATTTGATTGACCCTCTCTCTCCGGACAGTGCGATTGATCCTCTCTCTCCGGACAGTGCGATTGATCCTCTCTCTCCGGACAGTGTGATTGACCCTCTCTCTCCGGATAGTTTGATTGACACTCTCTCTCCGGACAGTGTGATTGTCCGTCTCTCTTGGACAATGCGATTACCATCTCTCTCCGGACAGTGATTGATCCTCTCTCTCCGGACACTGTGATTAACCCTCTCTCACCGGACACTGTGATTAACCCTCTCTCTCCGGACAGTGTGATTCACCCTCTCTCCGGACAGTGCGATTGACCTCTCTCTCCGGACAGTGTGTTTGACCCTCTCTCTCCGGACAGTGAGATTGACCGTCTCTCTCCGGACTGTGTGATTCACCCTCTCTCTCCGGACAGTGCGATTGACCCTCTCTCTCCGGACAGTGCGATTAATCCTCTCTATCCGGACAGTGCGATTGACCTTCTCTCTCCGGACAGTGCGATTGACCCTCTCTCTCCGAACAATGTGATTGACACTCTCTCTCCGGACAGTGATTGTACCTCTCTCCGGACAGTACGATTGACCCTCTCTCTCCGGAGAGTGTCATTGACCTACTCTCGCTGGGCAGTGTGTTTGACCCTCTCTCTCCGGACAGTGTGATTGACCCTTTCACTCCGGACAGTGCGTATTGACATCTCTCTCCGAACAGTGTGTTTGACCCTTTCTCTCCGGACAGTGCGATTGACGCTCTCTCTCCGGACAGTGCGATTGACCCTCTCTCTCCGGACAGTGTGATTCACCCTCTCCGGACAGTTTGATTGACCCTCTCTCTCAGGCAGTGTGATTGACCCTCTCTCTCTGGACAGTGATTGTCCCACACTCTCCGGACAATGTGATTGACCTTCTCTCTCCGGACAGGATAATTGACCCTCTCTCTCCGGACAGTGCGATTGATCCTCTCTCTCCGGACAGTGCGATTGATCCTCTCTCTCCGGACAGTGCGATTTACCCTCTCTCTCCGGACAGTGTGATTGACCCTCTCTCTCCGAACAGTGTGATTGACACTCTCTCTCCGGGCAGTGTGATTGACCCTATCTCTCCGGACAATGTGATTGACCCTCTCTCTCCGGACAGTGCGATTAATCCTCTCTATCCGGAAGTGCGATTGACATTCTCTCTCCGAACAATGTGATTGACACTCTCTTTCCGGACAGTGATTGTCCCTCTCTCTCCGGACAGTGCGATTGACCCTCTCTCTCCGGACAGTGTGATTGACCCTCTCTCCGGAGAGTGTCATTGACCCACTCTCTCTGGACAGTGTGTTTGACCCTCTCTCTCCGGACAGTGTGATTGACCCTTTCACTCCGGACAGTGCGATTGACATCTCTCTCCGAACAGTGTGTTTGACCCTTTCTCTCCGGACAGTGCGATTGACGCTCTCTCTCCGGACAGTGTGATTGATCCTCTCTCTCCGGACAGTGTGATTGACCATCTCTCTCCGTACAGTGCGATTGACCCTCTCTCTCCGGACAGTGTGATTCACCCTCTCTCTTCGGACGGTGTGATTGACCCTCTATTTCCGGACAGTGTGATTGACAGTCTCTCTCCGGACAGTGCGATTGACCCTCTCTCTCCGGACAGTGCGATTGACACATTCTCTCCGGACTGTTTGATTGACCCTCTCTCTCCGGACTGTTTGATTGACCCTCTCTCTCTGGACATTGCGATTGACCCTCTCTCTCCGGACAGTGCGATTGAACCTCTCTCTCCGGACAGTGTGCTTGACCCTCTCTCTCTGGATAGTGCGATTGACCCTCTCTCTGGACACTGCGATTGACCCTCTCTCCGGACAGTGCGATTGATCCTCTCTCTCCGGACAGTGTGATTGACCCTCTCTCTCTGGATAGTGCGATTGACCCTCTCTCTCCGGACAGTGCGATTGACCCTCTCTCTCTGGATATTTGATTGACCCTCTCTCTCCGGACAGTGCGATTGATCCTCTCTCTCCGGACAGTGCGATTGACCCTCTCTCTCCGGACAGTGTGATTGACCCTCTCTCTCCGGATAGTTTGATTGACACTCTCTCTCCGGACAGTGTGATTGTCCGTCTCTCTCGGACAATGCGATTGACCATCTCTCTCCGGACACTGAGATTAACCCTCTCTCACCGGACACTGTGATTAACCCTCTCTTTCCGGACAGTGTGATTCACCCTCTCTCCGGACAGTGCGATTGACCTCTCTCTCCGGACAGTGAGATTGACCGTCTCTCTCCGGACAGTGTGATTCACCCTCTCTCTCCGGACAGTGCGATTGACCCTCTCTCTCCGGACAGTGCGATTAATCCTCTCTATCCGGACAGTGCGATTGACCTTCTCTCTCCGGACAGTGTGATTGACAGTCTCTTTCCGGACAGTGCGATTGACCCTCTCTCTCCGGACAGTGCGAATGACACATTCTCTCCGGACAGTGTGATTGACCCTCTCTCTATTGGACAGTCCGATTGACCCTCTCTCTCCGGACTGTTTGATTGACCCTCTCTCTCTGGACATTGCGATTGACCCTCTCTCTCCGGAGAGTGCGATTAATGCTCTCTATCCGGACAGTGCGATTGACCCTCTCTCTCCGAACAATGTGATTGACACTCTCTCACCGGACAGTGATTGTCCCTCTCTCTCCGGACAGTGCGATTGACCCTCTCTCTCCGGACAGTGTGATTGACCCTCTCTCCGGAGAGTGTCATTGACTCACTCTCTCTGGACAGTGTGTTTGACCCTCTCTCTCCGGACAGTGTGATTGACCCTTTCACTCCGGACAGTGCGATTGACATCTCTCTCCGAACAGTGTGATTGATCCTCTCTCTCCGGACAGTGTGATTGACTGTCTCTCTCCGGACAGTGCGATTGACACTCTCTCCGGACAGTGTGATTGACCATCTCTCTCCGGACAGTGTGATTGACCCTCTCTCTCCGGACAGTGTGATTGACCGTCTCTCTCCGTACAGTGCGATTGACCCTCTCTCTCAGGCAGTGTGATTGACCCTCTCTCTCTGGACAGTGATTGTCCCACACTCTCCGGACAATGTGATTGACCCTCTCTCTCCGAACTGTGATTGACCCTCTCTCTCCGGACAGTGTGATTGACCCTCTCTCTCCGGACAGTGCGATTGACCCTCTCTCTCCGGACAGTGTGATTGACCCTCTCTCCGGAGAGTGTCATTGACTCACTCTCTCTGGACAGTGTGTTTGACGCTCTCTCTCCGGACAGTGTGATTGATCCTCTCTCTCCGGACAGTGTGATTGACTGTCTCTCTCCGGACAGTGCGATTGACACTCTCTCCGGACAGTGTGATTGACCATCTCTCTCCGGACAGTGTGATTGACCCTCTCTCTCCGGACAGTGTGATTGACCGTCTCTCTCCGTACAGTGCGATTGACCCTCTCTCTCAGGCAGTGTGATTGACCCTCTCTCTCTGGACAGTGATTGTCCCACACTCTCCGGACAATGTTATTGACCCTCTCTCTCCGAACTGTGATTGACCCTCTCTCTCCGGACAGTGTGATTGACCCTCTCTCTCCGGACAGTGTGATTGACCCTCTCTCTCCGGACAGTGTGATTGACAGTCTCTCTCCGGACAGTGCGATTGACCCTCTCTCTCCGGACAGTGTGATTGACACATTCTCTCCGGACAGTGTGATTGACCCTCTCTCTCTTGGACAGTGCGATTGACCCTCTCTCTCTGGACTGTTTGATTGACCCTCTCTCTCTGGACATTGCGATTGACCCTCTCTCTCCGGACAGTGCGATTGAACCTCTCTCTCCGGACAGTGTGCTTGACCCTCTCTCTCTGGATAGTGCGATTGACCCTCTCTCTGGACACTGCGATTGACCCTCTCTCCGGACAGTGCGATTGACCCTCTCTCTCTGGATATTTGATTGACCCTCTCTCTCCGGACAGTGCGATTGATCCTCTCTCTCCGGACAGTGCGATTGATCCTCTCTCTCCGGACAGTGTGATTGACCCTCTCTCTCCGGATAGTTTGATTGACACTCTCTCTCCGGACAGTGTGATTGTCCGTCTCTCTTGGACAATGCGATTACCATCTCTCTCCGGACAGTGATTGATCCTCTCTCTCCGGACACTGTGATTAACCCTCTCTCACCGGACACTGTGATTAACCTTCTCTCTCCGGACAGTGTGATTCACCCTCTCTCCGGACAGTGCGATTGACCTCTCTCTCCGGACAGTGTGTTTGACCCTCTCTCTCCGGACAGTGAGATTGACCGTCTCTCTCCGGACTGTGTGATTCACCCTCTCTCTCCGGACAGTGCGATTGACCCTCTCTCTCCGGACAGTGCGATTAATCCTCTCTATCCGGACAGTGCGATTGACCTTCTCTCTCCGGACAGTGCGATTGACCCTCTCTCTCCGAACAATGTGATTGACACTCTCTCTCCGGACAGTGATTGTACCTCTCTCCGGACAGTACGATTGACCCTCTCTCTCCGGAGAGTGTCATTGACCCACTCTCGCTGGGCAGTGTGTTTGACCCTCTCTCTCCGGACAGTGTGATTGACCCTTTCACTCCGGACAGTGCGTATTGACATCTCTCTCCGAACAGTGTGTTTGACCCTTTCTCTCCGGACAGTGCGATTGACGCTCTCTCTCCGGACAGTGCGATTGACCCTCTCTCTCCGGACAGTGTGATTCACCCTCTCCGGACAGATTGATTGACCCTCTCTCTCAGGCAGTGTGATTGACCCTCTCTCTCTGGACAGTGATTGTCCCACACTCTCCGGACAATGTGATTGACACTCTCTCTCCGAACAGTGATTGACCCTCTCTCTCCGGACAGTGTGATTGACTCTCTCTCTCCGGACAGTGTGATTGACCCTCTCTCTCCGGACAGTGCGATTGACACTCTCTCCGGACAGTGTGATTGACCATCTCTCTCCGGACAGTGTGATTGACCCTCTCTCTCCGGACAGTGTGATTGACCGTCTCTCTCCGTACAGTGCGATTGACCCTCTCTCTCAGGCAGTGTGATTGACCCTCTCTCTCTGGACAGTGATTGTCCCACACTCTCCGGACAATGTGATTGACCCTCTCTCTCCGAACTGTGATTGACCCTCTCTCTCCGGACAGTGTGATTGACCCTCTCTCTCCGGACAGTGCGATTGACCCTCTCTCTCCGGACAGTGTGATTGACCCTCTCTCCGGAGAGTGTCATTGACTCACTCTCTCTGGACAGTGTGTTTGACGCTCTCTCTCCGGACAGTGTGATTGATCCTCTCTCTCCGGACAGTGTGATTGACTGTCTCTCTCCGGACAGTGCGATTGACACTCTCTCCGGACAGTGTGATTGACCATCTCTCTCCGGACAGTGTGATTGACCCTCTCTCTCCGGACAGTGTGATTGACCGTCTCTCTCCGTACAGTGCGATTGACCCTCTCTCTCAGGCAGTGTGATTGACCCTCTCTCTCTGGACAGTGATTGTCCCACACTCTCCGGACAATGTTATTGACCCTCTCTCTCCGAACTGTGATTGACCCTCTCTCTCCGGACAGTGTGATTGACCCTCTCTCTCCGGACAGTGTGATTGACCCTCTCTCTCCGGACAGTGTGATTGACAGTCTCTCTCCGGACAGTGCGATTGACCCTCTCTCTCCGGACAGTGTGATTGACACATTCTCTCCGGACAGTGTGATTGACCCTCTCTCTCTTGGACAGTGCGATTGACCCTCTCTCTCTGGACTGTTTGATTGACCCTCTCTCTCTGGACATTGCGATTGACCCTCTCTCTCCGGACAGTGCGATTGAACCTCTCTCTCCGGACAGTGTGCTTGACCCTCTCTCTCTGGATAGTGCGATTGACCCTCTCTCTGGACACTGCGATTGACCCTCTCTCCGGACAGTGCGATTGACCCTCTCTCTCTGGATATTTGATTGACCCTCTCTCTCCGGACAGTGCGATTGATCCTCTCTCTCCGGACAGTGCGATTGATCCTCTCTCTCCGGACAGTGTGATTGACCCTCTCTCTCCGGATAGTTTGATTGACACTCTCTCTCCGGACAGTGTGATTGTCCGTCTCTCTTGGACAATGCGATTACCATCTCTCTCCGGACAGTGATTGATCCTCTCTCTCCGGACACTGTGATTAACCCTCTCTCACCGGACACTGTGATTAACCTTCTCTCTCCGGACAGTGTGATTCACCCTCTCTCCGGACAGTGCGATTGACCTCTCTCTCCGGACAGTGTGTTTGACCCTCTCTCTCCGGACAGTGAGATTGACCGTCTCTCTCCGGACTGTGTGATTCACCCTCTCTCTCCGGACAGTGCGATTGACCCTCTCTCTCCGGACAGTGCGATTAATCCTCTCTATCCGGACAGTGCGATTGACCTTCTCTCTCCGGACAGTGCGATTGACCCTCTCTCTCCGAACAATGTGATTGACACTCTCTCTCCGGACAGTGATTGTACCTCTCTCCGGACAGTACGATTGACCCTCTCTCTCCGGAGAGTGTCATTGACCCACTCTCGCTGGGCAGTGTGTTTGACCCTCTCTCTCCGGACAGTGTGATTGACCCTTTCACTCCGGACAGTGCGTATTGACATCTCTCTCCGAACAGTGTGTTTGACCCTTTCTCTCCGGACAGTGCGATTGACGCTCTCTCTCCGGACAGTGCGATTGACCCTCTCTCTCCGGACAGTGTGATTCACCCTCTCCGGACAGATTGATTGACCCTCTCTCTCAGGCAGTGTGATTGACCCTCTCTCTCTGGACAGTGATTGTCCCACACTCTCCGGACAATGTGATTGACACTCTCTCTCCGAACAGTGATTGACCCTCTCTCTCCGGACAGTGTGATTGACTCTCTCTCTCCGGACAGTGTGATTGACCCTCTCTCTCCGGACAGTGCGATTGACACATTCTCTCCGGACAGTGTGATTGACCCTCTCTCTCTGGACAGTGTGATTGACCCTCTCTCCCCGAACAGTGTGATTGACACTCGCTCTCCGGACAGTTTGATTGACCCTCTCTCTCTGGACATTGCGATTGACCCTCTCTCTCCGGACAGTGCGATTTAACCTCTCTCTCCGGACAGTGTGATTGACCTTCTCTCTCGGGACAGTATAATTGATCCTCTCTCTCCGGACAGTGCGATTGATCCTCTCTCTCCGGACAGTGCGATTGATCCTCTCTCTCCGGACAGTGCGATTTACCCTCTCTCTCCGGACAGTGCGATTGAACCTCTCTCTCCGGACAGTGTGATTGACCTTCTCTCTCCGGACAGTATAATTGACCCTCTCTCTCCGGACAGTACGATTGATCCTCTCTCTCCGGACAGTGTGATTGACCCTCTCTCTCTGGACAGTGATTGTCCCACACTCTCCGGACAATGTGATTGACACTCTCTCTCCGAACAGTGATTGACCCTCTCTCTCCAGACAGTGTGATTGACCCTCTCTCTCCGGACAGTGTGATTGACCCTCTCTCTCTGGACAGTGTGATTGACCCTCTCTCTCCGGACAGTGTGATTGACCGTCTCTCTCTGGACAGTGCGATTGACGTTCTCTCTCCGGACAGTGCGATTGATCCTCTCTCTCCGGACAGTGCGATTGATCCTCTCTCTCCGGACAGTGCGATTTACCCTCTCTCTCCGGACAGTGTGATTGACCCTCTCTCTCCGAACAGTGTGATTGACACTCTCTCTCCGGGCAGTTTGATTGACCCTCTCTCTCTGGACATTGCGATTGACCCTCTCTCTCCGGACAGTGTGATTGACCCTCTCTCTCCGGACAGTGTGATTGACCCTCTCTCTCCGGACAATGTGATTGACCCTCTCTCTCCGGACAGTGTGATTGACAGTCTCTCTCCGGACTGTTTGATTGACCCTCTCTCTCTGGACATTGCGATTGACCCTCTCTCTCCGGACAGTGCGATTAATCCTCTCTATCCGGACAGTGCGATTGACCCTCTCTCTCCGTACAGTGCGATTGACCCTCTCTCTCCGAACAATGTGATTGACACTCTCTCTCCGGACAGTGATTGTCCCTCTCTCTCCGGACAGTGCGATTGACCCTCTCTCTCCGGACAGTGTGATTGACCCTCTCTCCGGAGAGTGTCATTGACCCACTCTCTCTGGACAGTGTGTTTGACCCTCTCTATCCGGACAGTGTGATTGACCCTTTCACTCCGGACAGTGCGATTGACATCTCTCTCCGAACAGTGTGTTTGACCCTTTCTCTCCGGACAGTGCGATTGACGCTCTCTCTCCGGACAGTGTGATTGATCCTCTCTCTCCGGACAGTGTGATTGACTGTCTCTCTCCAGACAGTGCGATTGACACTCTCTCCGGACAGTGTGATTGACCCTCTCTCTCCGGACAGTGTGATTGACCCTCTCTCTCCGGACAGTGTGATTGACCGTCTCTCTCCGTACAGTGCGATTGACCCTCTCTCTCCGGACAGTGCGATTGACCCTCTCTCTCCGGACAGTGCGATTGACACATTCTCTCCGGACTGTTTGATTGACCCTCTCTCTCTGGACAGTGCGATTGACCCTCTCTCTCCGGACTGTTTGATTGACCTTCTCTCTCCGGACAGTGCGATTGAACCTCTCTCTCCGGACAGTGTGCTTGACCCTCTCTCTCTGGATAGTGCGATTGACCCTCTCTCTGGACACTGCGATTGACCCTCTCTCCGGACAGTGCGATTGATCCTCTCTCTCCGGACAGTGTGATTGACCCTCTCTCTCTGGATAGTGCGATTGACCCTCTCTCTCCGGACAGTGCAATTGACCCTCTCTCTCCGGACAGTGTGATTGACCCTCTCTCTCCGGATAGTTTGATTGACACTCTCTCTCCGGACAGTGTGATTGTCCGTCTCTCTCGGACAATGCGATTGACCATCTCTCTCCGGACAGTGATTGACCCTCTCTCTCCGGACACTGTGATTAACCCTCTCTCACCGGACACTGTGATTAACCCTCTCTCTCCGGACAGTGTGATTCACCCTCTCTCCGGACAGTGCGATTGACCTCTCTCTCCGGACAGTGTGTTTGACCCTCACTCTCCGGACAGTGAGATTGACCGTCTCTCTCCGGACAGTGTGATTCACCCTCTCTCTCCGGACAGTGCGATTGACCCTCTCTCTCCGGACAGTGCGATTAATCCTCTCTATCCGGACAGTGCGATTGACCTTCTCTCTCCGGACAGTGCGATTGACCCTCTCTCTCCGAACAATGTGATTGACACTCTCTCTCCGGACAGTGATTGTCCCTCTCTCTCCGGACAGTACGATTGACCCTCTCTCTCCGGAGAGTGTCATTGACCCACTCTTGCTGGACAGTGTGTTTGACCCTCTCTCTCCGGACAGTGTGATTGACCCTTTCACTCCGGACAGTGCGATTGACCCTTTCTCTCCGGACAGTGTGATTCACCCTCTCTCTCCGGACATTTTGATTGACCCTCTCTCTCAGGCAGTGTGATTGACCCTCTCTCTCTGGACAGTGATTGTCCCACACTCTCCGGACAATGTGATTGACACTCTCTCTCCGAACAGTGATTGACCCTCTCTCTCCGGACAGTGTGATTGACTCTCTCTCTCCGAACAGTGTGATTGACCCTCTCTCTCTGGACAGTGTGATTGACCCTCTCTCTCCGGACAGTGTGATTGACCGTCTCTCTGGACAGTGCGATTGACCCTCTCTCTCCGGACAGTGCGATTGCACATACTCTCTGGACAGTGTGATTGACCCTCTCTCTCTGGACAGTGTGATTGACCCTCTCTCTCGGGACAGTATAATTAACCCTCTCTCTCCGGACAGTGCGATTGATCCTCTCTCTCCGGACAGTGCGATTGATCCTCTCTCTCCGGACAGTGCGATTTACCCTCTTTCTCCGGACAGTGCGATTGACGCTCTCTCTCCGGACAGTGCGATTGACTCTCTCTCTCCGGACAGTGTGATTCACCCTCTCTCTCCGGACAGTTTGATTGACCCTCTCTCTCAGGCAGTGTGATTGACCCTCTCTCTCTGGACAGTGATTGTCCCACACTCTCTGGACAGTGTGATTGACCCTCTCTCTCTGGACAGTGTGATTGACCCTCTCTCTCCGGACAATGTGATTGTCCGTCTCTCTCCGGACAGTGCGATTGACCCTCTCTCTCCGGACAGTGTGATTGACACATTCTCTCCGGACAGTGTGATTGACCCTCTCTCTCCGGACAGTGCGATTGATCCTCTCTCTCCGGACAGTGCGATTTACCCCCTCTCTCCGGACAGTGCGATTGAACCTCTCTCTCCGGACAGTGGGATTGACCTTCTCTCTCCGGACAGTATAATTGACCCTCTCTCTCCGGACAGTGCGATTGATCCTCTCTCTCCGGACAGTGTGATTGACCCTCTCTCTCTGGACAGTGATTGTCCCAAACTCTCCGGACAATGTCATTGACACTCTCTCTCCGAACAGTGATTGACCCTCTCTCTCCGGACAGTGTGATTGACCCTCTCTCTCCGGACAGTGTGATTGACCCTCTCTCTCCGGACAGTGTGATTGACCCTCTCTCTCCGGACAGTGTGATTGACCGTCTCTCTCCGGACAGTGCGATTGACCCTCTCTCTCCGGACAGTGTGATTGACCCTCTCTCTCTGGACAGTGATTGTCCCACACTCTCTGGACAATGTGATTGACACTCTCTCTCCGAACAGTGATTGACCCTCTCTCTCCGGACAGTGTGATTGACTCTCTCTCTCCGGACAGTGTGATTGACCCTCTCTCTCTGGACAGTGTGATTGACCCTCTCTCTCCGGACAGTGTGATTGACCGTCTCTCTCCGGACAGTGCGATTGACCCTCTCTCTCCGGACAGTGTGATTGACACATTCTCTCCGGACAGTGTGATTGACCCTCTCTCTCTGGACAGTGTGATTGACCCTCTCTCCCCGAACAGTGTGATTGGCACTCTCTCTCCGGACAGTTTGATTGATCCTCTCTCTCCGGACAGTGCGATTGATCCTCTCTCTCCGGACAGTGCGATTTACCCCCTCTCTCCGGACAGTGCGATTGAACCTCTCTCTCCGGACAGTGGGATTGACCTTCTCTCTCCGGACAGTATAATTGACCCTCTCTCTCCGGACAGTGCGATTGATCCTCTCTCTCCGGACAGTGTGATTGACCCTCTCTCTCTGGACAGTGATTGTCCCAAACTCTCCGGACAATGTCATTGACACTCTCTCTCCGAACAGTGATTGACCCTCTCTCTCCGGACAGTGTGATTGACCCTCTCTCTCCGGACAGTGTGATTGACCCTCTCTCTCCGGACAGTGTGATTGACCCTCTCTCTCCGGACAGTGTGATTGACCGTCTCTCTCCGGACAGTGCGATTGACCCTCTCTCTCCGGACAGTGTGATTGACCCTCTCTCTCTGGACAGTGATTGTCCCACACTCTCTGGACAATGTGATTGACACTCTCTCTCCGAACAGTGATTGACCCTCTCTCTCCGGACAGTGTGATTGACTCTCTCTCTCCGGACAGTGTGATTGACCCTCTCTCTCTGGACAGTGTGATTGACCCTCTCTCTCCGGACAGTGTGATTGACCGTCTCTCTCCGGACAGTGCGATTGACCCTCTCTCTCCGGACAGTGTGATTGACACATTCTCTCCGGACAGTGTGATTGACCCTCTCTCTCTGGACAGTGTGATTGACCCTCTCTCCCCGAACAGTGTGATTGGCACTCTCTCTCCGGACAGTTTGATTGATCCTCTCTCTCCGGACAGTGCGATTGATCCTCTCTCTCCGGACAGTGCGATTTACCCCCTCTCTCCGGACAGTGCGATTGAACCTCTCTCTCCGGACAGTGGGATTGACCTTCTCTCTCCGGACAGTATAATTGACCCTCTCTCTCCGGACAGTGCGATTGATCCTCTCTCTCCGGACAGTGTGATTGACTCTCTCTCTCTGGACAGTGCGATTGACCCTCTCTCTCCGGACAGTGCGATTGCACATACTCTCTGGACAGTGTGATTGACCCTCTCTCTCCGGACAGTGTGATTGACCCTCTCTCTCCGGACAGTGTGATTGACCCTCTCTCTCTGGACAGTGTGATTGACCCTCTCTCTCCGGACAGTGTGATTGACCGTCTCTCTCCGGACAGTGCGATTGACCCTCTCTCTCCGGACAGTGCGATAGACACATTCTCTCTGGACAGTGTGATTGACCCTCTCCCCCCGAACAGAGTGATTGACACTCTCTCTCCGGACAGTTTGATTGACCCTCTCTCTCTGGACATTGCGATTGACCCTCTCTCTCCGGACACTGTGATTAACCCTCTCTCTCCGGACAGTGTGATTCACCCTCTCTCCGGACAGTGTGATTGACCGTCTCTCTCCGGACAGTGTGATTGACCCTCTCTCTCCGGACACTGTGATTAACCCTCTCTCTCCGGACAGTGTGATTCACCCTCTCTCCGGACAGTGTGATTGACCCTTTCACTCCGGACAGTGCGATTGACCTCTCTCTCCGGACAGTGTGTTTGACCTCTCTCTCCGGACAGTGTGATTCACCCTCTCTCTCCGGACAGTGCGATTGATCCTCTCTCTCCGGACAGTGCGATTGACCCTCTCTCTCCGAACAGTGATTGACCCTCTCTTTCCGAACAGTGATTGACCCTCTCTCTCCGGACAGTGTGATTGACACTCTCTCTCCGGACAGTGTGATTGACCCTCTCTCTCCGGACAGTGTGATTGACACTCTCTCTCCGGACAGTGTGATTGACCGTCTCTCTCCGGACAGTGCGATTGACCCTCTCTCTCCGGACAGTGTGATTGACCCTCTCTCTCTGGACAGTGATTGTCCCACACTCTCTGGACAATGTGATTGACACTCTCTCTCCGAACAGTGATTGACCCTCTCTCTCCGGACAGTGTGATTGACTCTCTCTCTCCGGACAGTGTGATTGACCCTCTCTCTCTGGACAGTGTGATTGACCCTCTCTCTCCGGACAGTGTGATTGACCGTCTCTCTCCGGACAGTGCGATTGACCCTCTCTCTCCGGACAGTGTGATTGACACATTCTCTCCGGACAGTGTGATTGACCCTCTCTCTCTGGACAGTGTGATTGACCCTCTCTCCCCGAACAGTGTGATTGGCACTCTCTCTCCGGACAGTTTGATTGATCCTCTCTCTCCGGACAGTGCGATTGATCCTCTCTCTCCGGACAGTGCGATTTACCCCCTCTCTCCGGACAGTGCGATTGAACCTCTCTCTCCGGACAGTGGGATTGACCTTCTCTCTCCGGACAGTATAATTGACCCTCTCTCTCCGGACAGTGCGATTGATCCTCTCTCTCCGGACAGTGTGATTGACCCTCTCTCTCCGAACAGTGATTGACCCTCTCTCTCCGAACAGTGATTGACCCTCTCTCTCCGGACAGTGTGATTGACCCTCTCTCTCCGGACAGTGTGATTGACCCTCTCTCTCCGGACAGTGTGATTGACCCTCTCTCTCCGGACAGTGTGATTGACCGTCTCTCTCCGGACAGTGCGATTGACCCTCTCTCTCCGGACAGTGTGATTGACCCTCTCTCTCTGGACAGTGATTGTCCCACACTCTCTGGACAATGTGATTGACACTCTCTCTCCGAACAGTGATTGACCCTCTCTCTCCGGACAGTGTGATTGACCGTCTCTCTCCGGACAGTGCGATTGACCCTCTCTCTCCGGACAGTGTGATTGACACATTCTCTCCGGACAGTGTGATTGACCCTCTCTCTCTGGACAGTGTGATTGACCCTCTCTCCCCGAACAGTGTGATTGGCACTCTCTCTCCGGACAGTTTGATTGACCCTCTCTCTCCGGACAGTGCGATAGATCCTCTCTCTCCGGACAGTGCGATTTACCCCCTCTCTCCGGACAGTGCGATTGAACCTCTCTCTCCGGACAGTGGGATTGACCTTCTCTCTCCGGACAGTATAATTGACCCTCTCTCTCCGGACAGTGCGATTGATCCTCTCTCTCCGGACAGTGTGATTGACCCTCTCTCTCTGGACAGTGCGATTGACCCTCTCTCTCCGGACAGTGCGATTGCACATACTCTCTGGACAGTGTGATTGACCCTCTCTCTCCGGACAGTGTGATTGACCCTCTCTCTCCGGACAGTGTGATTGACCCTCTCTCTCTGGACAGTGTGATTGACCCTCTCTCTCCGGACAGTGTGATTGACCGTCTCTCTCCGGACAGTGCGATTGACCCTCTCTCTCCGGACAGTGCGATAGACACATTCTCTCTGGACAGTGTGATTGACCCTCTCCCCCCGAACAGAGTGATTGACACTCTCTCTCCGGACAGTTTGATTGACCCTCTCTCTCTGGACATTGCGATTGACCCTCTCTCTCCGGACACTGTGATTAACCCTCTCTCTCCGGACAGTGTGATTCACCCTCTCTCCGGACAGTGTGATTGACCGTCTCTCTCCGGACAGTGTGATTGACCCTCTCTCTCCGGACACTGTGATTAACCCTCTCTCTCCGGACAGTGTGATTCACCCTCTCTCCGGACAGTGTGATTGACCCTTTCACTCCGGACAGTGCGATTGACCTCTCTCTCCGGACAGTGTGTTTGACCTCTCTCTCCGGACAGTGTGATTCACCCTCTCTCTCCGGACAGTGCGATTGACCCTCTCTCTCCGTACAGTGCGATTGACCCTCTCTCTCCGGACAGTGCGATTGACCCTCTCTCTCCGGACAGTGCGATTGACCCTCTCTCTCCGAACAATGTGATTGACACTCTCTCTTTGGACAGTGATTGTCCCTCTCTCTGCGGACAGTGCGATTGACACTCTCTCTCCGGACAGTGTGATTGACCCTCTCTCTCCGGACAGTGCGATTGACACTCTCTCCGGACAGTGTGATTGACCCTCTCCGGACAGTGTGATTGACCCTCTCTCTCCGGACAGTGTGATTGACCGTTTCTCTCCATACAGTGCGATTGACCCTCTCTTTCCGGACAGTGTGATTGACCCCCTCTCTCAGGCAGTGTGATTGACACTCTCTCTCTGGACAGTGATTGTCCCACACTCTCCGGACAATGTGATTGACACTCTCTCTCCGAACAGTGATTGACCCTCTCTCTCCGGACAGTGTGATTGACCCTCTCTCTCTGGACAGTGTGATTGACCCTCTCTCTCCGGACAGTGTGATTGACCGTCTCTCTCCGGACAGTGTGATTGACCCTCTCTCTCCGGACAGTGTGATTGACCCTCTCCGGACAGTGTGATTGACCCTCTCTCTCCGAACAGTGTGATTGACCGTTTCTCTCCATACAGTGCGATTGACCCTCTCTTTCCGGACAGTGTGATTGACCCCCTCTCTCAGGCAGTGTGATTGACACTCTCTCTCTGGACAGTGATTGTCCCACACTCTCCGGACAATGTGATTGACACTCTCTCTCCGAACAGTGATTGACCCTCTCTCTCCGGACAGTGTGATTGACCCTCTCTCTCTGGACAGTGTGATTGACCCTCTCTCTCCGGACAGTGCGATTGACCCTCTCTCTCCGGACAGTGCGATCGACCCTCTCTCTCCGGACAGTGCGATTGACACATTCTCTCCGGACAGTGTGATTGACCCTCTCTCTCTGGACAGTGTGATTGACCCTCTCTCCCCGAACAGTGTGATTGACACTCTCTCCGGACAGTTTGATTGATACTCTCTCTCTGGACATTGCGATTGAACCTCTCTCTCCGGACAGTGTGATTGACCTTCTCACTCCGGACAGTGTGATTGACCCTCTCTCTCCGAACAGTGTGATTGACACTCTCTCTCAGGACAGTTTGATTGACCCTCTCTCTCTGGACATTGCGATTGACCCTCTCTCTCAGGCAGTGTGATTGACCCTCTCTCTCTGGACAGTGATTGTCCCACACTCTCCGGACAATGTGATTGACACTCTCTCTCCGAACTGTGATTGACCCTCTCTCTCCGGACAGTGTGATTGACCCTCTCTCTCCGGACAATGCGATTGACCATCTCTATCCGGACAGTGATTGACCCTCTCTCTCCGGACAGTGTGATTGATCCTCTCTCCAGACAGTGCGATTGACCTCTCTCTCCGGACAGTGTGTTTGACCCTCTCTCCGGACAGTGAGATTGAACGTCTCTCTCCGGACAGTGTGATTTACCCTCTCTCTGCGGACAGTGCAATTCACCCGCTCTCTCCGGACAGTGTGATTGACCCTTTCTCTCTGGACAGTGCGATTGACCCTCTCTCTCTGGACAGTGTGATTGACCCTCTCTCTGGAGTGTGTCATTGACCCACTCTCTCTGGACAGTGTGATTCACCCTCTCTCTGGACAGTGTGATTGATCCTTTCACTCCGGACAGTGCGATTGACCTCTGTCTCCGGACAGTGTGATTGACCCTCTCTTTCCGGACAGTGTGATTGACCCTCTCTCTGGACATTGCGATTGACCCTCTCTCCGGACAGTGCGATTGATCCTCTCTGTCCGGACAGTGTGATTGACCCTCTCTCTCTGGATAGTGCGATTGACCCTCTCTCTCTGGACACTGTGATTGACCCTCTCTCTCCGGACAGTGCGATTAATCCTCTTTCTCCGGACAGTGCGATTAACCCTCTCTCTCCGGACAGTGCGATTGACCCTCTCTCTCCGGATATTTGATTGACCCTCTCTCTCCGGACAGTGCGATTGATCCTCTCTCTCCGGACAGTGCGATTGACCCTCTCTCTCCGGACAGTGCGATTGACCCTCTCTCGCCGGACAGTGTGATTCACCCTCTCTCTTCGGACGGTGTGATTGACCCTCTCTCTCCGGACAGTATGATTGAACCTCTGTCTCAGGCAGTGTGATTGACCCTCTCTCTCTGGTCAGTGATTGTCCCACACTCTCCGGACAATGTGATTGACACTCTCTCTCCGAACAGTGATTGACCCTCTCGCTCCGGACAGTGTGATTGACCCTCTCTCTCTGGACAGTGTGATTGACCCTCTCTCTCCGGACAGTGTGATTGACCGTCTCTCTCCGGACAGTGCGATTGACCCTCTCTCTCCGGACAGTGCGATTGACACATTCTCTCCGGACAGTTTGATTGACCCTCTCTCTCTGGACATTGCGATTGACCCTCTCTCTCCGGACAGTGCGATTGAACCTCTCTCTCCGGACATTTTGATTGACCTTCTCTCTCCGGACAGTATAATTGACCCTCTCTCTCCGGACAGTGCAATTGATCCTCTCTCTCCGGACAGTGCGATTGACCCTCTCTCTCCAGACATTGTGATTGATCCTCTCTCCAGACAGTGTGATTGACCCTCTCTCTCCGGACAGTGTGATTAACCCTCTCTCTCCGGACAGTGTGATTCACCCTCTCTCCGGACAGTGTGATTGGCCCTTTCACTCCGGACAGTGCAATTGACATCTCTCTCCGGACAGTGAGATTGACCGTCTCTCTCCGGACAGTGTGATTGACCCTCTCTCTCTGGACAGTGTGATTGACCCTCTCTCTCTCTGGACATTGCGATTGACCCTCTCTCTCCGGACAGTGCGATTGAACCTCTCTCTCCGGACAGTTTGATTGACCCTCTCTCTCCGGACACTGTGATTAACCCTCTCTCTCCGGACAGTGTGATTCACCCTCTCTCCAGACAGTGTGATTGACCCTTTCACTCCGGACAGTGCAATTGACCTCTCTCTCCGGACAGTGTGTTTGACCTCTCTCTCCGGACAGTGAGATTGACCGTCTCTCTCCGGACAGAGTGATAGACCCTCTCTCTCTGGACAGTGTGATTGAACCTCTCTCTCTCTGGACATTGCAATTGACCCTCTCTCTCCGGACAGTGCGATTGAACCTCTCTCTCCGGACAGTTTGATTGACCTTCTCTCTCCGGACAGTATAATTGACCCTCTCTCTCCGGACAGTGCGATTGATCCTCTCTCTCCGGACAGTGCGATTGACCCTCTCTCTCCGGACATTGTGATTGACCCTCTCTCTCCGAACAGTGTGATTGACACTCTCTCTCCGGACAGTTTGATTGACCCTCTCTCTCTGGACATTGCGATTGACCCTCTCTCTCCGGACAGTGCGATTGAACCTCTCTCTCCAGACAGTTTGATTGACCCTCTCTCTCAGGCAGTGTGATTGACCCTCTCTCTCTGGATAGTGATTGTCCCACACTCTCTGGACAATGTGATTGACACTCTCTCTCCGAACAGTGATTGACCCTCTCTCTCCGGACAGTGTGATTGACCCTCTCTCTCCGGACAGTGTGATTGACCCTCTCTCTCTGGACAGTGTGATTGACCCTCTCTCTCCGGACAGTGTGATTGACCGTCTCTCTCCGGACAGTGCGATTGACCCTCTCTCTCCGGACAGTGCGATTGACACATTCTCTCCGGACAGTGTGATTGACCCTCTCTCTCTGGACAATGTGAATGACCCTCTCTCCCCGAACAGAGTGATTGACACTCTCTCTCCGGACAGTTTGATTGACCCTCTCTCTCTGGACATTGCGATTGACCCTCTCTCTCCGGACAGTGCGATTGAACCTCTCTCTCCGGACAGTGTGATTGACCTTCTCTCTCCGGACAGGATAATTGACCCTCTCTCTCCGGACAGTGCGATTGATCCTCTCTCTCCGGACAGTGCGATTTACCCTCTCTCTCCGGACAGTGCGATTGATCCTCTCTCTCCGGACAGTGATTGACCCTCTCTCTCCAGACATTGTGATTGATGCTCTCTCCAGACAGTGTGATTGACCCTCTCTCTCCGGACAATGTGATTGACCCTCTCTCTCCGGACACTGTGATTAACCCTCTCTCTCCGGACAGCGTGATTCACCCTCTCTCCGGACAGTGTGATTGACCCTTTCACTCCGGACAGTGCGATTGACCTCTCTCTACGGAAGTGTGTTTGACCGTCTCTCTCCGGACAGTGAGATTGACCGTCTCTCTCCGGACAGTGTGATTCACCCTCTCTCTCCGGACAGTGCGATTGACCCTCTCTCTCTGTACAGTGCGATTAATCCTCTTTATCCGGACAGTGCGATTGACCCTCTCTCTCCGTACAGTGCGATTGACCCTCTCTCTCCGGACAATGCGATTGACGCTCTCTCTCCGGACAGTGTGATTGACCCTCTCTCCGTACAGTGCGATTGACACTCTCTCCGGACAGTGTGATTGACCCTCTCCGGACAGTGTGATTGACCCTCTCTCTCCGGACAGTGTGATTGACCGTTTCTCTCCGTACAGTGCGATTGACCCTCTCTTTCCGGACAGTGTGATTCACCCTCTCTCTTCGGACGGTGTGATTGACCCTCTCTCTCCGGACAGTGTGATTGACCCCTCTCTCAGGCAGTGTGATTGACACTCTCTCTCTGGACAGTGATTGTCCCACACTCTCCGGACAGTGTGATTGACACTCTCTCTCCGAACAGTGATTGACCCTCTCTCTCCGGACAGTGTGATTGACCCTCTCTCTCTGGACAGTGTGATTGACCCTCTCTCTTCGGACAGTGTGATTGGCCGTCTCTCTCCGGACAGTGCGATTGACACATTCTCTCTGGACAGTGTGATTGACCCTCTCTCCCCGAACAGTGTGATTGACACTCTCTCCGGACAGTTTGATTGATCCTCTCTCTCTGGACATTGCGATTGACCCTCTCTCTCCGGACAGTGTGATTGACCTTCTCACTCCGGACAGTATAATTGACCCTCTCTCTCCGGACAGTGCGATTGATCCTCTCTCTCTGAACAGTGTGATTGACACTCTCTCTCCGGACAGTGTGATTGACCCACTCTCTCCGGACAGTGTGATTGACACATTCTCTCCGGACAGTGTGATTGACCCTCTCTCTCTGGACAGTGTGATTGACCCTCTCTCCCCGAACAGTGTGATTGACACTCTCTCCGGACAGTTTGATTGACACTCTCTCTCTGGACATTGCGATTGAACCTCTCTCTCCGGACAGTGTGATTGACCCTCTCTCTCCGAACAGTGTGATTGACACTCTCTCTCCGGACAGTTTGATTGACCCTCTCTCTCTGGACATTGCGATTGACCCTCTCTCTCAGGCAGTGTGATTGACCCTCTTTCTCTGGACAGTGATTGTCCCACACTCTCCGGACAATGTGATTGACACTCTCTCTCCGAACTGTGATTGACCCTCTCTCTCCGGACAGTGTGATTGACCCTCTCTCTCCGGACAATGCGATTGACCATCTCTATCCGGACAGTGATTGACCCTCTCTCTCCGGACAGTGTGATTGATCCTCTCTCCGGACAGTGCGATTGACCCTCTCTCTCCGGACAGTGCGATTGACACATTCTCTCCGGACAGTGTGATTGACCCTCTCTCTCTGGACAGTGTGATTGACCCTCTCTCCCCGAACAGTATGATTGACCCTCTCTCTCTGGACTGTGTGATTGACCCTCTCTCCCCGAACAGAGTGATTGACACTCTCTCTCCGGACAGTTTGATTGATCCTCTCTCTCTGGACATTGCGATTGACCCTCTCTCTCCGGACAGTGCGATTGAACCTCTCTCTCCGGACAGTGTGATTGACCTTCTCTCTCCGGACAGGATAATTGACCCTCTCTCTCCGGACCGTGCGATTGATCCTCTCTCTCCGGACAGTGCGATTCATCCTCTCTCTCCGGACAGTGCGATTTACCCTCTCTCTCCAGACAGTGCGATTGATCCTCTCTCTCCGGACAGTGATTGACCCTCTCTCTCCAGACATTGTGATTGATCCTCTCTCCAGACAGTGTGATTGACCCTCTCTCTCCGGACAGTGTGATTGACCCTCTCTCTCCGGACACTGTGATTAACCCTCTCTCTCCGGACAGTGTGATTCACCCTCTCTCCGGACAGTGTGATTGACCCTTTCACTCCGGACAGTGCGATTGACCTCTCTCTACGGACAGTGTGTTTGACCGTCTCTCTCTGGACAGTGAGATTGACCGTCTCTCTCCGGACAGTGTGATTCACCCTCTCTCTCCGTACAGTGCGATTAATCCTCTTTATCCGGACAGTGCGATTGACCCTCTCTCTCCGGACAGTGCGATTGACCCTCTTTCTCCGAACAATGTGATTGACACTCTCTCTTTGGACAGTGATTGTCCCTCTCTCTGCGGACAGTGCGATTGACCCTCTCTCTCCGGACAATGCGATTGACACTCTCTCTCCGGACAGTGTGATTGACCCTCTCTCTCCGGACAGTGCGATTGACACTCTCTCCGGACAGTGTGATTGACCCTCTCCGAACAGTGATTGACCCTCTCTCTCCGTACAGTGTGATTGACCGTTTCTCTCCGTACAGTGCGATTGACCCTCTCTTTCCGGACAGTGTGATTCACCCTCTCTCTTCGGACGGTGTGATTGACCCTCTCTCTCCGGACAGTGAGATTGACCCCCTCTCTCAGGACAGTGTGATTGACCCTCTCTCCCCGAACAGTGTGATTGACACTCTCTCCGGACAGTTTGATTGACCCTCTCTCTCTGGACATTGCGATTGACCCTCTCTCTCCGGACAGTGTGATTGACCTTCTCACTCCGGACAGTATAATTGACCCTCTCTCTCCGGACAGTGCGATTGATCCTCTCTCTCTGAACAGTGTGATTGACCCTCTCTCTCCGGACAGTGTGATTGACCCTCTCTCTCCGGACAGTTTGATTGACCGTCTTTCTCCGGACAGTGCGATTGACCCTCTCTCTCTGGACATTGCGATTGACCCTCTCTCTCAGGCAGTGTGATTGACCCTCTCTCTCTGGACAGTGATTGTCCCACACTCTCCGGACAATGTGATTGACACTCTCTCTCCGAACTGTGATTGACCCTCTCTCTCCGGACAGTGTGATTGACCCTCTCTCTCCGGACAATGCGATTGACCATCTCTATCCGGACAGTGATTGACCCTCTCTCTCCGGACAGTGTGATTGATCCTCTCTCCAGACAGTGCGATTGACCTCTCTCTCCGGACAGTGTGTTTGACCCTCTCTCTCCGGACAGTGAGATTGAACGTCTCTCTCCGGACACTGTGATTAACCCTCTCTCTCCGGACAGTGTGATTCACCCTCTCTCCAGACAGTGTGATTGACCCTTTCACTCCGGACAGTGCAATTGACCTCTCTCTCCGGACAGTGTGTTTGACCGTCTCTCTCCGGACAGTGAGATTGACCGTCTCTCTCCGGACAGAGTGATAGACCCTCTCTCTCTGGACAGTGTGATTGAACCTCTCTCTCTCTGGACATTGCAATTGACCCTCTCTCTCCGGACAGTGCGATTGAACCTCTCTCTCCGGACAGTTTGATTGACCTTCTCTCTCCGGACAGTATAATTGACCCTCTCTCTCCGGACAGTGCGATTGATCCTCTCTCTCCGGACAGTGCGATTGACCCTCTCTCTCCGAACAGTGTGATTGACACTCTCTCTCCGGACAGTTTGATTGACCCTCTCTCTCTGGACATTGCGATTGACCCTCTCTCTCCGGACAGTGCGATTGAACCTCTCTCTCCAGATAGTTTGATTGACCCTCTCTCTCAGGCAGTGTGATTGACCCTCTCTCTCTGGACAGTGATTGTCCCACACTCTCTGGACAAATGTGATTGACACTCTCTCTCCGAACAGTGATTGACCCTCTCTCTCCGGACAGTGTGATTGACCCTCTCTCTCCGGACAGTGTGATTGACCCTCTCTCTCTGGACAGTGTGATTGACCCTCTCTCTCCGGACAGTGTGATTGACCGTCTCTCTCCGGACAGTGCGATTGACCCTCTCTCTCCGGACTGTGCGATTGACACATTCTCTCCGGACAGTGTGATTGACCCTCTCTCTCTGGACAATGTGAATGACCCTCTCTCCCCGAACAGAGTGATTGACACTCTCTCTCCGGACAGTTTGATTGACCCTCTCTCTCTGGACATTGCGATTGACCCTCTCTCTCCGGACAGTGCGATTGAACCTCTCTCTCTCTGGACATTGCAATTGACCCTCTCTCTCCGGACAGTGCGATTGAACCTCTCTCTCCGGACAGTTTGATTGACCTTCTCTCTCCGGACAGTATAATTGACCCTCTCTCTCCGGACAGTGCGATTGATCCTCTCTCTCCGGACAGTGCGATTGACCCTCTCTCTCCGGACATTGTGATTGACCCTCTCTCTCCGAACAGTGTGATTGACACTCTCTCTCCGGACAGTTTGATTGACCCTCTCTCTCTGGACATTGCGATTGACCCTCTCTCTCCGGACAGTGCGATTGAACCTCTATCTCCAGACAGTTTGATTGACCCTCTCTCTCAGGCAGTGTGATTGACCCTCTCTCTCTGGACAGTGATTGTCCCACACTCTCTGGACAAATGTGATTGACACTCTCTCTCCGAACAGTGATTGACCCTCTCTCTCCGGACAGTGTGATTGACCCTCTCTCTCCGGACAGTGTGATTGACCGTCTCTCTCCGGACAGTGCGATTGACCCTCTCTCTCCGGACAGTGCGATTGACACATTCTCTCCGGACAGTGTGATTGACCCTCTCTCTCTGGACAATGTGAATGACCCTCTCTCCCCGAACAGAGTGATTGACACTCTCTCTCCGGACAGTTTGATTGACCCTCTCTCTCTGGACATTGCGATTGACCCTCTCTCTCCGGACAGTGCGATTGAACCTCTCTCTCCGGACAGTGTGATTGACCTTCTCTCTCCGGACAGGATAATTGACCCCCTCTCTCCGGACAGTGCGATTGATCCTCTCTCTCCGGACAGTGCGATTTACCCTCTCTCTCCGGACAGTGCGATTGATCCTCTCTCTCCGGACAGTGATTGACCCTCTCTCTCCAGACATTGTGATTGATGCTCTCTCCAGACAGTGTGATTGACCCTCTCTCTCTGGACAATGTGATTGACCCTCTCTCTCCGGACACTGTGATTAACCCTCTCTCTCCGGACAGCGTGATTCACCCTCTCTCCGGACAGTGTGATTGACCCTTTCACTCCGGACAGTGCGATTGACCTCTCTCTACGGAAGTGTGTTTGACCGTCTCTCTCCGGACAGTGAGATTGACCGTCTCTCTCCGGACAGTGTGATTCACCCTCTCTCTCCGGACAGTGCGATTGACCCTCTCTCTCTGTACAGTGCGATTAATCCTCTTTATCCGGACAGTGCGATTGACCCTCTCTCTCCGTACAGTGCGATTGACCCTCTCTCTCCGGACAATGCGATTGACGCTCTCTCTCCGGACAGTGTGATTGACCCTCTCTCCGTACAGTGCGATTGACACTCTCTCCGGACAGTGTGATTGACCCTCTCCGGACAGTGTGATTGACCCTCTCTCTCCGGACAGTGTGATTGACCGTTTCTCTCCGTACAGTGCGATTGACCCTCTCTTTCCGGACAGTGTGATTCACCCTCTCTCTTCGGACGGTGTGATTGACCCTCTCTCTCCGGACAGTGTGATTGACCCCTCTCTCAGGCAGTGTGATTGACACTCTCTCTCTGGACAGTGATTGTCCCACACTCTCCGGACAGTGTGATTGACACTCTCTCTCCGAACAGTGATTGACCCTCTCTCTCCGGACAGTGTGATTGACCCTCTCTCTCCGGACAATGCGATTGACCATCTCTATCCGGACAGTGATTGACCCTCTCTCTCCGGACAGTGTGATTGATCCTCTCTCCAGACAGTGCGATTGACCTCTCTCTCCGGACAGTGTGTTTGACCCTCTCTCTCCGGACAGTGAGATTGAACGTCTCTCTCCGGACACTGTGATTAACCCTCTCTCTCCGGACAGTGTGATTCACCCTCTCTCCAGACAGTGTGATTGACCCTTTCACTCCGGACAGTGCAATTGACCTCTCTCTCCGGACAGTGTGTTTGACCGTCTCTCTCCGGACAGTGAGATTGACCGTCTCTCTCCGGACAGAGTGATAGACCCTCTCTCTCTGGACAGTGTGATTGAACCTCTCTCTCTCTGGACATTGCAATTGACCCTCTCTCTCCGGACAGTGCGATTGAACCTCTCTCTCCGGACAGTTTGATTGACCTTCTCTCTCCGGACAGTATAATTGACCCTCTCTCTCCGGACAGTGCGATTGATCCTCTCTCTCCGGACAGTGCGATTGACCCTCTCTCTCCGAACAGTGTGATTGACACTCTCTCTCCGGACAGTTTGATTGACCCTCTCTCTCTGGACATTGCGATTGACCCTCTCTCTCCGGACAGTGCGATTGAACCTCTCTCTCCAGATAGTTTGATTGACCCTCTCTCTCAGGCAGTGTGATTGACCCTCTCTCTCTGGACAGTGATTGTCCCACACTCTCTGGACAAATGTGATTGACACTCTCTCTCCGAACAGTGATTGACCCTCTCTCTCCGGACAGTGTGATTGACCCTCTCTCTCCGGACAGTGTGATTGACCCTCTCTCTCTGGACAGTGTGATTGACCCTCTCTCTCCGGACAGTGTGATTGACCGTCTCTCTCCGGACAGTGCGATTGACCCTCTCTCTCCGGACTGTGCGATTGACACATTCTCTCCGGACAGTGTGATTGACCCTCTCTCTCTGGACAATGTGAATGACCCTCTCTCCCCGAACAGAGTGATTGACACTCTCTCTCCGGACAGTTTGATTGACCCTCTCTCTCTGGACATTGCGATTGACCCTCTCTCTCCGGACAGTGCGATTGAACCTCTCTCTCTCTGGACATTGCAATTGACCCTCTCTCTCCGGACAGTGCGATTGAACCTCTCTCTCCGGACAGTTTGATTGACCTTCTCTCTCCGGACAGTATAATTGACCCTCTCTCTCCGGACAGTGCGATTGATCCTCTCTCTCCGGACAGTGCGATTGACCCTCTCTCTCCGGACATTGTGATTGACCCTCTCTCTCCGAACAGTGTGATTGACACTCTCTCTCCGGACAGTTTGATTGACCCTCTCTCTCTGGACATTGCGATTGACCCTCTCTCTCCGGACAGTGCGATTGAACCTCTATCTCCAGACAGTTTGATTGACCCTCTCTCTCAGGCAGTGTGATTGACCCTCTCTCTCTGGACAGTGATTGTCCCACACTCTCTGGACAAATGTGATTGACACTCTCTCTCCGAACAGTGATTGACCCTCTCTCTCCGGACAGTGTGATTGACCCTCTCTCTCCGGACAGTGTGATTGACCGTCTCTCTCCGGACAGTGCGATTGACCCTCTCTCTCCGGACAGTGCGATTGACACATTCTCTCCGGACAGTGTGATTGACCCTCTCTCTCTGGACAATGTGAATGACCCTCTCTCCCCGAACAGAGTGATTGACACTCTCTCTCCGGACAGTTTGATTGACCCTCTCTCTCTGGACATTGCGATTGACCCTCTCTCTCCGGACAGTGCGATTGAACCTCTCTCTCCGGACAGTGTGATTGACCTTCTCTCTCCGGACAGGATAATTGACCCCCTCTCTCCGGACAGTGCGATTGATCCTCTCTCTCCGGACAGTGCGATTTACCCTCTCTCTCCGGACAGTGCGATTGATCCTCTCTCTCCGGACAGTGATTGACCCTCTCTCTCCAGACATTGTGATTGATGCTCTCTCCAGACAGTGTGATTGACCCTCTCTCTCTGGACAATGTGATTGACCCTCTCTCTCCGGACACTGTGATTAACCCTCTCTCTCCGGACAGCGTGATTCACCCTCTCTCCGGACAGTGTGATTGACCCTTTCACTCCGGACAGTGCGATTGACCTCTCTCTACGGAAGTGTGTTTGACCGTCTCTCTCCGGACAGTGAGATTGACCGTCTCTCTCCGGACAGTGTGATTCACCCTCTCTCTCCGGACAGTGCGATTGACCCTCTCTCTCTGTACAGTGCGATTAATCCTCTTTATCCGGACAGTGCGATTGACCCTCTCTCTCCGTACAGTGCGATTGACCCTCTCTCTCCGGACAATGCGATTGACGCTCTCTCTCCGGACATGGTGATTGACCCTCTCTCCGTACAGTGCGATTGACACTCTCTCCGGACAGTGTGATTGACCCTCTCCGGACAGTGTGATTGACCCTCTCTCTCCGGACAGTGTGATTGACCGTTTCTCTCCGTACAGTGCGATTGACCCTCTCTTTCCGGACAGTGTGATTCACCCTCTCTCTTCGGACGGTGTGATTGACCCTCTCTCTCCGGACAGTGTGATTGACCCCTCTCTCAGGCAGTGTGATTGACACTCTCTCTCTGGACAGTGATTGTCCCACACTCTCCGGACAGTGTGATTGACACTCTCTCTCCGAACAGTGATTGACCCTCTCTCTCCGGACAGTGTGATTGACCCTCTCTCTCTGGACAGTGTGATTGACCCTCTCTCTTCGGACAGTGTGATTGACCGTCTCTCTCCGGACAGTGCGATTGACACATTCTCTCTGGACAGTGTGATTGACCCTCTCTCCCCGAACAGTGTGATTGACACTCTCTCCGGACAGTTTGATTGATCCTCTCTCTCTGGACATTGCGATTGACCCTCTCTCTCCGGACAGTGTGATTGACCTTCTCACTCCGGACAGTATAATTGACCCTCTCTCTCCGGACAGTGCGATTGATCCTCTCTCTCTGAACAGTGTGATTGACACTCTCTCTCCGGACAGTGTGATTGACCCACTCTCTCCGGACAGTGTGATTGACACATTCTCTCCGGACAGTGTGATTGACCCTCTCTCTCTGGACAGTGTGATTGACCCTCTCTCCCCGAACAGTGTGATTGACACTCTCTCCGGACAGTTTGATTGACACTCTCTCTCTGGACATTGCGATTGAACCTCTCTCTCCGGACAGTGTGATTGACCCTCTCTCTCCGAACAGTGTGATTGACACTCTCTCTCCGGACAGTTTGATTGACCCTCTCTCTCTGGACATTGCGATTGACCCTCTCTCTCAGGCAGTGTGATTGACCCTCTTTCTCTGGACAGTGATTGTCCCACACTCTCCGGACAATGTGATTGACACTCTCTCTCCGAACTGTGATTGACCCTCTCTCTCCGGACAGTGTGATTGACCCTCTCTCTCCGGACAATGCGATTGACCATCTCTATCCGGACAGTGATTGACCCTCTCTCTCCGGACAGTGTGATTGATCCTCTCTCCGGACAGTGCAATTGACCCTCTCTCTCCGGACAGTGCGATTGACACATTCTCTCCGGACAGTGTGATTGACCCTCTCTCTCTGGACAGTGTGATTGACCCTCTCTCCCCGAACAGTGTGATTGACCCTCTCTCTCTGGACTGTGTGATTGACCCTCTCTCCCCGAACAGAGTGATTGACACTCTCTCTCCGGACAGTTTGATTGATCCTCTCTCTCTGGACATTGCGATTGACCCTCTCTCTCCGGACAGTGCGATTGAACCTCTCTCTCCGGACAGTGTGATTGACCTTCTCTCTCCGGACAGGATAATTGACCCTCTCTCTCCGGACCGTGCGATTGATCCTCTCTCTCCGGACAGTGCGATTGATCCTCTCTCTCCGGACAGTGCGATTTACCCTCTCTCTCCAGACAGTGCGATTGATCCTCTCTCTCCGGACAGTGATTGACCCTCTCTCTCCAGACATTGTGATTGATCCTCTCTCCAGACAGTGTGATTGACCCTCTCTCTCCGGACAGTGTGATTGACCCTCTCTCTCCGGACACTGTGATTAACCCTCTCTCTCCGGACAGTGTGATTCACCCTCTCTCCGGACAGTGTGATTGACCCTTTCACTCCGGACAGTGCGATTGACCTCTCTCTACGGACAGTGTGTTTGACCGTCTCTCTCCGGACAGTGAGATTGACCGTCTCTCTCCGGACAGTGTGATTCACCCTCTCTCTCCGTACAGTGCGATTAATCCTCTTTATCCGGACAGTGCGATTGACCCTCTCTCTCCGGACAGTGCGATTGACCCTCTCTCTCCGAACAATGTGATTGACACTCTCTCTTTGGACAGTGATTGTCCCTCTCTCTGCGGGCAGTGCGATTGACCCTCTCTCTCCGGACAATGCGATTGACACTCTCTCTCCGGACAGTGTGATTGACCCTCTCTCTCCGGACAGTGCGATTGACACTCTCTCCGGACAGTGTGATTGACCCTCTCTGAACAGTGATTGACCCTCTCTCTCCGTACAGTGTGATTGACCGTTTCTCTCCGTACAGTGCGATTGACCCTCTCTTTCCGGACAGTGTGATTCACCCTCTCTCTTCGGACGGTGTGATTGACCCTCTCTCTCCGGACAGTGAGATTGACCCCCTCTCTCAGGACAGTGTGATTGACCCTCTCTCCCCGAACAGTGTGATTGACACTCTCTCCGGACAGTTTGATTGACCCTCTCTCTCTGGACATTGCGATTGACCCTCTCTCTCCGGACAGTGTGATTGACCTTCTCACTCCGGACAGTATAATTGACCCTCTCTCTCCGGACAGTGCGATTGATCCTCTCTCTCTGAACAGTGTGATTGACCCTCTCTCTCCGGACAGTGTGATTGACCCTCTCTCTCCGGACAGTGTGATTGACCGTCTTTCTCCGGACAGTGCGATTGACCCTCTCTCTCTGGACATTGCGATTGACCCTCTCTCTCAGGCAGTGTGATTGACCCTCTCTCTCTGGACAGTGATTGTCCCACACTCTCCGGACAATGTGATTGACACTCTCTCTCCGAACTGTGATTGACCCTCTCTCTCCGGACAGTGTGATTGACCCTCTCTCTCCGGACAATGCGATTGACCATCTCTATCCGGACAGTGATTGACCCTCTCTCTCCGGACAGTGTGATTGATCCTCTCTCCAGACAGTGCGATTGACCTCTCTCTCCGGACAGTGTGTTTGACCCTCTCTCTCCGGACAGTGAGATTGAACGTCTCTCTCCGGACAGTGTGATTTACCCTCTCTCTGCGGACAGTGCAATTCACCCTCTCTCTCCGGACAGTGTGATTGACCCTTTCTCTCTGGACAGTGCAATTGACCCTCTCTCTCCGGACAGTGTGATTGACCCTCTCTCTGGAGTGTGTCATTGACCCACTCTCTCTGGACAGTGTGATTCACCCTCTCTCTGGACAGTGTGATTGATCCTTTCACTCTGGACATTGCGATTGACCCTCTCTCCGGACAGTGCGATTGATCCTCTCTGTCCGGACAGTGTGATTGACCCTCTCTCTCTGGATAGTGCGATTGACCCTCTCTCTCTGAACACTGTGATTGACCCTCTCTCTCCGGACAGTGCGATTAATCCTCTTTCTCCGGACAGTGCGATTGATCCTCTCTCTCCGGACAGTGCAATTGACCCTCTCTCTCCGGACAGTGTGGTTGACCCTCTCTCTCCGGATAGTTTGATTGACACTCTCTCTCCGGACAGTGTGATTGTCCATCTCTCTCGGACAATGCGATTGACCATCTCTCTCCGGACAGTGATTGACCCTCTCTCTCCGGACAGTGTGATTGACCCTCTCTCTCCGGACAGTGTGATTGACCGTCTCTCTCCGTACAGTGCGATTGACCCTCTCTCTCCGGACAGTGTGATTCACCCTCTCTCTTCGGACGGTGTGATTGACCCTCTCTCTCTGGACAGTATGATTGACCCTCTCTCTCAGGCAGTGTGATTGATCCTCTCTCTCTGGACAGTGATTGTCCCACACTCTCCGGACAATGTGATTGACACTCTCTCTCCGAACAGTGATTGACCCTCTCGCTCCGGACAGTGTGATTGACCCTCTCTCTCCGGACAGTGTGATTGACCCTCTCTCTCTAGACAGTGTGATTGACCCTCTCTCTCCGGACAGTGTGATTGACCGTCTCTCTCCGGACAGTGCGATTGACCCTCTCTCTCCGGACAGTGCGATTGACACATTCTCTCCGGACAGTGTGATTTACCCTCTCTCTCTGGACTGTGTGATTGACCCTCTCTCCCCGAACAGTGTGATTGACACTCTCTCTCCGGACAGTTTGATTGACCCTCTCTCTCCGGACATTTTGATTGACCTTCTCACTCCGGACAGTATAATTGACCCTCTCTCTCCGGACAGTGCGATTGATCCTCTCTCTCCGGACAGTGCGATTGACCCTCTCTCTCCAGACATTGTGATTGATCCTCTCTCCAGACAGTGTGATTGACCCTCTCTCTCCGGACAGTGTGATTGACCCTCTCTCTCCGGACAGTGTGATTAACCCTCTCTCTCCGGACAGTGTGATTCACCCTCTCTCCGGACAGTGTGATTGACCCTTTCACTCCGGACAGTGCAATTGACATCTCTCTCCGGACAGTGTGTTTGACCGTCTCTCTCCGGACAGTGAGATTGACCGTCTCTCTCCGGACAGTGTGATTGACCCTCTCTCTCTGGACACTGTGATTGACCCTCTCTCTCTCTGGACATTGCGATTGACCCTCTCTCTCCGGACAGTGCGATTGAACCTCTCTCTCCGGACAGTTTGATTGACCTTCTCTCTCCGGACTGTATAATTGAACCTCTCTCTCCGGACAGTGCGATTGATCCTCTCTCTCCGGACAGTGCGATTGACCCTCTCTCTCCGGACAGTGTGATTGACCCTCTCTCTCCGAACAGTGTGATTGACCACTTCTCTCCGGACAGTATAATTGACCCTCTCTCTCCGGACAGTGCGATTGATCCTCTCTCTCCGGTCAGTGCGATTGACCCTCTCTCTCCGGACATTGTGATTGACCCTCTCTCTCCGAACAGTGTGATTGACACTCTCTCTCCGGACAGTGCGATTGAACCTCTCTCTCCGGACAGTTTGATTGACCCTCTCTCTCAGGCAGTGTGATTGACCCTCTCTCTCTGGACAGTGATTGTCCCACACTCTCTGGACAATGTGATTGACACTCTCTCTCCGAACAGTGATTGACCCTCTCTCTCCGGACAGTGTGATTGACCCTCTCTCTCCGGACAGTGTGATTGACCCTCTCTCTCTGGACAGTGTGATTGACCCTCTCTCTCCGGACAGTGTGATTGACCGTCTCTCTCCGGACAGTGCGATTGACCCTCTCTCTCCGGACAGTGCGATTGACACATTCTCTCCGGACAGTGTGATTGACCCTCTCTCTCTGGACATTGCGATTGACCGTCTCTCTCCGGATATTTGATTGACCCTCTCTCTCCGGACAGTGCGATTGATCCTCTCTCTCCGGACAGTGTGATTGACCCTCTCTCTCCGGACAGTGTGATTCACCCTCTCTCCGGACAGTGCGATTGACCTCTCTCTCCGGACAGTGTGTTTGACCGTCTCTCTCCGGACAGTGAGATTGACCGTCTCTCTCCGGACAGTGTGATAGACCCTCTCTCTCTGGACAGTGTGATTGACCCTCTCTCTCTCTGGACATTGCGATTGACCCTCTCTCTCCGGACAGTGCGATTGAACCTCTCTCTCTGGACAGTTTGATTGACCTTCTCTCTCCGGACAGTATAATTGACCCTCTCTCTCCGGACAGTGCGATTGATCCTCTCTCTCCGGACAGTGCGATTGACCCTCTCTCTCCGGACATTGTGATTGACCCTCTCTCTCCGAACAGTGTGATTGACACTCTCTCTCTGGACAGTTTGATTGACCCTCTCTCTCTGGACATTGCGATTGACCCTCTCTCTCCGGACAGTGCGATTGAACCTCTCTCTCCGGACAGTTTGATTGACCCTCTCTCTCAGGCAGTGTGATTGACCCTCTCTCTCTGGACAGTGATTGTCCCACACTCTCTGGACAATGTGATTGACACTCTCTCTCCGAACAGTGATTGACCCTCTCTCTCCGGACAGTGTGATTGACCCTCTCTCTCCGGACAGTGTGATTGACCCTCTCTCTCTGGACAGTGTGATTGACCCTCTCTCTCCGGACAGTGTGATTGACCGTCTCTCTCCGGACAGTGCGATTGACCCTCTCTCTCCGGACAGTGCGATTGACCCATTCTCTCCAGACAGTGTGATTGACCCTCTCTCTCTGGACAGTGTGATTGACCCTCTCTCCCCGAACAGAGTGATTGACACTCTCTCTCCGGACAGTTTGATTGACCCTCTCTCTCTGGACATTGCGATTGACCCTCTCTCTCCGGACAGTGCGATTGAACCTCTCTCTCCGGACAGTGTGATTTACCCTCTCTCTCCGGACAGTGCGATTGATCCTCTCTCTCCGGACAGTGATTGACCCTCTCTCTCCAGACATTGTGATTGATCCTCTCTCCAGACAGTGTGATTGACCCTCTCTCTCCGGACAGTGTGATTGACCCTCTCTCTCCGGACACTGTGATTAACCCTCTCTCTCCGGACAGTGTGATTCACCCTCTCTCCGGACAGTGTGATTGACCCTTTCACTCCGGACAGTGCGATTGACCTCTCTCTACGGACAGTGTGTTTGACCGTCTCTCTCCGGACAGTGAGATTGACCGTCTCTCTCCGGACAGTGTGATTCACCCTCTCTCTCCGGACAGTGCGATTGACCCTCTCTCTCCGTACAGTGCGATTAATCCTCTTTATCCGGACAGTGCGATTGACCCTCTCTCTCCGGACAGTGCGATTGACCCTCTCTCTCTGAACAATGTGATTGACACTCTCTCTTTGGACAGTGATTGTCCCTCTCTCTGCGGACAGTGCGATTGACCCTCTCTCTCCGGACAATGCGATTGACCTTCTCTCTCCGGACTGTATAATTGAACCTCTCTCTCCGGACAGTGCGATTGATCCTCTCTCTCCGGACAGTGCGATTGACCCTCTCTCTCCGAACAGTGTGATTGACCCTCTCTCTCCGAACAGTGTGATTGACACTCTCTCTCCGGACAGTTTGATTGACCCTCTCTCTCTGGACATTGCGATTGACCCTCTCTCTCCGGACAGTGCGATTGAACCTCTCTCTCCGGACAGTGTGATTGACCTTCTCTCTCCGGACAGTATAATTGACCCTCTCTCTCCGGACAGTGCGATTGATCTCCTCTCTCTCCGGACAGTGATTGACCCTCTCTCTCCAGACATTGTGATTGATCCTCTCTCCAGACAGTGTGATTGACCCTCTCTCTCCGGACAGTGTGATTGACCCTCTCTCTTCGGACAGTGTGATTAACCCTCTCTCTCCGGACAGTGTGATTCACCCTCTCTCCGGACAGTGTGATTGACCCTTTCACTCCGGACAGTGCAATTGACCTCTCTCTCCGGACAGTGTGTTTGACCGTCTCTCTCCGGACAGTGAGATTGACCGTCTCTCTCCGGACAGTGTGATAGACCCTCTCTCTCTGGACAGTGTGATTGACCCTCTCTCTCTCTGGACATTGCGATTGAACCTCTCTCTCCGGACAGTGCGATTGAACCTCTCTCTCCGGACAGTTTGATTGACCTTCTCTCTCCGGACAGTATAATTGACCCTCTCTCTCCGGACAGTGCGATTGATCCTCTCTCTCCGGACAGTGCGATTGACCCTCTCTCTCCGGACATTGTGATTGACCCTCTCTCTCCGAACAGTGTGATTGACACTCTCTCTCCGGACAGTTTGATTGACCCTCTCTCTCTGGACATTGCGATTGACCCTCTCTCTCCGGACAGTGCGATTGAACCTCTCTCTCCGGACAGTTTGATTGACCCTCTCTCTCAGGCAGTGTGATTTACCCTCTCTCTCTGGACAGTGATTGTCCCACACTCTCTGGACAATGTGATTGACACTCTCTCTCCGAACAGTGATTGACCCTCTCTCTCCGGACAGTGCGATTGAACCTCTCTCTCCGGACAGTGTGATTGACCTTCTCTCTCCGGACAGGATAATTGACCCTCTCTCTCCGGACAGTGCGATTGATCCTCTCTCTCCGGACAGTGCGATTGATCCTCTCTCTCCGGACAGTGCGATTTACCCTCTCTCTCCGGACAGTGCGATTGATCCTCTCTCTCCGGACAGTGATTGTCCCTCTCTCTCCAGACATTGTGATTGATCCTCTCTCCAGACAGTGTGATTGACCCTCTCTCTCCGGACAGTGTGATTGACCCTCTCTCTCCGGACACTGTGATTAACCCTCTCTCTCCGGACAGTGTGATTCACCCTCTCTCCGGACAGTGTGTTTGACCCTTTCACTCCGGACAGTGCGATTGACCTCTCTCTGCGGAAGTGTGTTTGACCGTCTCTCTCTGGACAGTGTGATTGACCGTTTCTCTCCGTACAGTGCGGTTGACCCTCTCTTTCCGGACAGTGTGATTCACCCTCTCTCTTCGGACGGTGTGATTGACCCTCTCTCTCCGGACAGTGTGATTGACCCCCTCTCTCAGGCAGTGTGATTGACACTCTCTCTCTGGACAGTGATTGTCCCACACTCTCTGGACAGTGTGATTGACCCTCTCTCTCTGGACAGTGTGATTGACCCTCTCTCTCCGGACAGTGTGATTGACCGTCTCTCTCCGGACAGTGCGATTGACCCTCTCTCTCCGGACAGTGCGATTGACACATTCTCTCTGGAAAGTGCGATTGACCGTCTCTCCCCGAACAGTGTGATTGACACTCTCTCTCCGGACAGTGTGATTGACCTTCTCACTCCGGACAGTATAATTGACCCTCTCTCTCCGGACAGTGCGATTGATCCTCTCTCTCTGAACAGTGTGATTGACACTTTCTCTCCGGACAGTGTGATTGACCCTCTCTCTCCGGACAGTGTGATTGACACATTCTCTCCAGACAGTGTGATTGACCCTCTCTCTCTGGACAGTGTGATTGACCCTCTCTCCCCGAACAGTGTGATTGACACTCTCTCTCCGGACAGTGTGATTGACCTTCTCACTCCGGACAGTATAATTGACCCTCTCTCTCCGGACAGTGCGATTGATCCTCTCTCTCCGGACAGTGTGATTCACTCTCTCGCTCCGGACAGTGTGATTGACCCTCTCTCCGAACAGTGTGATTGACACTCTCTCTCCGGACATTTTGATTGACCCTTTCTCTCTGGACATTGCGATTGACCCTCTCTCTCAGGCAGTGTGATTGACCCTCTCTCTCTGGACAGTGATTGTGCCACACTCTCCGGACAATGTGATTGACACTCTCTCTCCGAACTGTGATTGACCCTCTCTCTCCGGACAGTGTGATTGACCCTCTCTCTCCAGACAATGCGATTGACCATCTCTATCCGGACAGTGATTGACCCTCTCTCTCCGGACAGTGTGATTGATCCTCTCTCCGGACAGTGCGATTGACCCTCTCTCTCCGGACAGTGCGATTGACACATTCTCTCCGGACAGTGTGATTGACCCTCTCTCTCTGGACAGTGTGATTGACCCTCTCTCCCCGAACAGTGTGATTGACCCTCTCTCTCTGGACTGTGTGATTGACCCTCTCTCCCCGAACAGAGTGATTGACACTCTCTCTCCGGACAGTTTGATTGACCCTCTCTCTCTGGACATTGCGATTGACCCTCTCTCTCCGGACAGTGCGATTGAACCTCTCTCTCCGGACAGTGTGATTGACCTTCTCTCTCCGGACAGGATAATTGACCCTCTCTCTCCGGACCGTGCGATCGATCCTCTCTCTCCGGACAGTGCGATTGATCCTCTCTCTCCGGACAGTGCGATTTACCCTCTCTCTCCGGACAGTGCGATTGATCCTCTCTCTCCGGACAGTGATTGACCCTCTCTCTCCAGACATTGTGATTGATCCTCTCTCCAGACAGTGTGATTGACCCTCTCTCTCCGGACAGTGTGATTGACCCTCTCTCTCCGGACACTGTGATTAACCCTCTCTCTCCGGACAGTGTGATTCACCCTCTCTCCGGACAGTGTGATTGACCCTTTCACTCCGGACAGTGCGATTGACCTCTCTCTACGGACAGTGTGTTTGACCGTCTCTCTCCGGACAGTGAGATTGACCGTCTCTCTCCGGACAGTGTGATTCACCCTCTCTCTCCGGACAGTGCGATTGACCCTCTCTCTCCGTACAGTGCGATTAATCCTCTTTATCCGGACAGTGCGATTGACCCTCTCTCTCCGAACAGTGCGATTGACCCTCTCTCTCCGAACAATGTGATTGACACTCTCTCTTTGGACAGTGATTGTCCCTCTCTCTACGGACAGTGCGATTGACCCTCTCTCTCCGGACAATGCGATTGACGCTCTCTCTCCGGACAGTGTGATTGACCCTCTCTCTCCGGACAGTGCGATTGACACTCTCTCCGGACAGTGTGATTGACCCTCTCCGGACAGTGTGATTGACCCTCTCTCTCCGTACAGTGTGATTGACCGTTTCTCTCCGTACAGTGCGATTGACCCTCTCTTTCCGGACAGTGTGATTCACCCTCTCTCTTCGGACGGTGTGATTGACCCTCTCTCTCCGGACAGTGTGATTGACCCCCTCTCTCAGGCAGTGTGATTGACACTCTCTCTCTGGACAGTGATTGCCCCACACTCTCCGGACAGTGTGATTGACACTCTCTCTCCGAACAGTGATTGACCCTCTCTCTCCGGACAGTGTGATTGACCCTCTCTCTCTGGACAGTGTGATTGACCCTCTCTCTCCGGACAGTGTGATTGACCGTCTCTCTCCGGACAGTGCGATTGACCCTCTCTCTCCGGACAGTGCGATTGACACATTCTCTCTGGACAGTGTGATTGACCCTCTCTCCCCGAACAGTGATTGACCCTCTCTCTCTGGACATTGCGATTGACCCTCTCTCTCCGGACAGTGTGATTGACCTTCTCACTCCGGACAGTATAATTGACGCTCTCTCTCTGGACAGTGCGATTGATCCTCTCTCTCTGAACAGTGTGATTGACACTCTCTCTCCGGACAGTGTGATTGACCCTCTCTCTCCGGACAGTGTGATTGACCCTCTCTCTCCGGACAGTGTGATTGACCGTCTCTCTCCGGACAGTGCGATTGACCCTCTCTCTCCGGACAGTGCGATTGACACATTCTCTCCGGACAGTGTGATTGACCTTCTCACTCCGGACAGTATAATTGACCCTCTCTCTCCGGACAGTGCGATTGATCCTCTCTCTCCGGACAGTGTGATTCACTCTCTCGCTCCGGACAGTGTGATTGACCCTCTCTCTCCGGACAGTTTGATTGACCCTCTCTCTCTGGACATTGCGATTGACCCTCTCTCTCAGGCAGTGTGATTGACACTCTCTCTCTGGACAGTGATTGCCCCACACTCTCCGGACAGTGTGATTGACACTCTCTCTCCGAACAGTGATTGACCCTCTCTCTCCGGACAGTGTGATTGACCCTCTCTCTCTGGACAGTGTGATTGACCCTCTCTCTCCGGACAGTGTGATTGACCGTCTCTCTCCGGACAGTGCGATTGACCCTCTCTCTCCGGACAGTGCGATTGACACATTCTCTCTGGACAGTGTGATTGACCCTCTCTCCCCGAACAGTGATTGACCCTCTCTCTCTGGACATTGCGATTGACCCTCTCTCTCCGGACAGTGTGATTGACCTTCTCACTCCGGACAGTATAATTGACGCTCTCTCTCTGGACAGTGCGATTGATCCTCTCTCTCTGAACAGTGTGATTGACACTCTCTCTCCGGACAGTGTGATTGACCCTCTCTCTCCGGACAGTGTGATTGACCCTCTCTCTCCGGACAGTGTGATTGACCGTCTCTCTCCGGACAGTGCGATTGACCCTCTCTCTCCGGACAGTGCGATTGACACATTCTCTCCGGACAGTGTGATTGACCTTCTCACTCCGGACAGTATAATTGACCCTCTCTCTCCGGACAGTGCGATTGATCCTCTCTCTCCGGACAGTGTGATTCACTCTCTCGCTCCGGACAGTGTGATTGACCCTCTCTCTCCGGACAGTTTGATTGACCCTCTCTCTCTGGACATTGCGATTGACCCTCTCTCTCAGGCAGTGTGATTGACCCTCTCTCTCTGGACAGTGATTGTCCCACACTCTCCGGACAATGTGATTGACACTCTCTCTCCGAACTGTGATTGACCCTCTCTCTCCGGACAGTGTGATTGACCCTCTCTCTCCGGACAATGCGATTGACCATCTCTATCCGGACAGTGATTGACCCTCTCTCTCCGGACAGTGTGATTGATCCTCTCTCCAGACAGTGCGATTGACCTCTCTCTCCGGACAGTGTGTTTGACCCTCTCTCTCCGGACAGTGAGATTGAACGTCTCTCTCCGGACAGTGTGATTTACCCTCTCTCTGCGGACAGTGCAATTCACCCTCTCTCTCCGGACAGTGTGATTGACCCTTTCTCTCTGGACAGTGCAATTGACCCTCTCTCTCCGGACAGTGTGATTGACCCTCTCTCTGGAGTGTGTCATTGACCTACTCTCTCTGGACAGTGTGATTCACCCTCTCTCTGGACAGTGTGATTGATCCTTTCACTCCGGAGAGTGCGATTGACCTCTGTCTCCGGACAGTGTGATTGACCCTCTCTTTCCGGACAGTGTGATTGACCCTCTCTCTGGACATTGCGATTGACCCTCTCTTCGGACAGTGCGATTGATCCTCTCTGTCCGGATAGTGCGATTGACCCTCTCTCTCTGGACACTGTGATTGACCCTCTCTCTCCGGACAGTGCGATTAATCCTCTTTCTCCGGACAGTGCGATTAACCCTCTCTCTCCGGACAGTGCGATTGACCCTCTCTCTCCGGATATTTGATTGACCCTCTCTCTCCGGACAGTGCGATTGATCCTCTCTCTCCGGACAGTGCGATTGACCCTCTCTCTCCGGACAGTGTGGTTGACCCTCTCTCTCCGGACAGTGTGATTGACCCTCTCTCTCCGGACAGTGTGATTGACCGTCTCTCTCCATACAGTGCGATTGACCCTCTCTCTCCATACAGTGCGATTGACCCTCTCTCTCCGGACAGTGTGATTCACCCTCTCTCTTCGGACGGTGTGATTGACCCTCTCTCTCCGGACAGTATGATTGACCCTCTCTCTCAGGCAGTGTGATTGACCCTCTCTCTCTGGACAGTGATTGTCCCACACTCTCCGGACAATGTGATTGACACTCTCTCTCCGAACAGTGATTGACCCTCTCGCTCCGGACAGTGTGATTGACCCTCTCTCTCCGGACAGTGTGATTGACCCTCTCTCTCTGGATAGTTTGATTGACACTCTCTCTCCGGACAGTGTGATTGTCCATATCTCTCGGACAATGCGATTGACCATCTCTCTCCGGACAGTGATTGACCCTCACTCTCCGGACAGTGTGATTGACCCTCTCTCTCCGGACAGTGTGATTGACCGTCTCTCTCCATACAGTGCGATTGACCCTCTCTCTCCGGACAGTGTGATTCACCCTCTCTCTTCGGACGGTGTGATTGACCCTCTCTCTCCGGACAGTATGATTGACCCTCTCACTCAGGCAGTGTGATTGACCCTCTCTCTCTGGACAGTGATTGTCCCACACTCTCCGGACAATGTGATTGACACTCTCTCTCCGAACAGTGATTGACCCTCTCGCTCCGGACAGTGTGATTGACCCTCTCTCTCCGGACAGTGTGATTGACCCTCTCTCTCTGGATAGTTTGATTGACACTCTCTCTCCGGACAGTGTTATTGTCCATCTCTCTCAGACAATGCGATTGACCATCTCTCTCTGGACAGTGATTGACCTCTCTCTCCGGACACTGTGATTAACCCTCTCTCTCCGGACAGTGCGATTAATCCTCTCTCTCCGGACAGTGCGATTGACCCTCTCTCTCCGGTCAGTGCGATTGACCCTCTCTCTCCGGACAGTGTGATTGACCGTCTCTCTCCGGACAGTGCGATTGACCCTCTCTCTCCGGACAGTGCGATTGACACATTCTCTCCGGACAGTGTGATTTACCCTCTCTCTCTGGACTGTGTGATTGACCCTCTCTCCCCGAACAGTGTGATTGACACTCTCTCTCCGGACAGTTTGATTGACCCTCTCTCTCTGGACATTGCGATTGACCCTCTCTCTCCGGACAGTGCGATTGAACCTCTCTCTCCGGACATTTTGATTGACCTTCTCTCTCCGGACAGTATAATTGACCCTCTCTCTCCGGACAGTGCGATTGATCCTCTCTCTCCGGACAGTGTGATTGACCCTCTCTCTCCGGACAGTGTGATTCACCCTCTCTCCGGACAGTGTGATTGACCCTCTCTCTCTGGACAGTGTGATTGACCCTCTCTCCCCGAACAGAGTGATTGACACTCTCTCTCCGGACAGTTTGATTGACTCTCTCTCTGGACATTGCGATTGACCCTCTCTCTCCGGACAGTGCGATTGAACCTCTCTCTCCGGACAGTGTGATTGACCTTCTCTCTCCGGACAGGATAATTGACCCTCTCTCTCCGGACAGTGCGATTGATCCTCTCTCTCCGGACAGTGCGATTGATCCTCTCTCTCCGGACAGTGCGATTTACCCTCTCTCTCCGGACAGTGCGATTGATCCTCTCTCTCCGGACACTGTGATTGACCCTCTCTCTCCAGACATTGTGATTGATCCTCTCTCCAGACAGTGTGATTGACCCTCTCTCTCCGGACAGTATGATTGACCCTCTCTCTCCGGACACTGTGATTAACCCTCTCTCTCCGGACAGTGTGACTCACCCTCTCTCCGGACAGTGTGATTGACCCTTTCACTCCGGACAGTGCGATTGACCTCTCTCTCCGGACAGTGTGTTAGACCCTTTCTCTCCGGACAGTGCGATTGACGCTCTCTCTCCGGATAGTTTGATTAACACTCTCTCTCCGGACAGTGTGATTGTCCATCTCTCTCGGACAATGCGATTGACCATCTCTCTCCGGACAGTGATTGACCGTCTCTCTCCGGACACTGTGATTAACCCTCTCTCTCCGGACACTGTGATTAACCCTCTCTCTCCGGACAGTGCGATTAATCCTCTCTATCCGGACAGTGCGATTGACCCTCTCTCTCCGGATAGTTTGATTGACCCTCTCTCTCCGGACAGTGTGATTGTCCATCTTTCTCAGACAATGCGATTGACCATCTCTCTCCGGACAGTGATTGACCCTCTCTCTCCGGACAGTGTGATTGATCCTCTCTCCAGACAGTGCGATTGACCTCTCTCTCCGGACAGTGTGTTTGACCCTCTCTCTCCGGACAGTGAGATTAACCGTCTCTCTCCGGACAGTGTGATTCACCCTCTCTCTCCGGACAGTGCAATTCACCCTCTCTCTCCGGACAGTGTGATTGACCCTATCTCTCTGGACAGTGCGATTGACCCTCTCTCTCTGGACAATGTTATTGACCCTCTCTCCCTGGACAGTGTGATTGACACTCTCTCTCCGGACAATATGATTGACACTCTCTCTCCGGACAGTGATTGTCCCTCTCTCTCCGGACAGTGCGATTGACCCTCTCTCTCCGGACAGTGTGATTGACCCTCTCTCTAGACAGTGTGATTGACCCTTTCACTCCGGACAGTGCGATTGACCTCTCTCTCCGGACAGTGTGATTGACCCTCTCTCTTCGGACAGTGTGATTGACCCTCTCTCTGGACATTGCGATTGACCCTCTCTCTGGACAGTGCGATTGATCCTCTCTCTCCGGACAGTGTGATTGACCTTCTCTCTCTGGATAGTGCGATTGACCCTCTCTCTCTGGACACTGTGATTGACCCTCTCTCTCCGGACAGTGCGATTAATCCTCTTTCTCCGGACAGTGCGATTAACCCTCTCTCTCCGGACAGTGCGATTGACCCTCTCTCTCCGGATATTTGATTGACCCTCTCTCTCCGGACAGTGCGATTGATCCTCTCTCACCGGACAGTGCGATTGACCCTCTCTCTCTGGACAGTGTGATTGACCCTCTCTCTCCGGATAGTTTGATTAACACACTCTCTCCGGACAATGTGATTGTCCATCTCTCTCGGACAATGCGATTGACCATCTCTCTCCGGAAAGTGATTGACCGTCTCTCTCCGGACACTGGTATTAACCCCCTCTCTCTGGACACTGTGATTAACCCTCTCTCTCCGGACAGTGCGATTAATCCTCTCTATCCGGACAGTGCGATTGACCCTCTCTCTCCAGACAGTGTGATTGACCCTCTCTCTTTGGATAGTTTGATTGACACTCTCTCTCCGGACAGTGTGATTGTCCATCTCTCTCAGACAATGCGATTGACTATCTCTCTCTGGACAGTGATTGACCCTCTCTCTCCGGACAGTGTGATTGATCCTCTCTCCAGACAGTGCGATTGACCTCTCTCTCCGGACACTGTGATTAGCCCTCTCTCTCCGGACAGTGCGATTAATCCTCTCTATCCGGACAGTGCAATTGACCCTCTCTCTCCGGACAGTGCGATTGACCCTCTCTCTCCGAACAATGTGATTGACACTCTCTCTCCGGACAGTGATTGTCCCTCTCTCTCCGGACAGTGCGATTGACCCTCTCACTCCGGACAGTGTGTTTGACCCTCTCTCCGGAGAGTGTAATTGATCCACTCTCTCTGGACAGTGTGTTTGACCCTCTCTCTCCGAACAGTGTGTTAGACCCTTTCTCTCCGGACAGTGCGATTGACGCTCTCTCTCCGGACAGTGCGATTGACGCTCTCTCTCCGGACAGTGTGATTGATCCTCTCTCTCCGGACGGTGTGATTGACCCTCTCTCCCCGGACAGTGTGATTGACCCTCTCTCTCTGGATAGTGCGATTGACCCTCTCTCTGGACACTGCGATTGACCCTCTCTCCGGACAGTGCGATTGACCCTCTCCGGACAGTGTGTTTGACCCTCTCTCTCCGGACAGTGTGATTGACCGTCTCTCTCCGGACAGTGTGATTGACCGTCTCTCTCCGGATAGTTTGATTAACACTCTCTCTCCGGACAGTGTGATTGTCCATCTCTCTCGTACAATGCGATTGACCATCTCTCTCCGGACAGTGATTGACCGTCTCTCTCCGGACACTGTGATTAACCCTCTCTCTCCGGACACTGTGATTAACCCTCTCTCTCCGGACAGTGCGATTAATCCCCTCTATCCGGACAGTGCGATTGACCCTCTCTCTCCGGATAGTTTGATTGACCCTCTCTCTCCGGACAGTGTGATTGTCCATCTTTCTCAGACAATGCGATTGACCATCTCTCTCCGGACAGTGATTGACCCTCTCTCTCCGGACAGTGTAATTGATCCTCTCTCCAGACAGTGCGATTGACCTCTCTCTCCGGACAGTGTGTTTGACCCTCTCTCTCCGGACAGTGAGATTGAACGTCTCTCTCCGGACAGTGCAATTCACCCTCTCTCTCCGGAGAGTGTGATTGACCCTCTTCCCCGGACAGTGTGATTGACACTCTCTCTCCGGACAATATGATTGACACTCTCTCTCCGGACAGTGATTGTCCCTCTCTCTCCGGACAGTGCGATTGACCCTCTCTCTCCGGACAGTGTGATTGACCCTCTCTCTGGAGTGTGTCATTGACCCACTCTCCCTGGACAGTGTGATTCACCCTCTCTCTGGACAGTGTGATTGACCCTTTCACTCCGGACAGTGCGATTGACCTCTCTCTCCGGACAGTGTGATTGACCCTCTCTCTTCGGACAGTGTGATTGACCCTCTCTCTGGACATTGCGATTGACCCTCTCTCCGGACAGTGCGATTGATCCTCTCTCTCCGGACAGTGTGATTGACCCTCTCTCTCTGGATAGAGCGATTGACCCTCTCTCTCTGGACAATGTGATTGACCCTCTCTCTCCGGACAGTGCGATTAATCCTCTTTCTCCGGACAGTGCGATTAACCCTCTCTCTCCGGACAGTGCAATTGATCCTCTCTCTCCGGATATTTGATTGACCCTCTCTCTCCGGACAGTGCGATTGATCCTCTCTCTCCGGACAGTGCGATTGACCCTCTCTCTCTGGACAGTGTGATTGACCCTCTATCTCCGGATAGTTTGATTAACACACTCTCTCCGGACAATGTGATTGTCCATCTCTCTCGGACAATGCGATTGACCATCTCTCTCCGGACAGTGATTGACCGTCTCTCTCCGGACACTGTGATTAACCCTCTCTCTCCGGACACTGTGATTAAACCTCTCTCTCCGGACAGTGCGATTAATCCTCTCTATCCGGACAATGCGATTGACCCTCTCTCTCCGGATAGTTTGATTGACCCTCTCTCTCCGGACAGTGTGATTCACCCTCTCTCTCCGGACAGTGCAATTCACCCTCTCTCTCCGGACAGTGTGATTGACCCTATCTCTCTGGACAGTGCGATTGACCCTCTCTCTCTGGACAATGTTATTGACCCTCTCTCCCTGGACAGTGTGATTGACACTCTCTCTCCGGACAATATGATTGACACTCTCTCTCGGGACAGTGATTGTCCCTCTCTCTCCGGACAGTGCGATTGACCCTCTCTCTCCGGACAGTGTGATTGACCCTCTCTCCCCGGACAGTGTGATTGACACTCTCTCTCCGGACAGTGATTGTCCCTCTCTCTCCGGACAGTGATTGTCCCTCTCTCTCCGGACAGTGCGATTGACCCTCTCTCTCCGAACAGTGTGATTGACCCTCTCTCTGGAGTGTGTCATTGACCCACTCTCCCTGGACAGTGTGATTCACCCTCTCTCTGAACAGTGTGATTGACCCTTTCACTCCGGACAGTGCGATTGACCTCTCTCTCCGGACAGTGTGATTGACCCTCTCTCTTCGGACAGTGTGATTGACCCTCTCTCTGGACATTGCGATTGACCCTCTCTCCGGACAGTGCGATTGATCCTCTCTCTCCGGACAGTGTGATTGACCCTCTCTCTCTGGATAGAGCGATTGACCCTCTCTCTCTGGACAATGTGATTGACCCTCTCTCTCCGGACAGTGCGATTAATCCTCTTTCTCCGGAGAGTGCGATTAACCCTCTCTCTCCGGACAGTGCGATTGATCCTCTCTCTCCGGACAATGTGATTGATCCTCTCTCTCCGGACAGTGTGATTGACTGTCTCTCTCCGGACAGTGCGATTGACACTCTCTCCGGACAGTGCGATTGACACTCTCTCCGGACAGTGTGATTGACCCTCTCTCTCCGGACAGTGTGATTGACCCTCTCTCTCCGGACAGTGTGATTGACCGTCTCTCTCCGTACAGTGCGATTGACCCTCTCTCTCCGGACAGTGTGATTCACACTCTCTCTTCGGACGGTGTGATTGACCCTCTCTCTCTGGATAGTGCGATTGACCCTCTCTCTGGACACTGCGATTGACCCTCTCTCCGGACAGTGCGATTGACCCTCTCTCTCCGGTCAGTGTGATTGACCCTCTCTCTCTGGATAGTGCGATTGACCCTCTCTCTCCGGACAGTGCGATTGATCCTCTCTCTCCGGACAGTGCGATTGACCAACTCTCTCCGGACAGTGTGATTGACCCTCTCTCTCCGGATAGATGATTAACACTCTGTCTCCGGACAGTGTGATTGTCCATCTCTCTCGGACAATAAGATTGACCATCTCTCTCCGGACAGTGATTGACCGTCTCTCTCCGGACAGTGCGATTAACCCTCTCTCTCTGGACAGTGCAATTGACCCTCTCTCTCCGGATATTTGATTGACCCTCTCTCTCCGGACAGTGCGATTGATCCTCTCTCTCCGGACAGTGCGATTGACCCTCTCTCGCCGGACAGTGTGATTGACCCTCTCTCTCCGGATAGTTTGATTGACACTCTCTCTCCGGACAGTGTGATTGTCCATCTCTCTCGGACAATGCGATTGACCATCTCTCTCCGGACAGTGATTGACCCTCTCTCCGGACAGTGTGATTGATCCTCTCTCCAGACAGTGTGATTGACCCTCTCCGGACAGTGTGATTCACCCTCTTTCTGGACAGTGTGATTGACCCTTTCACTCCGGACAGTGCGATTGACACCTCTCTCCGGACAGTGTGTTTGACCCTCTCTCTCCGGACAGTGTGATTGACCCTTTCACTCCGGACAGTGTGATTGACCGTCTCTCTCCGGACAGTTTGATTGATCCTCTCTCTCCGGACAGTGTGATTGACCCTCTCTCTCTGGATAGTGCGATTGACCCTATCTCTCTGGACACTGCAATTGACCCTCTCTCTCCGGACAGTGCGATAAATCCTCTCTCTCCGGACAGCGCGATTAACCCTCTCTCTCTGGACAGTGCAATTGACCGTCTCTCTCCGGATATTTGATTGACACTCACTCTCCGGACAGTGCGATTGATCCTCTCTCTCCGGACAGTGTGATTGAACCTCTCTCTCCGGATAGTTTGATTGACACTCTCTCTCCGGAGAGTGTGATTGTCCATCTCTCTTGGACAATGCGATTGATCATCTCTCTCCGGACAGTGATTGACCTTCTCTTTCCGGACAGTGTGATTGATCCTCTCTCCAGACAGTGTGATTGACCCTCTCTCTCCGGACAGTGTGATTCACCCTCTCTCTGGACAGTGTGATTGACCCTTTCACTCCGGACAGTGCGATTGACACCTCTCTCCGGACAGTGTGTTTGACCCACTCTCTCTGGACAGTGCGATTAATCCTATCTCTCCGGACAGTGCGATTGACCCTCTCCGGACAGTGTGTTTGACCCTCTCTCTCCGGACAGTGTGATTGACCGTCTCTCTCCGGACAGTGTGATTGACCATCTCTCTCTGGACAGTGTGATTCACCCTCTCTCTCCGGACAGTGTGATTGACCCTCTCTCTCCGGACAGTGTGATTGACCGTCTCTCTCCGGACAGTGTGATTGACCGTCTCTCTCTGGACAGTGTGATTCACCCTCTCTCTCCGGACAGTGTGATTGACCCTCTCTCTCCAGACAGTGTGATGGACCCTTTCCCTCTGGATAGTGCGATTGACCCTCTCTCTCTGGACACTGCGATTGACCCTCTCTCTCCGGACAGTGCGATTAATCCTATCTCTCCGGACAGTGCGATTGACCCTCTCCGGACAATGTGTTTGACCCTCTCTCTCCGGACAGTGATTGTCCCTCTCTCTCCGGACAGTGCGATTGACCTCTCTCTCTGGACAGTGTGATTGACCCTTTCACTCAGGACAGTGTGATTGACATCTCTCTCTGGACAATGTGTTTGACCGTTTCTCTCCGGACAGTGCGATTGACCCTCTCTCTCTGGATAGTGCGATTGACCCTCTCTCTGGACACTGCGATTGACCCTCTCTCCGGACAGTGCGATTGACCCTCTCTCTCCGGTCAGTGTGATTGACCCTCTCTCTCTGGATAGTGCGATTGACCCTCTCTCTCCGGACAGTGCGATTGATCCTCTCTCTCCGGACAGTGCGATTGACCAACTCTCTCCGGACAGTGTGATTGACCCTCTCTCTCCGGATAGATGATTAACACTCTGTCTCCGGACAGTGTGATTGTCCATCTCTCTCGGACAATAAGATTGACCATCTCTCTCCGGACAGTGATTGACCGTCTCTCTCCGGACAGTGCGATTAACCCTCTCTCTCTGGACAGTGCAATTGACCCTCTCTCTCCGGATATTTGATTGACCCTCTCTCTCCGGACAGTGCGATTGATCCTCTCTCTCCGGACAGTGCGATTGACCCTCTCTCGCCGGACAGTGTGATTGACCCTCTCTCTCCGGATAGTTTGATTGACACTCTCTCTCCGGACAGTGTGATTGTCCATCTCTCTCGGACAATGCGATTGACCATCTCTCTCCGGACAGTGATTGACCCTCTCTCCGGACAGTGTGATTGATCCTCTCTCCAGACAGTGTGATTGACCCTCTCCGGACAGTGTGATTCACCCTCTTTCTGGACAGTGTGATTGACCCTTTCACTCCGGACAGTGCGATTGACACCTCTCTCCGGACAGTGTGTTTGACCCTCTCTCTCCGGACAGTGTGATTGACCCTTTCACTCCGGACAGTGTGATTGACCGTCTCTCTCCGGACAGTTTGATTGATCCTCTCTCTCCGGACAGTGTGATTGACCCTCTCTCTCTGGATAGTGCGATTGACCCTATCTCTCTGGACACTGCAATTGACCCTCTCTCTCCGGACAGTGCGATAAATCCTCTCTCTCCGGACAGCGCGATTAACCCTCTCTCTCTGGACAGTGCAATTGACCGTCTCTCTCCGGATATTTGATTGACACTCACTCTCCGGACAGTGCGATTGATCCTCTCTCTCCGGACAGTGTGATTGAACCTCTCTCTCCGGATAGTTTGATTGACACTCTCTCTCCGGAGAGTGTGATTGTCCATCTCTCTTGGACAATGCGATTGGTCATCTCTCTCCGGACAGTGATTGACCTTCTCTTTCCGGACAGTGTGATTGATCCTCTCTCCAGACAGTGTGATTGACCCTCTCTCTCCGGACAGTGTGATTCACCCTCTCTCTGGACAGTGTGATTGACCCTTTCACTCCGGACAGTGCGATTGACACCTCTCTCCGGACAGTGTGTTTGACCCACTCTCTCTGGACAGTGCGATTAATCCTATCTCTCCGGACAGTGCGATTGACCCTCTCCGGACAGTGTGTTTGACCCTCTCTCTCCGGACAGTGTGATTGACCGTCTCTCTCCGGACAGTGTGATTGACCATCTCTCTCTGGACAGTGTGATTCACCCTCTCTCTCCGGACAGTGTGATTGACCCTCTCTCTCCGGACAGTGTGATTGACCGTCTCTCTCCGGACAGTGTGATTGACCATCTCTCTCTGGACAGTGTGATTCACCCTCTCTCTCCGGACAGTGTGATTGACCCTCTCTCTCCAGACAGTGTGATTGACCCTTTCCCTCTGGATAGTGCGATTGACCCTCTCTCTCTGGACACTGCGATTGACCCTCTCTCTCCGGACAGTGCGATTAATCCTATCTCTCCGGACAGTGCGATTGACCCTCTCCGGACAATGTGTTTGACCCTCTCTCTCCGGACAGTGATTGTCCCTCTCTCTCCGGACAGTGCGATTGACCTCTCTCTCTGGACAGTGTGATTGACCCTTTCACTCAGGACAGTGTGATTGACATCTCTCTCTGGACAATGTGTTTGACCGTTTCTCTCCGGACAGTGCGATTGACGCTCTCTCTCCGGACAGTGTGATTGACCCTCGCTCTCCGGACAGTGCGATTGACCCTCTCTCTCCGGACAGTGTGATTGACTCTCTCTCTCCAGACAGTGTGATTGACCCTCTCTCTCCGGACAGTGCGATGGATCCTCTCTCTCCGGACAGTGCGATTGACCCACTCTCTCCGGACAGTGCGATTGACACTCTCTCTCCGGACAATGTGATTCACCCTCTCTCTCCGGACGGTGTGATTGACCCTCTCTCTCCGGACAGTGTGATTCACCTCTCTCTCCGGACGGTGAGATTGACCCTCTCTCTCCGGACAGTGTGATTGACCCTCTCTCTCCGGAAAGTGCGATTGATCCTCTCTCTCCGGACAGTGCGATTTATCCTCTCTCTCCGGACAGTGTGATTGACTCTCTCTCTCCGGACAGAGCGATTGACCCTCTCTCTCCGGACAGTGCGATTGACCCTCTCTCTCCGGACTCTGCGATTGACCCTCTCTCTCTGGACAGTGTGATTGTCCCACACTCTCCGGACAATGTGATTGACCCCCTCTCTCCGAACATTGATTGACACTCTCTCTCCGGACAGTGTGATTGACCCTCTCTCTCCGGACAGTGCGATTGACCCTCTCGTTCCGGACAGTGCGATTGACCCTCTCTCTCCGGATAGATTGATTGACCCTCTCTCTCTGGACAGTGTGATTGACCCTCTCTCCAGACAGTGTGATTGACCCGCTCTCTCCGGACAGTGTGATTGTCCATCTCTCTCGGACAATGCGATTGACCATCTCTCTCCGGACAGTGATTGACCCTCTCTCTCCGGACAGTGCGATTGACACTCACTCTCCGGACAGTGTGATTGACCCTCTCTCTCCGGACAGTGTGATTGACCCTCTCTCTCCAGACAGTGCGATTGACCCTCTCTCTCTGGACAGTTTGATTGACCCTCTCTCTCTGGACATTGCGATTGACCCTCTCTCTCCGGACAGTGCGATTGAACCTCCCTCTCCGGACAGTGTGATTGACTCTCTCTCTCTGGATAGTTCGATTGACCCTCTCTCTCTGGACACTGCGATTGACCCTCTCTCTCCGGACAGTGCGATTAATCCTATCTCTCCGGACAGTGCGGTTGACCCTCTCCGGACAGTGTGTTTGACCCCCTCTCTCCGGACAGTGTGATTGACCGTCTCTCGCCGGACAGCGTGATTGACCGTCTCTCTCCGGACAGTGTGATTGACGCTCTCTCTCCGGTCAGTGTGATTGACCCTTTCCCTCTGGATAGTGCGATTGACCCTCTCTCTCTGGACACTGCGATTGATCATCTCTCTCCGGACAGTGCGATTAATCCTATTTCTCCGGACAGTTTGATTGACCCTCTCCGGACAGTGTGTTTCACCCTCGCTCTCCGGACAGTGCGATTGACCCTCTCTCTCCGGACAGTGTGATTGACTCTCTCTCTCCGGACAGTGTGATTGACCCTCTCTCTCCAGACACTGCGATGGATCCTCTCTCTCCGGACAGTGCGATTGACCCTCTCTCTCCGGACAGTGCGATTGACACTCTCTCTCCGGACAATGTGATTCACCCTCTCTCTCCGGACGGTGTGATTGACCCTCTCTCTCCGGACAGTGTGATTGACCCTCTCTCTCCGGACAGTGTGATTCACCTCTCTCTCCGGACGGTGAGATTGACCCTCTATCTCCGGACAGTGTGATTCACCCTCTCTCTCCGGACAGTGTGTTTGATCCTCACTCTCCGGACAGTGCGATTGATCCTCTCTCTCCGGACAATGTGATTGACCCTCTCTCTCCGGACAGTGCGATTGACCCTCTCTCTCCGGAATCTGCGATTGACCCTCTCTCTCTGGACAGTGCGATTGACCCTCTCTCTCCGGATAGATTGATTGACCCTCTCTCTCTGGACAGTGTGATTGACCCTCTCTCCAGACAGTGTGATTGACCCGCTCTCTCCGGACAGTGTGATTGTCCATCTCTCTCGGACAATGCGATTGACCATCTCTCTCCGGACAGTGATTGACCCTCTCTCTCCGGACAGTGCGATTGACACTCACTCTCCGGACAGTGTGATTGACCCTCTCTCTCCGGACAGTGTGATTGACCCTCTCTCTCCAGACAGTGCGATTGACCCTCTCTCTCTGGACAGTTTGATTGACCCTCTCTCTCTGGACATTGCGATTGACCCTCTCTCTCCGGACAGTGCGATTGAACCTCTCTCTCCGGACAGTGTGATTGACCCTCTCTCTCTGGATAGTTCGATTGACCCTCTCTCTCTGGACACTGCGATTGACCCTCTCTCTCCGGACAGTGCGATTAATCCTATCTCTCCGGACAGTGCGGTTGACCCTCTCCGGACAGTGTGTTTGACCCCCTCTCTCCGGACAGTGTGATTGACCGTCTCTCGCCGGACAGCGTGATTGACCGTCTCTCTCCGGACAGTGTGATTGACGCTCTCTCTCCGGTCAGTGTGATTGACCCTTTCCCTCTGGATAGTGCGATTGACCCTCTCTCTCTGGACACTGCGATTGATCATCTCTCTCCGGACAGTGCGATTAATCCTATTTCTCCGGACAGTTTGATTGACCCTCTCCGGACAGTGTGTTTCACCCTCGCTCTCCGGACAGTGCGATTGACCCTCTCTCTCCGGACAGTGTGATTGACTCTCTCTCTCCGGACAGTGTGATTGACCCTCTCTCTCCAGACACTGCGATGGATCCTCTCTCTCCTGACAGTGCGATTGACCCTCTCTCTCCGGACAGTGCGATTGACACTCTCTCTCCGGACAATGTGATTCACCCTCTCTCTCCGGACGGTGTGATTGACCCTCTCTCTCCGGACAATGTGATTGACCCTCTCTCTCCGGACAGTGCGATTGACCCTCTCTCTCCGGAATCTGCGATTGACCCTCTCTCTCTGGACAGTGCGATTGACATCTCTCTCCGAACAGTGTGATTGACCCTCTCTCTCCGGACAGTGCGATGGATCCTCTCTCTACGGACAGTGCAATTGACCCTCTCTCTCCGGACAGTGCGATTGACCCTCTCTCTCCGAACAATGTGATTGACACTCTCTCTCCGGACAGTGATTGTCCCTCTCTCTCCGGACAGTGCGATTGACTCTCTCCGAACAATGTGATTGACACTCTCTCTCCGGACAGTGATTGTCCCTCTCTCTCCGGACAGTGCGATTGACCCTCACTCTCCGGACAGTGTGATTGACCCTCTCTCCGGAGAGTGTCATTGACCCACTCTCTCTGGACAGTGTGTTTGACCCTCTCTCTCCGGACAGTGTGATTGACCCTTTCACTCCGGACAGTGCGATTGACATCTCTCTCCGAACATTGTGTTTGACCCTTTCTCTCCGGACAGTGCGATTGACGCTCTCTCTCCGGACAGTGTGATTGATCCTCTCTCTCCGGACAGTGTGAGTGACTGTCTCTCTCCGGACAGTGCGATTGACACTCTCTCCGGACAGTGTGATTGACCCTCTCTCTCCAGAGAGTGTGATTGACCCTCTCTCTCCGGACAGTGCGATTGACTCTCACTCTCCGGACAGTGTGATTTACCCTCACTCTCCGGACAGTGTGATTGACCCTGTCTCTCCGGACAGTGTGATTGACCCTTCTCTCCGGACAGTGTGATTGACCCTCTCTCTCCGGACAGTGTGATTGACCCTTCTCTCCGGACAGTGTGATTGACCCTCTCTCTCCGTACAGTGCGATTGACCGTCACTCTCCGTACAGTGCGATTTACCCTCTCTCTCCGGACAGTGTGATTCACCCTCTCAATTCGGACAGTGTGATTCACCCTCTCTCTCCGGACAGTGCGATTGACCCTCTCTCTCCGGACAGTGCGATTAATCCTCTCTATCCGGACAGTGCAATTGACCCTCTCGCTCTGGACAGTGCGATTGACCCTCTCTCTCCGAACAATGTGATTGACACTCTCTCTCCGGACAGTGATTGTCCCTCTCTCTCCGGACAGTGCGATTGACCCGCTTCTCCGGACAGTGCGATTGACCCTCTCTCCGGAGAGTGTCATTGACCCTCTCTCTCTGGACAGTGTGTTTGACCCTCTCTCTGCAGAGAGTGTGATTGACCCTCTCTCTCCGGACAGTGCGATTGACCCTCTCTCTCCGGACAGTGTGATTGACCCTCTCTCTCCGGACAGTGTGATTGACCCTCTCTCTCCGGACAGTGCGATTGACTCTCTATCTCCGGACAGTGTGATTGATCCTCTCTCTCCGGATAGTTTGATTGACACTCTCTCTCCGGACAGTGTGATTGTCCATCTCTCTCCGGACAGTAATTGACCCTCTCTCTCTAGACAGTGTGATTGACCCTCTCTCTCCGGACACTGTGATTAAACCTCTCTCTCCGGACAGTGTGATTCACCCTCTCTCTCCGGACAGTGTGATTGACCCTCTCTCTCCAGACAGTGTGATTGACCCTTTCCCTCTGGATAGTGCGATTGACCCTCTCTCTCTGGACACTGCGATTGACCCTCTCTCTCCGGACAGTGTGATTAATCCTATCTCTCCGGACAGTGCGATTGACCCTCTCCGGACAATGTGTTTGACCCTCTCTCTCCGGACAGTGTGATTGACACTCTCTCTCCGGGCAGTGATTGTCCCTCTCTCTCCGGACAGTGCGATTGACCTCTCTCTCTGGACAGTGTAATTGACCCTTTCACTCAGGACAGTGCGATTGACATCTCTCTCTGGACAATGTGTTTCACCGTTTCTCTCCGGACAGTGCGATTGACGCTCTCTCTCCGGACAGTGTGATTGACCCTTGCTCTCCGGACAGTGCGATTGACCCTCTCTCTCCGGACAGTGTGATTGACTCTCTCTCTCCGGACAGTGTGATTGACCCTCTCTCTCCGGACAGTGCGATGGATCCTCTCTCTCCGGACAGTGCGATTGACCCACTCTCTCCGGACAGTGCGATTGACACTCTCTCTCCGGACAATGTGATTCACCCTCTCTCTCCGGACGGTGTGATTGACCCTCTCTCTCCGGACAGTGTGATTCACCTCTCTCTCCGGACAGTGAGTTTGCCCCTCTCTCTCCGGACAGTGTGATTGATCCTCTCTCTCCGGACAGTGCGATTTATCCTCTCTCTCCGGACAGTGTGATTGACTCTCTCTCTCCGGACAGTGCGATTGACTCTCTCTCTCCGGACAGTGCGATTGACCCTCTCTCTCCGGACTCTGCGATTGACCCTCTCTCTCTGGACAGTGTGATTGTCCCACACTCTCCGGACAATGTGATTGACCCCCTCTCTCCGAACATTGATTGACACTCTCTCTCCGGACAGTGTGATTGACCCTCTCTCTCCGGACAGTGCAATTGACTCTCTCGTTCCAGACAGTGCGATTGACCCTCTCTCTCCGGATAGATTGATTGACCCTCTCTCTCCGGACAGTGTGATTGACCCTCTCTCCAGACAGTGTGATTGACCCGCTCTCTCCGGACAGTGATTGACACTCTCTCTCCGGACAGTTTGATTGACCCTCTCTCTCTGGACATTGCGATTGACCGTCTCTCTCCGGACAGTGCGATTGAACCTCCCTCTCCGGACAGTGTGATTGACCTTCTCTCTCCGGACAGTGTGATTGTCCATCTCTCTCGGACAATGCAATTGACCATCTCTCTCCGGACAGTGATTGACCCTCTCTCTCCAGACAGTGTGATTGACCCTCTCTCTCCGGAAAGTGTGATTGACCGTGTCTCTCCGTACAGTGCGATTGACCCTCTCACTCCGGACAGTGTGATTGACCCTCTCTCTCTGGACAGTGATTGTCCCACACTCTCCGTACAATGTGATTGACACTCTCTCTCCGAACAGTGATTGACCCTCTCTCTCCAGAGAGTGTGATTGACCCTCTCTCTCCGGACAGTGCGATTGACACTCTCTCTCCGGACAGTGTGATTGACCCTCTCTCTCCGGACAGTGTGATTGACCCTCTCTCATCGGAAAGTGTGATTGACCCTCTCTCTCCGGACAGTGTGATTGACCGTCTCTCTCCGTACAGTGCGATTGACCCTCTCTCTCCGGACAGTGCGATTGACACATTCTCTCCGGACAGTGTGATTGACCCTCTCTCTCTGGACAGTGCGATTGACCCTCTCTCTCTGGACAGTTTGATTGACCCTCTCTCTCTGGACATTGCGATTGACCCTCTCTCTCCGGACAGTGCGATTGAACCTCTCTCTCCGGACAGTGTGATTGACCCTCTCTCTCTGGATAGTGCGATTGACCCTCTCTCTCTGGACACTGCGATTGACCCTCTCTCTCCGGACAGTGCGATTAATCCTATCTCTCCGGACAGTGCGGTTGACCCTCTCCGGACAGTGTGTTTGACCCCCTCTCTCCGGACAGTGTGATTGACCGTCTCTCTCCGGACAGTGTGTTTCACCCTCGCTCTCCGGACAGTGCGATTGACCCTCTCTCTCCGGACAGTGTGATTGACCCTCTCTCTCCGGACAGTGTGATTGACCCTCTCTCTCCGGACAGTGTGATTGACCCTCTCTCTCTGGACAGTGTGATTCACCCTCTCTCTCCGGAGAGTGTCATTGACCCACTCTCTCTGGACAGTGCGATTGACACATTCTCTCCGGACAGTGTGATTGACCCTCTCTCTCTGGACAGTGTGTTTGACCCCTTCTCTCCGGACAGTGTGATTGACCGTCTCTCTCCAGACAGTGTGATTGACCGTCTCTCTCTGGACAGTGTGATTCACCCTCTCTCTCCGGACAGTGTGATTCACCCTCTCTCTCCGGACAGTGTGATTGACCCTTTCCCTCTGGATAGTGCGATTGACCCTCTCTCTCTGGACACTGCGATTGACCCTCTCTCTCCGGACAGTGCGATTGACCCTCTCCGGACAGTGTGTTTGACCCTCGCTCTCCGGACAGTGCGATTGACCCTCTCTCTCCGGACAGTGTGATTGACTCTCTCTCTCCGGACAGTGCGATGGATCCTCTCTCTCCGGACTCTGCGATTGACCCTCTCTCTCTGGACAGTGTGATTGTCCCACACTCTCTGGACAATGTGATTGACCCCCTCTCTCCGAACAGTGATTGACACTCTCTCTCCGGACAGTGTGATTGACCCTCTCTATCCGGACAATGCGATTGACCCTCTCTCTCCGGACAGTGTGATTGACCCTCTCTCCGGACAGTGTGATTGACCCGCTGTCTCCGGACAGTGATTGACACTCTCTCTCCGGACAGTTTCATTGACCATCTCTCTCTGGACATTGCGATTGACCCTCTCTCTCCGGACAGTGCGATTGAACCTCTCTCTCCGGACAGTGTGATTGACCTTCTCTCTCCGGACAGTATAATTGACCCTCTCTCTGCGGACAGTGCGATTGATCCTCTCTCTCCGGACAGTGCGATTGACCCTCTCTCTCCAGACAGTGTGATTGACCCTCTCTCTCCAGACAGTGTGATTGACCCTCTCTCTCCGGACAGTGTGATTGACCGTGTCTCTCCGTACAGTGCGATTGACCCTCTCACTCCGGACAGTGTGATTGACCCTCTCTCTCTGGACAGTGATTGTCCCACACTCTCCGTACAATGTGATTGACACTCTCTCTCCGAACAGTGATTGACCCTCTCTCTCCAGAGAGTGTGATTGACCCTCTCTCTCCGGACAGTGCGATTGACACTCTCTCCGGACAGTGTGATTGACCCTCTCTCTCCGGACAGTGTGATTGACCCTCTCTCATCGGAAAGTGTGATTGACGCTCTCTCTCCGGACAGTGTGATTGACCGTCTCTCTCCGTACAGTGCGATTGACCCTCTCTCTCCGGACAGTGCGATTGACACATTCTCTCCGGACAGTGTGATTGACCCTCTCTCTCTGGACAGTGCGATTGACCCTCTCTCTCTGGACAGTTTGATTGACCCTCTCTCTCTGGACATTGCGATTGACCCTCTCTCTCCGGACAGTGCGATTGAACCTCTCTCTCTGGACAGTGTGATTGACCCTCTCTCTCTGGATAGTGCGATTGACCCTCTCTCTCTGGACACTGCGATTGACCCTCTCTCTCCGGACAGTGCGATTAATCCTATCTCTCCGGACAGTGCGGTTGACCCTCTCCGGACAGTGTGTTTGACCCCCTCTCTCCGGACAGTGTGATTGACCGTCTCTCTCCGGACAGTGTGTTTCACCCTCGCTCTCCGGACAGTGCGATTGACCCTCTCTCTCCGGACAGTGTGATTGACCCTCTCTCTCCGGACAGTGTGATTGACCCTCTCTCTCCGGACAGTGTGATTGACCCTCTCTCTCTGGACAGTGTGATTCACCCTCTCTCTCCGGAGAGTGTCATTGACCCACTCTCTCTGGACAGTGCGATTGACACATTCTCTCCGGACAGTGTGATTGACCCTCTCTCTCTGGACAGTGTGTTTGACCCCTTCTCTCCGGACAGTGTGATTGACCGTCTCTCTCCAGACAGTGTGATTGACCGTCTCTCTCTGGACAGTGTGATTCACCCTCTCTCTCCGGACAGTGTGATTCACCCTCTCTCTCCGGACAGTGTGATTGACCCTTTCCCTCTGGATAGTGCGATTGACCCTCTCTCTCTGGACACTGCGATTGACCCTCTCTCTCCGGACAGTGCGATTGACCCTCTCCGGACAGTGTGTTTGACCCTCGCTCTCCGGACAGTGCGATTGACCCTCTCTCTCCGGACAGTGTGATTGACTCTCTCTCTCCGGACAGTGCGATGGATCCTCTCTCTCCGGACTCTGCGATTGACCCTCTCTCTCTGGACAGTGTGATTGTCCCACACTCTCTGGACAATGTGATTGACCCCCTCTCTCCGAACAGTGATTGACACTCTCTCTCCGGACAGTGTGATTGACCCTCTCTATCCGGACAATGCGATTGACCCTCTCTCTCCGGACAGTGTGATTGACCCTCTCTCCGGACAGTGTGATTGACCCGCTGTCTCCGGACAGTGATTGACACTCTCTCTCCGGACAGTTTCATTGACCATCTCTCTCTGGACATTGCGATTGACCCTCTCTCTCCGGACAGTGCGATTGAACCTCTCTCTCTGGACAGTGTGATTGACCTTCTCTCTCCGGACAGTATAATTGACCCTCTCTCTGCGGACAGTGCGATTGATCCTCTCTCTCCGGACAGTGCGATTGACTCTCTATCTCCGGACAGTGTGATTGATCTTCTCTCTCCGGACAGTAATTGACCCTCTCTCTCCAGACAGTGTGATTGACCCTCTCGTTCCGGACACTGTGATTAAACCTCTCTCTCCGGACAGTGTGATTCACCCTCTCTCTCCGGACAGTGTGATTGACCCTCTCTCTCCAGACAGTGTGATTGACCCTTTCCCTCTGGATAGTGCGATTGACCCTCTCTCTCTGGACACTGCGATTGACCCTCTCTTTCCGGACAGTGTGATTAATCCTATCTCTCCGGACAGTGCGATTGACCCTCTCCGGACAATGTGTTTGACCCTCTCTCTCCGGACAGTGTGATTGACACTCTCTCTCCGGGCAGTGATTGTCCCTCTCTCTCCGGACAGTGCGATTGACCTCTCTCTCTGGACAGTGTAATTGACCCTTTCACTCAGGACAGTGCGATTGACATCTCTCTCTGGACAATGTGTTTGACCGTTTCTCTCCGGACAGTGCGATTGACGCTCTCTCTCCGGACAGTGTGATTGACCCTCGCTCTCCGGACAGTGCGATTGACCCTCTCTCTCCGGACAGTGTGATTGACTCTCTCTCTCCGGACAGTGTGATTGACCCTCTCTCTCCGGACAGTGCGATGGATCCTCTCTCTCCGGACAGTGCGATTGACCCACTCTCTCCGGACAGTGCGATTGACACTCTCTCTCCGGACAATGTGATTCACCCTCTCTCTCCGGACGGTGTGATTGACCCTCTCTCTCCGGACAGTGTGATTCACCTCTCTCTCCGGACGGTGAGTTTGACCCTCTCTCTCCGGACAGTGTGATTGATCCTCTCTCTCCGGACAGTGCGATTTATCCTCTCTCTCCGGACAGTGCGATTGACTCTCTCTCTCCGGACAGTGCGATTGACTCTCTCTCTCCGGACAGTGCGATTGACCCTCTCTCTCCGGACTCTGCGATTGACCCTCTCTCTCTGGACAGTGTGATTGTCCCACACTCTCCGGACAATGTGATTGACCCCCTCTCTCCGAACATTGATTGACACTCTCTCTCCAGACAGTGTGATTGACTCTCTCGTTCCGGAGAGTGCGATTGACCCTCTCTCTCCGGATAGATTGATTGACCCTCTCTCTCCGGACAGTGTGATTGACCCTCTCTCCAGACAGTGTGATTGACCCGCTCTCTCCGGACAGTGATTGACACTCTCTCTCCGGACAGTTTGATTGACCCTCTCTCTCTGGACATTGCGATTGACCGTCTCTCTCCGGACAGTGCGATTGAACCTCCCTCTCCGGACAGTGTGATTGACCTTCTCTCTCCGGACAGTGTGATTGTCCATCTCTCTCGGACAATGCAATTGACCATCTCTCTCCGGACAGTGATTGACCCTCTCTCTCCAGACAGTGTGATTGACCCTCTCTCTCCGGACAGTGTGATTGACCGTGTCTCTCCGTACAGTGCGATTGACCCTCTCACTCCGGACAGTGTGATTGACCCTCTCTCTCTGGACACTGCGATTGACCCTCTCTCTCCGGACAGTGCGATTGACCCTCTCCGGACAGTGTGTTTGACCCTCGCTCTCCGGACAGTGCGATTGACCCTCTCTCTCCGGACAGTGTGATTGACTCTCTCTCTCCGGACAGTGCGATGGATCCTCTCTCTCCGGACTCTGCGATTGACCCTCTCTCTCTGGACAGTGTGATTGTCCCACACTCTCTGGACAATGTGATTGACCCCCTCTCTCCGAACAGTGATTGACACTCTCTCTCTGGACAGTGTGATTGACCCTCTCTATCCGGACAATGCGATTGACCCTCTCTCTCCGGACAGTGCGATTGACCCTCTCTCTCCGGATAGATTGATTGACCCTCTCTCTCCGGACAGTGTGATTGACCCTCTCTCCGGACAGTGTGATTGACCCGCTGTCTCCGGACAGTGATTGACACTCTCTCTCCGGACAGTTTCATTGACCATCTCTCTCTGGACATTGCGATTGACCCTCTCTCTCCGGACAGTGCGATTGAACCTCTCTCTCCGGACAGTGTGATTGACCTTCTTTCTCCGGACAGTATAATTGACCCTCTCTCTGCGGACAGTGCGATTGATCCTCTCTCTCCGGACAGTGCGATTGACTCTCTATCTCCGGACAGTGTGATTGATCCTCTCTCTCCGGATAGTTTGATTGACACTCTCTCTCCGGACAGTGTGATTGTCCATCTCTCTCGGACAATGCGAATGACCCACTCTCTCCGGACAGTGCGATTGACACTCTCTCTCCGGACAATGTGATTCACCCTCTCTCTCCGGACGGTGTGATTGACCCTCTCTCTCCGGACAGTGTGATTCACCTCTCTCTCCGGACGGTGAGTTTGACCCTCTCTCTCCGGACAGTGTGATTGATCCTCTCTCTCCGGACAGTGCGATTTATCCTCTCTCTCCGGACAGTGTGATTGACTCTCTCTCTCCGGACAGTGCGATTGACTCTCTCTCTCCGGACAGTGCGATTGACCCTCTCTCTCCGGACTCTGCGATTGACCCTCTCTCTCCGGACAGTGTGATTGACCCTCTCTCTCCAGACAGTGCGATGGATCCTCTCTCTCCGGACAGTGCGATTGACCCTCTCTCTCCGGACAGTGCGATTGACCCTCTCTCTCCGGACAGTGCGATTGACACTCTCTCTCCGGACAATGTGATTCACCCTCTCTCTCCGGACGGTGTGATTGACCCTCTCTCTCCGGACGGTGTGATTGACCCTCTCTCTCCGGACAGTGTGATTCACCTCTCTCTCCGGACGGTGAGATTGACCCTCTATCTCCGGACAGTGTGATTCACCCTCTCTCTCCGGACAGTGTGATTGATCCTCACTCTCCGGACAGTGCGATTGATCCTCTCTCTCCGAACAATGTGATTGACACTCTCTCTCCGGACAGTGATTGTCCCTCTCTCTCTGGACAGTGCGATTGACCCTCTATCTCTGGACAGTGCGATTGACCCACTCTCTCTGGACAGTGTGTTTGACCCTCTCTCTCCGGACAGTGTGATTGACTCTCTCTCTCCGGACAGTGTGATTGACCCTCTCTCTCCAGACAGTGCGATGGATCCTCTCTCTCCGGACAGTGTGATTGACTCTCTCTCTCCGGACAGTGTGATTGACCCTCTCTCTCCAGACAGTGCGATGGATCCTCTCTCTCCGGACAGTGCGATTGACCCTCTCTCTCCGGACAGTGCGATTGACACTCTGTCTCCGGACAATGTGATTCACCCTCTCTCTCCGGACGGTGTGATTGACCCTCTCTCTCCGGACAGTGTGATTGACCCTCTCTCTCCGGACAGTGTGATGCACCTCTCTCTCCGGACAGTGAGATTGACCCTCTATCTCCGGACAGTGTGATTCACCCTCTCTCTCCGGACAGTGTGATTGATCCTCACTCTCCGGACAGTGCGATTTATCCTCTCTCTCCGGACAATGTGATTGACCCTCTCTCTCCGGACAGTGCGATTGACCCTCTCTCTCCGGAATCTGCGATTGACCCTCTCTCTCCGGACAGTGTGATTGACTCTCTCTCTCCGGACGGTGTGATTGACCCTCTCTCTCCAGACAGTGCGATGGATCCTCTCTCTCCGGACAGTGCGATTGACCCTCTCTCTCCGGACAGTGCGATTGACACTCTCTCTCCGGACAATGTGATTCACCCTCTCTCTCCGGACGGTGTGATTGACCCTCTCTCTCTGGACAGTGTGATTGACCCTCTCTCTCCGGACAGTTTGATTCACCTCTCTCTCCGGACGGTGAGATTGACCCTCTATCTCCGGACAGTGTGATTCACCCTCTCTCTCCGGACAGTGTGATTGATCCTCACTCTCCGGACAGTGCGATTGACCCTCTCTCTCCGGACAGTGCGATTGACCCTCTCTCTCTGGAATCTGCGATTGACCCTCTCTCTCTGGACAGTGCGATTGACATCTCTCTCCGAATTGACATCTCTCTCCGAACAGTGTGATTGACCCTCTCTCTCCGGACAGTGCGATGGATCCTCTCTCTCCGGACAGTGCAATTGACCCTCTCTCTGGACAGTGTGATTGACACTCTCTCTCCGGACAGTGATTGTCCCTCTCTCTCCGGACAGTGCGATTGACCCTCACTCTCCGGACAGTGTGATTGACCCTCTCTCCGGAGAGTGTCATTGACCCACTCTCTCTGGACAGTGTGTTTGACCCTCTCTCTCCGGCAGTGTGATTGACCCTTTCACTCCGGACAGTGCGATTGACATCTCTCTCCGAACATTGTGTTTGACCCTATCTCTCCGGACAGTGCGATTGACGCTCTCTCTCCGGACAGTGTGATTGATCCTCTCTCTTCGGACAGTGTGAGTGACTGTCTCTCTCCGGACAGTGCGATTGACACTCTCTCCGGACAGTGTGATTGACCCTCTCTCTCCGGACAGTGTGATTGACCCTCTCTCTCCGGACAGTGTGATTGACCGTCTCTCTCCGTACAGTGCGATTGATCCTCTCTCTCCGGACAGTGTGATTCACCCTCTCAATTCGGACAGTGTGATTCACCCTCTCTCTCCGGACAGTGCGATTGACCCTCTCTCTCCGGACAGTGCGATTAATCCTCTCTATCCGGACAGTGCAATTGACCCTCTCGCTCCGGACAGTGCGATTGACCCTCTCTCTCCGAACAATGTGATTGACACTCTCTCTCCGGACAGTGATTGTCCCTCTCTCTCCGGACAGTGCGATTGACCCTCTTCTCCGGACAGTGTGATTGACCCTCTCTCCGGAGAGTGTCATTGACCCTCTCTCTCTGGACTGTGTGTTTGACCCTCTCTCTCCAGAGAGTGTGATTGACCCTCTCTCTCCGGACAGTGCGATTGACACTCACTCTCCGGACAGTGTGATTGACCCTCTCTCTCCGGACAGTGTGATTGACCCTCTCTCTCCGGACAGTGTGATTGACCCTCTCTCTCCGGACAGTGTGATTGACCCTCTCTCTCTGGACAGTGTGATTCACCCTCTCTCTCCGGAGAGTGTCATTGACCCACTCTCTCTGGACAGTACGATTGACCCTCTCTCTCCGGACAGTGTGATTGACTGTCTCTCTCCGTACAGTGCGATTGATCCTCTCTCTCCGGACAGTGTGATTCACCCTCTCAATTCGGACAGTGTGATTCACCCTATCTCTCCGGACAGTGCGATTGACCCTCTCTCTCCGGACAGTGCGATTAATCCTCTCTATCCGGACAGTGCAATTGACCCTCTCGCTCCGGACAGTGCGATTGACCCACTCTCTCCGAACAATGTGATTGACACTCTCTCTCCGGACAGTGATTGTCCCTCTCTCTCCGGACAGTGCGATTGACCCTCTTCTCCGGACAGTGTGATTGACCCTCTCTCCGGAGAGTGTCATTGACCCTCTCTCTCTGGACAGTGTGTTTGACCCTCTCTCTCCAGACAGTGTGATTGACCCTCTCTCTCCGGACAGTGCGATTGACACTCACTCTCCGGACAGTGTGATTGACCCTCTCTCTCCGGACAGTGTGATTGACCCTCTCTCTCCGGACAGTGTGATTGACCCTCTCTCTCTGGACAGTGTGATTCACCCTCTCTCTCCGGAGAGTGTCATTGACCCACTCTCTCTGGACAGTACGATTGACCCTCTCTCTCCGGACAGTGTGATTGACCGTCTCTCTCCGTACAGTGCGATTGATCCTCTCTCTCCGGACAGTGTGATTCACCCTCTCAATTCGGACAGTGTGATTCACCCTCTCTCTCCGGACAGTGCGATTGACCCTCTCTCTCCGGACAGTGCGATTAATCCTCTCTATCCGGACAGTGCAATTGACCCTCTCGCTCCGGACAGTGCGATTGACCCTCTCTCTCCGAACAATGTGATTGACACTCTCTCTCCGGACAGTGATTGTCCCTCTCTCTCCGGATAGTGCGATTGACCCTCTTCTCCGGACAGTGTGATTGACCCTCTCTCCGGAGAGTGTCATTGACCCTCTCTCTCTGGACAGTGTGTTTGACCCTCTCTCTCCGGACAGTGTGATTGACCCTCTCTCTCCGGACAGTGTGATTGACCCTCTCTCTCCGGACAATGTGATTGACCCTCTCTCTCCGGACAGTGTGATTGACCCTCTCTCTCTGGACAGTGTGATTCACCCTCTCTCTCCGGAGAGTGTCATTGACCCACTCTCTCTGGACAGTACGATTGACCCTCTCTCTCTGGACACTGCGATTGAACCTCTCTCTCTGGACAGTGCAATTAATCCTATCTCTCCGGACAGTGCGATTGACCCTCTCCGGACAGTGTGTTTGACCCTCGCTCTCCGGACAGTGCGATTGACCCTCTCACTCCGGACAGTGTGATTGACTCTCTCTCTCCGGACAGTGCGATGGATCCTCTCTCTCCGGACAGTGCGATGGATCCTCTCAATTCGGACAGTGTGATTCACCCTCTCTCTCCGGACAGTGCGATTGACCCTCTCAATTCGGACAGTGTGATTCACCCTCTCTCTCCGGACAGTGCGATTGACCCTCTCTCTCCGGACAGTGCGATTAATCCTCTCTATCCGGACAGTGCAATTGACCCTCTCGCTCCGGACAGTGCGATTGACCCTCTCTCTCCGAACAATGTGATTGACACTCTCTCTCCGGACAGTGATTGTCCCTCTCTCTCCGGACAGTGCGATTGACCCTCTTCTCCGGACAGTGCGATTGACCCTCTCTCCGGAGAGTGTCATTGACCCTCTCTCTCTGGACAGTGTGTTTGACCCTCTCTCTCCAGAGAGTGTGATTGACCCTCTCTCTCCGGACAGTGCGATTGACACTCTCTCCGGACAGTGTGATTGACCCTCTCTCTCCGGACAGTGTGATTGACCCTCTCTCTCCGGACAGTGTGATTGACCGTCTCTCTCCGTACAGTGCGATTGATCCTCTCTCTCCGGACAGTGTAATTCACCCTCTCAATTCGGACAGTGTGATTCACCCTCTCTCTCCGGACAGTGCGATTGACCCTCTCAATTCGGACAGTGTGATTCACCCTCTCTCTCCGGACAGTGCGATTGACCCTCTCTCTCCGGACAGTGCGATTAATCCTCTCTATCCGGACAGTGCAATTGACCCTCTCGCTCCGGACAGTGCGATTGACCCTCTCTCTCCGAACAATGTGTTTGACACTCTCTCTCCGGACAGTGATTGTCCCTCTCTCTCCGGACAGTGCGATTGACCCTCTTCTCCGGACAGTGTGATTGACCCTCTCTCCGGAGAGTGTCATTGACCCTCTCTCTCTGGACAGTGTGTTTGACCCTCTCTCTCCAGAGAGTGTGATTGACCCTCTCTCTCCGGACAGTGCGATTGACCCTCTCTCTCCGGACAGTGCGATTAATCCTCGCTCTCCGGACAGTGCGATTGACCCTCTCTCTCCGGACAGTGTGATTGAATCTCTCTCTCCGGACAGTGCAATGGATCCTCTCTCTCCGGACTCTGCGATTGACCCTCTCTCTCTGGACAGTGTGATTGTCCCTCTCTCTCTGGACACTGCGATTGACCCTCTCTCTCCGGACAGTGCGATTAATCCTATCTCTCCGGACAGTGCGGTTGAACCTCTCCGGACAGTGTGTTTGACCCCCTCTCTCCGGACAGTGTGATTGACCGTCTCTCTCCGGACAGTGTGATTGACTGTCTCTCTCCGGACAGTGTGATTGACCCTCTCTCTCCGGACAGTGTGATTGACCCTTTCCCTCTGGATAGTACGATTGACCCTCTCTCTCTGGACACTGCGATTGATCCTCTCTCTCCGGACAGTGCGATTAATCCTATTTCTCCGGACAGTGCGATTGACCCTCTCCGGACAGTGTGTTTCACCCTCGCTCTCCGGACAGTGCGATTGACCCTCTCTCTCCGGACAGTGTGATTGACTCTCTCTCTCCGGACAGTGTGATTGACCCTCTCTCTCCAGACAGTGCGATGGATCCTCTCTCTCCGGACAGTGCGATTGACCCTCTCTCTCCGGACAGTGCGATTGACACTCTGTCTCCGGACAATGTGATTCACCCTCTCTCTCCGGACGGTGTGATTGACCCTCTCTCTCCGGACAGTGTGATTGACCCTCTCTCTCCGGACAGTGTGATTCACCTCTCTCTCCGGACAGTGAGATTGACCCTCTATCTCCGGACAGTGTGATTCACCCTCTCTCTCCGGACAGTGTGATTGACCCTCTCTCTCCGGACAGTGCGATTGACCCTCTCTCTCCGGAATCTGCGATTGACCCTCTCTCTCCGGACAGTGTGATTGACTCTCTCTCTCCGGACAGTGTGATTGACCCTCTCTCTCCAGACAGTGCGATGTATCCTCTCTCTCCGGACAGTGCGATTGACCCTCTCTCTCCGGACAGTGCGATTGACACTCTCTCTCCGGACAATGTGATTCACCCTCTCTCTCCGGACGGTGTGATTGACCCTCTCTCTCTGGACAGTGTGATTGACCCTCTCTCTCCGGACAGTGTGATTCACCTCTCTCTCCGGACGGTGAGATTGACCCTCTATCTCCGGACAGTGTGATTCACCCTCTCTCTCCGGACAGTGTGATTGATCCTCACTCTCCGGACAGTGCGATTGACCCTCTCTCTCCGGACAGTGCGATTGACCCTCTCTCTCTGGAATCTGCGATTGACCCTCTCTCTCTGGACAGTGCGATTGACATCTCTCTCCGAACAGTGTGATTGACCCTCTCTCTCCGGACAGTGCGATGGATCCTCTCTCTCCGGACAGTGCAATTGACCCTCTCTCTGGACAGTGCGATTGACACTCTCTCTCCGGACAGTGATTGTCCCTCTCTCTCCGGACAGTGCGATTGACCCTCACTCTCCGGACAGTGTGATTGACCCTCTCTCCGGAGAGTGTCATTGACCCACTCTCTCTGGACAGTGTGTTTGACCCTCTCTCTCCGGACAGTGTGATTGACCCTTTCACTCCGGACAGTGCGATTGACATCTCTCTCCGAACATTGTGTTTGACCCTATCTCTCCGGACAGTGCGATTGACGCTCTCTCTCCGGACAGTGTGATTGATCCTCTCTCTTCGGACAGTGTGAGTGACTGTCTCTCTCCGGACAGTGCGATTGACACTCTCTCCGGACAGTGTGATTGACCCTCTCTCTCCGGACAGTGTGATTGACCCTCTCTCTCCGGACAGTGTGATTGACCGTCTCTCTCCGTACAGTGCGATTGATCCTCTCTCTCCGGACAGTGTGATTCACCCTCTCAATTCGGACAGTGTGATTCACCCTCTCTCTCCGGACAGTGCGATTGACCCTCTCTCTCCGGACAGTGCGATTAATCCTCTCTATCCGGACAGTGCAATTGACCCTCTCGCTCCGGACAGTGCGATTGACCCTCTCTCTCCGAACAATGTGATTGACACTCTCTCTCCGGACAGTGATTGTCACTCTCTCTCCGGACAGTGCGATTGACCCTCTTCTCCGGACAGTGTGATTGACCCTCTCTCCGGAGAGTGTCATTGACCCTCTCTCTCTGGACTGTGTGTTTGACCCTCTCTCTCCAGAGAGTGTGATTGACCCTCTCTCTCCGGACAGTGCGATTGACACTCACTCTCCGGACAGTGTGATTGACCCTCTCTCTCCGGACAGTGTGATTGACCCTCTCTCTCCGGACAGTGTGATTGACCCTCTCTCTCCGGACAGTGTGATTGACCCTCTCTCTCTGGACAGTGTGATTCACCCTCTCTCTCCGGAGAGTGTCATTGACCCACTCTCTCTGGACAGTACGATTGACCCTCTCTCTCCGGACAGTGTGATTGACTGTCTCTCTCCGTACAGTGCGATTGATCCTCTCTCTCCGGACAGTGTGATTCACCCTCTCAATTCGGACAGTGTGATTCACCCTATCTCTCCGGACAGTGCGATTGACCCTCTCTCTCCGGACAGTGCGATTAATCCTCTCTATCCGGACAGTGCAATTGACCCTCTCGCTCCGGACAGTGCGATTGACCCTCTCTCTCCGAACAATGTGATTGACACTCTCTCTCCGGACAGTGATTGTCCCTCTCTCTCCGGACAGTGCGATTGACCCTCTTCTCCGGACAGTGTGATTGACCCTCTCTCCGGAGAGTGTCATTGACCCTCTCTCTCTGGACAGTGTGTTTGACCCTCTCTCTCCAGAGAGTGTGATTGACCCTCTCTCTCCGGACAGTGCGATTGACACTCACTCTCCGGACAGTGTGATTGACCCTCTCTCTCCGGACAGTGTGATTGACCCTCTCTCTCCGGACAGTGTGATTGACCCTCTCTCTCCGGACAGTGTGATTGACCCTCTCTCTCTGGACAGTGTGATTCACCCTCTCTCTCCGGAGAGTGTCATTGACCCACTCTCTCTGGACAGTACGATTGACCCTCTCTGGACACTGCGATTGACCCTCTCTCTCTGGACAGTGCAATTAATCCTATCACTCCGGACAGTGCGATTGACCCTCTCCGGACAGTGTGTTTGACCCTCGCTCTCCGGACAGTGCGATTGACCCTCTCTCTCCGGACAGTGTGATTGACTCTCTCTCTCCGGACAGTGCGATGGATCCTCTCTCTCCGGACAGTGCGATTGACACTCTCTCTCCGGACAATGTGATTCACCCTCTCTCTCCGGATGGTGTGATTGACCCTCTCTCTCCGGACAGTGTGATTCACCTGTCTCTCTGGACGGTGAGATTGACCCTCTATCTCCGGACAGTGTGATTCACCTTCTCTCTCCGGACAGTGCGATTGACCCTCTCTCTCCGGACAGTGCGATTGACACTCTCTCTCCGGACAATGTGATTCACCCTCTCTCTCCGGACGGTGTGATTGACCCTCTTTCTCCAGACAGTGCGATGGATCCTCTCTCTCCGGACAGTGCGATTGACCCTCTCTCTCCGGACAGTGCGATTGACACTCTCTCTCCGGACAATGTGATTCAGCCTCTCTCTCCGGACGGTGTGATTGACCCTCTCTCTCCGGACAGTGTGATTGACCCTCTCTCTCCGGACAGTGTGATTCACCTCTCTCTCCGGATGGTGAGATTGACCCTCTATCTCCGGACAGTGTGATTCACCCTCTCTCTCCGGACAGTGTGATTGATCCTCACTCTCCGGACAGTGCGATTGATCCTCTCTCTCCGGACAATGTGATTGACCCTCTCTCTCCGGACAGTGCGATTGACCCTCTCTCTCCGGAATCTGCGATTGACCCTCTCTCTCCGGACAGTGCGATGGATCCTCTCTCTCCGGACAGTGCAATTGACCCTCTCTCTCCGGACAGTGCGATTGACCCTCTCTCTCCGAACAATGTGATTGACACTCTCTCTCCGGACAGTGATTGTCCCTCTCTCTCCGGACAGTGCGATTGACCCTCGCTCTCCGGACAGTGTGATTGACCCTCTCTCCGGAGAGTGTCATTGACCCACTCTCTCTGGACAGTGTGTTTGACCCTCTCTCTCCGGACAGTGTGATTGACCCTTTCACTCCGGACAGTGCGATTGACATCTCTCTCCGAACATTGTGTTTGACCCTTTCTCTCCGGACAGTGCGATTGACGCTCTCTCTCCGGACAGTGTGATTGATCCTCTCTCTCCGGACAATGTGAGTGACTGTCTCTCTCCGGACAGTGCGATTGACACTCTCTCCGGACAGTGTGATTGACCCTCTCTCTCCGGACAGTGTGATTGACCCTCTCTCTCCGGACAGTGTGATTGACCGTCTCTCTCCGTACAGTGCGATTGATCCTCTCTCTCCGGACAGTGTGATTCACCCTCTCAATTCGGACAGTGTGATTCACCCTCTCTCTCCGGACAGTGCGATTGACCCTCTCTCTCCGGACAGTGCGATTAATTCTCTCTATCCGGACAGTGCAATTGACCCTCTCGCTCCGGACAGTGCGATTGACCCTCTCTCCGGAGAGTGTCATTGACCCTCTCTCTCTGGACAGTGTGTTTGACCCTCTCTCTCCAGAGAGTGTGATTGACCCTCTCTCTCCGGACAGTGTGATTGACACTCTCTCTCCGGACAGTGTGATTGACCCTCTCTCTCCGGACAGTGTGATTGACACTCTCTCTCTGCAGACAGTTTGATTGACCCTCTCTCTCCGGACAGTGCGATTGATCCTCTCTCTCCGGACAGTGTGATTCACCCTCTCTCTCCGGACAGTGTGATTCACCCTCTCAATTCGGACAGTGTGCTTCACCCTCTCTCTCCGGACAGTGCGATTGACCCTCTCTCTCCGGACAGTGCGATTAATTATCTCTATCCGGACAGTGCAATTGACCCTCTCGCTCCGGACAGTGCGATTGACCCTCTCTCTCCGAACAATGTGATTGACCCTCTCTCCGGAGAGTGTCATTGACCCTCTCTCTCTGGACAGTGTGTTTGACCCTCTCTCTCCAGAGAGTGTGATTGACCCTCTCTCTCCGGACAGTGCGATTGACACTCACTCTCCGGACAGTGTGATTGACCCTCTCTCCCGGACAGTGTGATTGACACTCTCTCTCTGGACAGTGTGATTCACCCTCTCTCTCTGCAGACAGTTTGATTGACCCTCTCTCTCTGGACATTGCGATTGACCCTCTCTCTCTGGATAGTCCGATTGACCCTCTCTCTCTGGACACTGCTATTGACCCTCTCTCTTCGGACAGTGCGATTAATCCTATCTCTCCGGACAGTGCGGTTGACCCTCTCCGGACAGTGTGTTTGACCCCTTCTCTCCGGACAGTGTGATTGACCGTCTCTCTCCAGACAGTGTGATTGACCGTCTCTCTCTGGACAGTGTGATTCACCCTCTCTCTCCGGACAGTGTGATTCACCCTCTCTCTCCGGACAGTGTGATTGACCCTTTCCCTCTGGATAGTGCGATTGACCCTCTCTCTCTGGACACTGCGATTGACCCTCTCTCTCCGGACAGTGCGATTAATCCTATCTCTCCGGACAGTGCGATTGACCCTCTCCGGACAGTGTGTTTGACCCTCGCTCTCCGGACAGTGCGATTGACACTCTCTCTCCGGACAATGTGATTCACCCTCTCTCTCCGGATGGTGTGATTGACCCTCTCTCTCCGGACAGTGTGATTCACCTCTCTCTCTGGACGGTGAGATTGACCCTCTATCTCCGGACAGTGTGATTCACCCGCTCTCTCCGGACAGTGCGATTGACCCTCTCTCTCCGGACAGTGCGATTTATCCTCTCTCTCCGGACAGTGTGATTGACCCTCTCTCTCCGGACAGTGCAATTGACACTCTCTCTCCGGACTCTGCGATTGACCCTCTCTTTCTGGACAGTGTGATTGTCCCACACTCTCTGGACAATGTGATTAACCCCCTCTCTCCGAACAGTGATTGACACTCTCTCTCCGGACAGTTTGATTGACCCTCTCTATCCGGATAGATTGATTGACCCTCTCTCTCCGGACAGTGTGATTGACCCTCTCTCCGGACAGTGTGATTGACCCGCTGTCTCCGGGCAGTGATTGACACTCTCTCTCTGGACAGTTTCATTGACCCTCTCTCTCTGGACATTGCGATTGACCCTCTCTCTCCGGACAGTGCGATTGAACCTCTCTCTCTGGACAGTGTGATTGACCTTCTCTCTCCGGACAGTATAATTGACCCTCTCTCTGCGGACAGTGCGATTGATCCTCTCTCTCCGGACAGTGCGATTGAATCTCTCTCTCCGGACAGTGTGATTGATCCTCTCTCTCCGGATAGTTTGATTGACACTCTCTCTCCGGACAGTGTGATTGTCCATCTCTCTCGGACAATGCGATTGACCCTCTCTCTCCGGACAGTGATTGACCCTCTCTCTCCAGACAGTGTGATTCACCCTCTCTCTCCGGACAGTGTGATTGACCCTCTCTCTCCAGACAGTGTGATTGACCCTCTCTCTCTGGACACTGCGATTGACCCTCTCTCTCCGGACAGTGCGATTAATCCTATCTCTCCGGACAGTGCGATTGACCCTCTCCGGACAGTGTGTTTGACCCTTGCTCTCCGGACAGTGCGATTGACCCTCTCTCTCCGGACAGTGTGATTGACTCTCTCTCTCCGGACAGTGCGATGGATCCTCTCTCTCCGGACAGTGTGATTCACCTCTCTCTCTGGACGGTGAGATTGACCCTCTATCTCCGGACAGTGTGATTCACCTTCTCTCTCCGGACAGTGCGATTGACCCTCTCTCTCCGGACAGTGCGATTGACACTCTCTCTCCGGACAATGTGATTCACCCTCTCTCTCCGGACGGTGTGATTGACCCTCTCTCTCCAGACAGTGCGATGGATCCTCTCTCTCCGGACAGTGCGATTGACCCTCTCTCTCCGGACAGTGCGATTGACACTCTCTCTCCGGACAATGTGATTCACCCTCTCTCTCCGGACGGTGTGATTGACCCTCTCTCTCCAGACAGTGTGATTGACCCTCTCTCTCCGGACAGTGTGATTCACCTCTCTCTCTGGACGGTGAGATTGACCCTCTATCTCCGGACAGTGTGATTCACCTTCTCTCTCCGGAAAGTGCGATTGACCCTCTCTCTCCGGACAGTGCGATTGACACTCTCTCTCCGGACAATGTGATTCACCCTCTCTCTCCGGACGGTGTGATTGACCCTCTCTCTCCAGACAGTGCGATGGATCCTCTCTCTCCGGACAGTGCGATTGACCCTCTCTCTCCGGACAGTGCGATTGACACTCTCTCTCCGGACAATGTGATTCACCCTCTCTCTCCGGACGGTGTGATTGACCCTCTCTCTCTGGACAGTGTGATTGACCCTCTCTCTCCGGACAGTGTGATTCACCTCTCTCTCCGGATGGTGAGATTGACCCTCTATCTCCGGACAGTGTGATTCACCCTCTCTCTCCGGACAGTGTGATTGATCCTCACTCTCCGGACAGTGCGATTGATCCTCTCTCTCCGGACAATGTGATTGACCCTCTCTCTCCGGACAGTGCGATTGACCCTCTCTCTCCGGAATCTGCGATTGACCCTCTCTCTCCGGACAGTGCGATGGATCCTCTCTCTCCGGACAGTGCAATTGACCCTCTCTCTCCGGACAGTGCGATTGACCCTCTCTCTCCGAACAATGTGATTGACACTCTCTCTCCGGACAGTGGTTGTCCCTCTCTCTCCGGACAGTGCGATTGACCCTCGCTCTCCGGACAGTGTGATTGACCCTCTCTCCGGAGAGTGTCATTGACCCACTCTCTCTGGACAGTGTGTTTGACCCTCTCTCTCCGGACAGTGTGATTGACCCTTTCACTCCGGACAGTGCGATTGACATCTCTCTCCGAACATTGTGTTTGACCCTTTCTCTCCGGACAGTGCGATTGACGCTCTCTCTCCGGACAGTGTGATTGATCCTCTCTCTCCGGACAGTGTGAGTGACTGTCTCTCTCCGGACAGTGCGATTGACACTCTCTCCGGACAGTGTGATTGACCCTCTCTCTCCGGACAGTGTGATTGACCCTCTCTCTCCGGACAGTGTGATTGACCGTCTCTCTCCGTACAGTGCGATTGATCCTCTCTCTCCGGACAGTGTGATTCACCCTCTCAATTCGGACAGTGTGATTCACCCTCTCTCTCCGGACAGTGCGATTGACCCTCTCTCTCCGGACAGTGCGATTAATTCTCTCTATCCGGACAGTGCAATTGACCCTCTCGCTCCGGACAGTGCGATTGACCCTCTCTCCGGAGAGTGTCATTGACCCTCTCTCTCTGGACAGTGTGTTTGACCCTCTCTCTCCAGAGAGTGTGATTGACCCTCTCTCTCCGGACAGTGTGATTGACACTCTCTCTCCGGACAGTGTGATTGACCCTCTCTCTCCGGACAGTGTGATTGACACTCTCTCTCTGCAGACAGTTTGATTGACCCTCTCTCTCCGGACAGTGCGATTGATCCTCTCTCTCCGGACAGTGTGATTCACCCTCTCAATTCGGACAGTGTGATTCACCCTCTCTCTCCGGACAGTGCGATTGACCCTCTCTCTCCGGACAGTGCGATTAATTCTCTCTATCTGGACAGTGCAATTGACCCTCTCGCTCCGGACAGTGCGATTGACCCTCTCTCTCCGAACAATGTGATTGACCCTCTCTCCGGAGAGTGTCATTGACCCTCTCTCTCTGGACAGTGTGTTTGACCCTCTCTCTCCAGAGAGTGTGATTGACCCTCTCTCTCCGGACAGTGCGATTGACACTCACTCTCCGGACAGTGTGATTGACCCTCTCTCCCGGACAGTGTGATTGACACATTCTCTCCGGACAGTGTGATTGACCCTCTCTCTCTGGACAGTGTGATTCACCCTCTCTCTCTGCAGACAGTTTGATTGACCCTCTCTCTCTGGACATTGCGATTGACCCTCTCTCTCTGGATAGTCCGATTGACCCTCTCTCTCTGGACACTGCTATTGACCCTCTCTCTTCGGACAGTGCGATTAATCCTATCTCTCCGGACAGTGCGGTTGACCCTCTCCGGACAGTGTGTTTGACCCCTTCTCTCCGGACAGTGCGATGGATCCTCTCTCTCCGGACAGTGTGATTCACCTCTCTCTCTGGACGGTGAGATTGACCCTCTATCTCCGGACAGTGTGATTCACCTTCTCTCTCCGGACAGTGCGATTGACCCTCTCTCTCCGGACAGTGCGATTGACACTCTCTCTCCGGACAATGTGATTCACCCTCTCTCTCCGGACGGTGTGATTGACCCTCTCTCTCCAGACAGTGCGATGGATCCTCTCTCTCCGGACAGTGCGATTGACCCTCTCTCTCCGGACAGTGCGATTGACACTCTCTCTCCGGACAATGTGATTCACCCTCTCTCTCCGGACGGTGTGATTGACCCTCTCTCTCCAGACAGTGTGATTGACCCTCTCTCTCCGGACAGTGTGATTCACCTCTCTCTCTGGACGGTGAGATTGACCCTCTATCTCCGGACAGTGTGATTCACCTTCTCTCTCCGGAAAGTGCGATTGACCCTCTCTCTCCGGACAGTGCGATTGACACTCTCTCTCCGGACAATGTGATTCACCCTCTCTCTCCGGACGGTGTGATTGACCCTCTCTCTCCAGACAGTGCGATGGATCCTCTCTCTCCGGACAGTGCGATTGACCCTCTCTCTCCGGACAGTGCGATTGACACTCTCTCTCCGGACAATGTGATTCACCCTCTCTCTCCGGACGGTGTGATTGACCCTCTCTCTCTGGACAGTGTGATTGACCCTCTCTCTCCGGACAGTGTGATTCACCTCTCTCTCCGGATGGTGAGATTGACCCTCTATCTCCGGACAGTGTGATTCACCCTCTCTCTCCGGACAGTGTGATTGATCCTCACTCTCCGGACAGTGCGATTGATCCTCTCTCTCCGGACAATGTGATTGACCCTCTCTCTCCGGACAGTGCGATTGACCCTCTCTCTCCGGAATCTGCGATTGACCCTCTCTCTCCGGACAGTGCGATGGATCCTCTCTCTCCGGACAGTGCAATTGACCCTCTCTCTCCGGACAGTGCGATTGACCCTCTCTCTCCGAACAATGTGATTGACACTCTCTCTCCGGACAGTGGTTGTCCCTCTCTCTCCGGACAGTGCGATTGACCCTCGCTCTCCGGACAGTGTGATTGACCCTCTCTCCGGAGAGTGTCATTGACCCACTCTCTCTGGACAGTGTGTTTGACCCTCTCTCTCCGGACAGTGTGATTGACCCTTTCACTCCGGACAGTGCGATTGACATCTCTCTCCGAACATTGTGTTTGACCCTTTCTCTCCGGACAGTGCGATTGACGCTCTCTCTCCGGACAGTGTGATTGATCCTCTCTCTCCGGACAGTGTGAGTGACTGTCTCTCTCCGGACAGTGCGATTGACACTCTCTCCGGACAGTGTGATTGACCCTCTCTCTCCGGACAGTGTGATTGACCCTCTCTCTCCGGACAGTGTGATTGACCGTCTCTCTCCGTACAGTGCGATTGATCCTCTCTCTCCGGACAGTGTGATTCACCCTCTCAATTCGGACAGTGTGATTCACCCTCTCTCTCCGGACAGTGCGATTGACCCTCTCTCTCCGGACAGTGCGATTAATTCTCTCTATCCGGACAGTGCAATTGACCCTCTCGCTCCGGACAGTGCGATTGACCCTCTCTCCGGAGAGTGTCATTGACCCTCTCTCTCTGGACAGTGTGTTTGACCCTCTCTCTCCAGAGAGTGTGATTGACCCTCTCTCTCCGGACAGTGTGATTGACACTCTCTCTCCGGACAGTGTGATTGACCCTCTCTCTCCGGACAGTGTGATTGACACTCTCTCTCTGCAGACAGTTTGATTGACCCTCTCTCTCCGGACAGTGCGATTGATCCTCTCTCTCCGGACAGTGTGATTCACCCTCTCAATTCGGACAGTGTGATTCACCCTCTCTCTCCGGACAGTGCGATTGACCCTCTCTCTCCGGACAGTGCGATTAATTCTCTCTATCCGGACAGTGCAATTGACCCTCTCGCTCCGGACAGTGCGATTGACCCTCTCTCTCCGAACAATGTGATTGACCCTCTCTCCGGAGAGTGTCATTGACCCTCTCTCTCTGGACAGTGTGTTTGACCCTCTCTCTCCAGAGAGTGTGATTGACCCTCTCTCTCCGGACAGTGCGATTGACACTCACTCTCCGGACAGTGTGATTGACCCTCTCTCCCGGACAGTGTGATTGACACATTCTCTCCGGACAGTGTGATTGACCCTCTCTCTCTGGACAGTGTGATTCACCCTCTCTCTCTGCAGACAGTTTGATTGACCCTCTCTCTCTGGACATTGCGATTGACCCTCTCTCTCTGGATAGTCCGATTGACCCTCTCTCTCTGGACACTGCTATTGACCCTCTCTCTTCGGACAGTGCGATTAATCCTATCTCTCCGGACAGTGCGGTTGACCCTCTCCGGACAGTGTGTTTGACCCCTTCTCTCCGGACAGTGTGATTGACCGTCTCTCTCCAGACAGTGTGATTGACCGTCTCTCTCTGGACAGTGTGATTCACCCTCTCTCTCCGGACAGTGTGATTCACCCTCTCTCTCCGGACAGTGTGATTGACCCTTTCCCTCTGGATAGTGCGATTGACCCTCTCTCTCTGGACACTGCGATTGACCCTCTCTCTCCGGACAGTGCGATTAATCCTATCTCTCCGGACAGTGCGATTGACCCTCTCCGGACAGTGTGTTTGACCCTCGCTCTCCGGACAGTGCGATTGACACTCTCTCTCCGGACAATGTGATTCACCCTCTCTCTCCGGATGGTGTGATTGACCCTCTCTCTCCGGACAGTGTGATTCACCTCTCTCTCTGGACGGTGAGATTGACCCTCTATCTCCGGACAGTGTGATTCACCCTCTCTCTCCGGACAGTGCGATTGACCCTCTCTCTCCGGACAGTGCGATTTATCCTCTCTCTCCGGACAGTGTGATTGACCCTCTCTCTCCGGACAGTGCAATTGACCCTCTCTCTCCGGACTCTGCGATTGACCCTCTCTCTCTGGACAGTGTGATTGTCCCACACTCTCTGGACAATGTGATTGACCCCCTCTCTCCGAACAGTGATTGACACTCTCTCTCCGGACAGTTTGATTGACCCTCTCTATCCGGATAGATTGATTGACCCTCTCTCTCCGGACAGTGTGATTGACCCTCTCTCCGGACAGTGTGATTGACCCGCTGTCTCCGGACAGTGATTGACACTCTCTCTCCGGACAGTTTCATTGACCCTCTCTCTCTGGACATTGCGATTGACCCTCTCTCTCCGGACAGTGCGATTGAACCTCCCTCTCCGGACAGTGTGATTGACCTTCTCTCTCCGGACAGTATAATTGACCCTCTCTCTGCGGACAGTGCGATTGATCCTCTCTCTCCGGACAGTGCGATTGACTCTCTCTCTCCGGACAGTGTGATTGATCCTCTCTCTCCGGATAGTTTGATTGACACTCTCTCTCCGGACAGTGTGATTGTCCATTTCTCTCGGACAATGCGATTGACCCTCTCTCTCCGGACAGTGATTGACCCTCTCTCTCCAGACAGTGTGATTGACCCTCTCTCTCCGGACACTGTGATTAAACCTCTCTCTCCGGACAGTGTGATTCACCCTCTCTCTCCGGACAGTGTGATTGACCCTCTCTCTCCAGACAGTGTGATTGACCCTCTCTCTCTGGACACTGCGATTGACCCTCTCTCTCCGGACAGTGCGATTAATCCTATCTCTCCGGACAGTGCGATTGACCCTCTCCGGACAGTGTGTTTGACCCTTGCTCTCCGGACAGTGCGATTGACCCTCTCTCTCCGGACAGTGTGATTGACTCTCTCTCTCCGGACAGTGCGATGGATCCTCTCTCTCCGGACAGTGTGATTCACCTCTCTCTCTGGACGGTGAGATTGATCCTCTCTCTCCGGACAGTGTGATTCACCCTCTCAATTCGGACAGTGTGATTCACCTCTCTCTCCGGACAGTGCGATTGACCCTCTCTCTCCGGACAGTGCGATTAATCCTCTCTATCCGGACAGTGCAATTGACCCTCTCGCTCCGGACAGTGCGATTGACCCTCTCTCTCCGAACAATGTGATTGACACTCTCTCTCCGGACAGTGATTGTCCCTCTCTCTCCGGACAGTGCGATTGACCCTCTTCTCCGGACAGTGTGATTGACCCTCTCTCCGGAGAGTGTCATTGACCCTCTCTCTCTGGACTGTGTGTTTGACCCTCTCTCTCCAGAGAGTGTGATTGACCCTCTCTCTCCGGACAGTGCGATTGACACTCACTCTCCGGACAGTGTGATTGACCCTCTCTCTCCGGACAGTGTGATTGACCCTCTCTCTCCGGACAGTGTGATTGACCCTCTCTCTCCGGACAGTGTGATTGACCCTCTCTCTCTGGACAGTGTGATTCACCCTCTCTCTCCGGAGAGTGTCATTGACCCACTCTCTCTGGACAGTACGATTGACCCTCTCTCTCCGGACAGTGTGATTGACCGTCTCTCTCCGTACAGTGCGATTGATCCTCTCTCTCCGGACACTGTGATTCACCCTCTCAATTCGGACAGTGTGATTCACCCTCTCTCTCCGGACAGTGCGATTGACCCTCTCTCTCCGGACAGTGCGATTAATCCTCTCTATCCGGACAGTGCAATTGACCCTCTCGCTCCGGACAGTGCGATTGACCCTCTCTCTCCGAACAATGTGATTGACACTCTCTCTCCGGACAGTGATTGTCCCTCTCTCTCCGGACAGTGCGATTGACCCTCTTCTCCGGACAGTGTGATTGACCCTCTCTCCGGAGAGTGTCATTGACCCTCTCTCTCTGGACAGTGTGTTTGACCCTCTCTCTCCAGAGAGTGTGATTGACCCTCTCTCTCCGGACAGTGCGATTGACACTCACTCTCCGGACAGTGTGATTGACCCTCTCTCTCCGGACAGTGTGATTGACCCTCTCTCTCCGGACAGTGTGATTGACCCTCTCTCTCCGGACAGTGTGATTGACCCTCTCTCTCTGGACAGTGTGATTCACCCTCTCTCTCCGGAGAGTGTCATTGACCCACTCTCTCTGGACAGTACGATTGACCCTCTCTCTCTGGACACTGCGATTGACCCTCTCTCTCTGGACAGTGCAATTAATCCTATCACTCCGGACAGTGCGATTGACCCTCTCCGGACAGTGTGTTTGACCCTCGCTCTCCGGACAGTGCGATTGACCCTCTCTCTCCGGACAGTGTGATTGACTCTCTCTCTCCGGACAGTGCGATGGATCCTCTCTCTCCGGACAGTGCGATGGATCCTCTCTCTCCGGACAGTGCGATTGACCCTCTCTCTCCGGACAGTGCGATTGACACTCTCTCTCCGGACAATGTGATTCACCCTCTCTCTCCGGATGGTGTGATTGACCCTCTCTCTCCGGACAGTGTGATTCACCTCTCTCTCTGGAAGGTGAGATTGACCCTCTATCTCCGGACAGTGTGATTCACCTTCTCTCTCCGGACAGTGCGATTGACCCTCTCTCTCCGGACAGTGCGATTAATTCTCTCTATCCGGACAGTGCAATTGACCCTCTCGCTCCGGACAGTGCGATTGACCCTCTCTCCGGAGAGTGTCATTGACCCTCTCTCTCTGGACAGTGTGTTTGACCCTCTCTCTCCAGAGAGTCTGATTGACCCTCTCTCTCCGGACAGTGTGATTGACACTCTCTCTCCGGACAGTGTGATTGACCCTCTCTCTCCGGACAGTGTGATTGACACTCTCTCTCTGCAGACAGTTTGATTGACCCTCTCTCTCCGGACAGTGCGATTGATCCTCTCTCTCCGGACAGTGTGATTCACCCTCTCAATTCGGACAGTGTGCTTCACCCTCTCTCTCCGGACAGTGCGATTGACCCTCTCTCTCCGGACAGTGCGATTAATTATCTCTATCCGGACAGTGCAATTGACCCTCTCGCTCCGGACAGTGCGATTGACCCTCTCTCTCCGAACAATGTGATTGACCCTCTCTCCGGAGAGTGTCATTGACCCTCTCTCTCTGGACAGTGTGTTTGACCCTCTCTCTCCAGAGAGTGTGATTGACCCTCTCTCTCCGGACAGTGCGATTGACACTCACTCTCCGGACAGTGTGATTGACCCTCTCTCCCGGACAGTGTGATTGACACTCTCTCTCCGGACAGTGTGATTGACCCTCTCTCTCCGGACAGTGTGATTGACACATTCTCTCCGGACAGTGTGATTGACCCTCTCTCTCTGGACAGTGTGATTCACCCTCTCTCTCTGCAGACAGTTTGATTGACCCTCTCTCTCTGGACATTGCGATTGACCCTCTCTCTCTGGATAGTCCGATTGACCCTCTCTCTCTGGACACTGCTATTGACCCTCTCTCTTCGGACAGTGCGATTAATCCTATCTCTCCGGACAGTGCGGTTGACCCTCTCCGGACAGTGTGTTTGACCCCTTCTCTCCGGACAGTGTGATTGACCGTCTCTCTCCAGACAGTGTGATTGACCGTCTCTCTCTGGACAGTGTGATTCACCCTCTCTCTCCGGACAGTGTGATTCACCCTCTCTCTCCGGACAGTGTGATTGACCCTTTCCCTCTGGATAGTGCGATTGACCCTCTCTCTCTGGACACTGCGATTGACCCTCTCTCTCCGGACAGTGCGATTAATCCTATCTCTCCGGACAGTGCGATTGACCCTCTCCGGACAGTGTGTTTGACCCTCGCTCTCCGGACAGTGCGATTGACACTCTCTCTCCGGACAATGTGATTCACCCTCTCTCTCCGGATGGTGTGATTGACCCTCTCTCTCCGGACAGTGTGATTCACCTCTCTCTCTGGACGGTGAGATTGACCCTCTATCTCCGGACAGTGTGATTCACCCGCTCTCTCCGGACAGTGCGATTGACCCTCTCTCTCCGGACAGTGCGATTTATCCTCTCTCTCCGGACAGTGTGATTGACCCTCTCTCTCCGGACAGTGCAATTGACCCTCTCTCTCCGGACTCTGCGATTGACCCTCTCTCTCTGGACAGTGTGATTGTCCCACACTCTCTGGACAATGTGATTGACCCCCTCTCTCCGAACAGTGATTGACACTCTCTCTCCGGACAGTTTGATTGACCCTCTCTATCCGGATAGATTGATTGACCCTCTCTCTCCGGACAGTGTGATTGACCCTCTCTCCGGACAGTGTGATTGACCCGCTGTCTCCGGGCAGTGATTGACACTCTCTCTCTGGACAGTTTCATTGACCCTCTCTCTCTGGACATTGCGATTGACCCTCTCTCTCCGGACAGTGCGATTGAACCTCTCTCTCTGGACAGTGTGATTGACCTTCTCTCTCCGGACAGTATAATTGACCCTCTCTCTGCGGACAGTGCGATTGATCCTCTCTCTCCGGACAGTGCGATTGAATCTCTCTCTCCGGACAGTGTGATTGATCCTCTCTCTCCGGATAGTTTGATTGACACTCTCTCTCCGGACAGTGTGATTGTCCATCTCTCTCGGACAATGCGATTGACCCTCTCTCTCCGGACAGTGATTGACCCTCTCTCTCCAGACAGTGTGATTCACCCTCTCTCTCCGGACAGTGTGATTGACCCTCTCTCTCCAGACAGTGTGATTGACCCTCTCTCTCTGGACACTGCGATTGACCCTCTCTCTGCGGACAGTGCGATTGATCCTCTCTCTCCGGACAGTGCGATTGACTCTCTCTCTCCGGACAGTGTGATTGATCCTCTCTCTCCGGATAGTTTGATTGACACTCTCTCTCCGGACAGTGTGATTGTCCATCTCTCTCGGACAATGCGATTGACCCTCTCTCTCCGGACAGTGATTGACCCTCTCTCTCCAGACAGTGTGATTGACCCTCTCTCTCCGGACACTGTGATTAAACCTCTCTCTCCGGACAGTGTGATTCACCCTCTCTCTCCGGACAGTGTGATTGACCCTCTCTCTCCAGACAGTGTGATTGACCCTCTCTCTCTGGACACTGCGATTGACCCTCTCTCTCCGGACAGTGCGATTAATCCTATCTCTCCGGACAGTGCGATTGACCCTCTCCGGACAGTGTGTTTGACCCTTGCTCTCCGGACAGTGCGATTGACCCTCTCTCTCCGGACAGTGTGATTGACTCTCTCTCTCCGGACAGTGCGATGGATCCTCTCTCTCCGGACAGTGTGATTCACCTCTCTCTCTGGACGGTGAGATTGACCCTCTATCTCCGGACAGTGTGATTCACCTTCTCTCTCCGGACAGTGCGATTGACCCTCTCTCTCCGGACAGTGCGATTGACACTCTCTCTCCGGACAATGTGATTCACCCTCTCTCTCCGGACGGTGTGATTGACCCTCTCTCTCCAGACAGTGCGATGGATCCTCTCTCTCCGGACAGTGCGATTGACCCTCTCTCTCCGGACAGTGCGATTGACACTCTCTCTCCGGACAATGTGATTCACCCTCTCTCTCCGGACGGTGTGATTGACCCTCTCTCTCCAGACAGTGTGATTGACCCTCTCTCTCCGGACAGTGTGATTCACCTCTCTCTCTGGACGGTGAGATTGACCCTCTATCTCCGGACAGTGTGATTCACCTTCTCTCTCCGGAAAGTGCGATTGACCCTCTCTCTCCGGACAGTGCGATTGACACTCTCTCTCCGGACAATGTGATTCACCCTCTCTCTCCGGACGGTGTGATTGACCCTCTCTCTCCAGACAGTGCGATGGATCCTCTCTCTCCGGACAGTGCGATTGACCCTCTCTCTCCGGACAGTGCGATTGACACTCTCTCTCCGGACAATGTGATTCACCCTCTCTCTCCGGATGGTGTGATTGACCCTCTCTCTCTGGACAGTGTGATTGACCCTCTCTCTCCGGACAGTGTGATTCACCTCTCTCTCCGGATGGTGAGATTGACCCTCTATCTCCGGACAGTGTGATTCACCCTCTCTCTCCGGACAGTGTGATTGATCCTCACTCTCCGGACAGTGCGATTGATCCTCTCTCTCCGGACAATGTGATTGACCCTCTCTCTCCGGAAAGTGCGATTGACCCTCTCTCTCCGGAATCTGCGATTGACCCTCTCTCTCCGGACAGTGCGATGGATCCTCTCTCTCCGGACAGTGCAATTGACCCTCTCTCTCCGGACAGTGCGATTGACCCTCTCTCTCCGAACAATGTGATTGACACTCTCTCTCCGGACAGTGATTGTCCCTCTCTCTCCGGACAGTGCGATTGACCCTCGCTCTCCGGACAGTGTGATTGACCCTCTCTCCGGAGAGTGTCATTGACCCACTCTCTCTGGACAGTGTGTTTGACCCTCTCTCTCCGGACAGTGTGATTGACCCTTTCACTCCGGACAGTGCGATTGACATCTCTCTCCGAACATTGTGTTTGACCCTTTCTCTCCGGACAGTGCGATTGACGCTCTCTCTCCGGACAGTGTGATTGATCCTCTCTCTCCGGACAGTGTGAGTGACTGTCTCTCTCCGGACAGTGCGATTGACACTCTCTCCGGACAGTGTGATTGACCCTCTCTCTCCGGACAGTGTGATTGACCCTCTCTCTCCGGACAGTGTGATTGACCGTCTCTCTCCGTACAGTGCGATTGATCCTCTCTCTCCGGACAGTGTGATTCACCCTCTCAATTCGGACAGTGTGATTCACCCTCTCTCTCCGGACAGTGCGATTGACCCTCTCTCTCCGGTCAGTGCGATTAATTCTCTCTATCCGGACAGTGCAATTGACCCTCTCGCTCCGGACAGTGCGATTGACCCTCTCTCCGGAGAGTGTCATTGACCCTCTCTCTCTGGACAGTGTGTTTGACCCTCTCTCTCCAGAGAGTGTGATTGACCCTCTCTCTCCGGACAGTGTGATTGACACTCTCTCTCCGGACAGTGTGATTGACCCTCTCTCTCCGGACAGTGCGATTGACACTCTCTCTCCGGACAATGTGATTCACCCTCTCTCTCCGGACGGTGTGATTGACCCTCTCTCTCCAGACAGTGTGATTGACCCTCTCTCTCCGGACAGTGTGATTCACCTCTCTCTCTGGATGGTGAGATTGACCCTCTATCTCCGGACAGTGTGATTCACCTTCTCTCTCCGGAAAGTGCGATTGACCCTCTCTCTCCGGACAGTGCGATTGACACTCTCTCTCCGGACAATGTGATTCACCCTCTCTCTCCGGACGGTGTGATTGACCCTCTCTCTCCAGACAGTGCGATGGATCCTCTCTCTCCGGACAGTGCGATTGACCCTCTCTCTCCGGACAGTGCGATTGACACTCTCTCTCCGGACAATGTGATTCACCCTCTCTCTCCGGACGGTGTGATTGACCCTCTCTCTCTGGACAGTGTGATTGACCCTCTCTCTCCGGACAGTGTGATTCACCTCTCTCTCCGGATGGTGAGATTGACCCTCTATCTCCGGACAGTGTGATTCACCCTCTCTCTCCGGACAGTGTGATTGATCCTCACTCTCCGGACAGTGCGATTGATCCTCTCTCTCCGGACAATGTGATTGACCCTCTCTCTCCGGACAGTGCGATTGACCCTCTCTCTCCGGAATCTGCGATTGACCCTCTCTCTCCGGACAGTGCGATGGATCCTCTCTCTCCGGACAGTGCAATTGACCCTCTCTCTCCGGACAGTGCGATTGACCCTCTCTCTCCGAACAATGTGATTGACACTCTCTCTCCGGACAGTGATTGTCCCTCTCTCTCCGGACAGTGCGATTGACCCTCGCTCTCCGGACAGTGTGATTGACCCTCTCTCCGGAGAGTGTCATTGACCCACTCTCTCTGGACAGTGTGTTTGACCCTCTCTCTCCGGACAGTGTGATTGACCCTTTCACTCCGGACAGTGCGATTGACATCTCTCTCCGAACATTGTGTTTGACCCTTTCTCTCCGGACAGTGCGATTGACGCTCTCTCTCCGGACAGTGTGATTGATCCTCTCTCTCCGGACAGTGTGAGTGACTGTCTCTCTCCGGACAGTGCGATTGACACTCTCTCCGGACAGTGTGATTGACCCTCTCTCTCCGGACAGTGTGATTGACCCTCTCTCTCCGGACAGTGTGATTGACCGTCTCTCTCCGTACAGTGCGATTGATCCTCTCTCTCCGGACAGTGTGATTCACCCTCTCAATTCGGACAGTGTGATTCACCCTCTCTCTCCGGACAGTGCGATTGACCCTCTCTCTCCGGACAGTGCGATTAATTCTCTCTATCCGGACAGTGCAATTGACCCTCTCGCTCCGGACAGTGCGATTGACCCTCTCTCCGGAGAGTGTCATTGACCCTCTCTCTCTGGACAGTGTGTTTGACCCTCTCTCTCCAGAGAGTGTGATTGACCCTCTCTCTCCGGACAGTGTGATTGACACTCTCTCTCCGGACAGTGTGATTGACCCTCTCTCTCCGGACAGTGTGATTGACACTCTCTCTCTGCAGACAGTTTGATTGACCCTCTCTCTCCGGACAGTGCGATTGATCCTCTCTCTCCGGACAGTGTGATTCACCCTCTCAATTCGGACAGTGTGATTCACCCTCTCTCTCCGGACAGTGCGATTGACCCTCTCTCTCCGGACAGTGCGATTAATTCTCTCTATCCGGACAGTGCAATTGACCCTCTCGCTCCGGACAGTGCGATTGACCCTCTCTCTCCGAACAATGTGATTGACCCTCTCTCCGGAGAGTGTCATTGACCCTCTCTCTCTGGACAGTGTGTTTGACCCTCTCTCTCCAGAGAGTGTGATTGACCCTCTCTCTCCGGACAGTGCGATTGACACTCACTCTCCGGACAGTGTGATTGACCCTCTCTCCCGGACAGTGTGATTGACACATTCTCTCCGGACAGTGTGATTGACCCTCTCTCTCTGGACAGTGTGATTCACCCTCTCTCTCTGCAGACAGTTTGATTGACCCTCTCTCTCTGGACATTGCGATTGACCCTCTCTCTCTGGATAGTCCGATTGACCCTCTCTCTCTGGACACTGCTATTGACCCTCTCTCTTCGGACAGTGCGATTAATCCTATCTCTCCGGACAGTGCGGTTGACCCTCTCCGGACAGTGTGTTTGACCCCTTCTCTCCGGACAGTGTGATTGACCGTCTCTCTCCAGACAGTGTTATTGACCGTCTCTCTCTGGACAGTGTGATTCACCCTCTCTCTCCGGACAGTGTGATTCACCCTCTCTCTCCGGACAGTGTGATTGACCCTTTCCCTCTGGATAGTGCGATTGACCCTCTCTCTCTGGACACTGCGATTGACCCTCTCTCTCCGGACAGTGCGATTAATCCTATCTCTCCGGACAGTGCGATTGACCCTCTCCGGACAGTGTGTTTGACCCTCGCTCTCCGGACAGTGCGATTGACACTCTCTCTCCGGACAATGTGATTCACCCTCTCTCTCCAGATGGTGTGATTGACCCTCTCTCTCCGGACAGTGTGATTCACCTCTCTCTCTGGACGGTGAGATTGACCCTCTATCTCCGGACAGTGTGATTCACCCTCTCTCTCCGGACAGTGCGATTGACCCTCTCTCTCCGGACAGTGCGATTTATCCTCTCTCTCCGGACAGTGTGATTGACCCTCTCTCTCCGGACAGTGCAATTGACCCTCTCTCTCCGGACTCTGCGATTGACCCTCTCTCTCTGGACAGTGTGATTGTCCCACACTCTCTGGACAATGTGATTGACCCCCTCTCTCCGAACAGTGATTGACACTCTCTCTCCGGACAGTTTGATTGACCCTCTCTATCCGGATAGATTGATTGACCCTCTCTCTCCGGACAGTGTGATTGACCCTCTCTCCGGACAGTGTGATTGACCCGCTGTCTCCGGACAGTGATTGACACTCTCTCTCCGGACAGTTTCATTGACCCTCTCTCTCTGGACATTGCGATTGACCCTCTCTCTCCGGACAGTGCGATTGAACCTCCCTCTCCGGACAGTGTGATTGACCTTCTCTCTCCGGACAGTATAATTGACCCTCTCTCTGCGGACAGTGCGATTGATCCTCTCTCTCCGGACAGTGCGATTGACTCTCTCTCTCCGGACAGTGTGATTGATCCTCTCTCTCCGGATAGTTTGATTGACACTCTCTCTCCGGACAGTGTGATTGTCCATTTCTCTCGGACAATGCGATTGACCCTCTCTCTCCGGACAGTGATTGACCCTCTCTCTCCAGACAGTGTGATTGACCCTCTCTCTCCGGACACTGTGATTAAACCTCTCTCTCCGGACAGTGTGATTCACCCTCTCTCTCCGGACAGTGTGATTGACCCTCTCTCTCCAGACAGTGTGATTGACCCTCTCTCTCCGGACAGTGTGATTGACCCTCTCTCTCCAGACAGTGTGATTGACCCTCTCTCTCTGGACACTGCGATTGACCCTCTCTCTCCGGACAGTGCGATTAATCCTATCTCTCCGGACAGTGCGATTGACCCTCTCCGGACAGTGTGTTTGACCCTTGCTCTCCGGACAGTGCGATTGACCCTCTCTCTCCGGACAGTGTGATTGACTCTCTCTCTCCGGACAGTGCGATGGATCCTCTCTCTCCGGACAGTGTGATTCACCTCTCTCTCTGGACGGTGAGATTGATCCTCTCTCTCCGGACAGTGTGATTCACCCTCTCAATTCGGACAGTGTGATTCACCTCTCTCTCCGGACAGTGCGATTGACCCTCTCTCTCCGGACAGTGCGATTAATCCTCTCTATCCGGACAGTGCAATTGACCCTCTCGCTCCGGACAGTGCGATTGACCCTCTCTCTCCGAACAATGTGATTGACACTCTCTCTCCGGACAGTGATTGTCCCTCTCTCTCCGGACAGTGCGATTGACCCTCTTCTCCGGACAGTGTGATTGACCCTCTCTCCGGAGAGTGTCATTGACCCTCTCTCTCTGGACTGTGTGTTTGACCCTCTCTCTCCAGAGAGTGTGATTGACCCTCTCTCTCCGGACAGTGCGATTGACACTCACTCTCCGGACAGTGTGATTGACCCTCTCTCTCCGGACAGTGTGATTGACCCTCTCTCTCCGGACAGTGTGATTGACCCTCTCTCTCCGGACAGTGTGATTGACCCTCTCTCTCTGGACAGTGTGATTCACCCTCTCTCTCCGGAGAGTGTCATTGACCCACTCTCTCTGGACAGTACGATTGACCCTCTCTCTCCGGACAGTGTGATTGACTGTCTCTCTCCGTACAGTGCGATTGATCCTCTCTCTCCGGACAGTGTGATTCACCCTCTCAATTCGGACAGTGTGATTCACCCTATCTCTCCGGACAGTGCGATTGACCCTCTCTCTCCGGACAGTGCGATTAATCCTCTCTATCCGGACAGTGCAATTGACCCTCTCGCTCCGGACAGTGCGATTGACCCTCTCTCTCCGAACAATGTGATTGACACTCTCTCTCCGGACAGTGATTGTCCCTCTCTCTCCGGACAGTGCGATTGACCCTCTTCTCCGGACAGTGTGATTGACCCTCTCTCCGGAGAGTGTCATTGACCCTCTCTCTCTGGACTGTGTGTTTGACCCTCTCTCTCCAGAGAGTGTGATTGACCCTCTCTCTCCGGACAGTGCGATTGACACTCACTCTCCGGACAGTGTGATTGACCCTCTCTCTCCGGACAGTGTGATTGACCCTCTCTCTCCGGACAGTGTGATTGACCCTCTCTCTCCGGACAGTGTGATTGACCCTCTCTCTCTGGACAGTGTGATTCACCCTCTCTCTCCGGAGAGTGTCATTGACCCACTCTCTCTGGACAGTACGATTGACCCTCTCTCTCCGGACAGTGTGATTGACCGTCTCTCTCCGTACAGTGCGATTGATCCTCTCTCTCCGGACACTGTGATTCACCCTCTCAATTCGGACAGTGTGATTCACTCTCTCTCTCCGGACAGTGCGATTGACCCTCTCTCTCCGGACAGTGCGATTAATCCTCTCTATCCGGACAGTGCAATTGACCCTCTCGCTCCGGACAGTGCGATTGACCCTCTCTCTCCGAACAATGTGATTGACACTCTCTCTCCGGACAGTGATTGTCCCTCTCTCTCCGGACAGTGCGATTGATCCTCTTCTCCGGACAGTGTGATTGACCCTCTCTCCGGAGAGTGTCATTGACCCTCTCTCTCTGGACAGTGTGTTTGACCCTCTCTCTCCAGAGAGTGTGATTGACCCTCTCTCTCCGGACAGTGCGATTGACACTCACTCTCCGGACAGTGTGATTGACCCTCTCTCTCCGGACAGTGTGATTGACCCTCTCTCTCCGGACAGTGTGATTGACCCTCTCTCTCCGGACAGTGTGATTGACCCTCTCTCTCTGGACAGTGTGATTCACCCTCTCTCTCCGGAGAGTGTCATTGACCCACTCTCTCTGGACAGTACGATTGACCCTCTCTCGCTGGACACTGCGATTGACCCTCTCTCTCTGGACAGTGCAATTAATCCTATCACTCCGGACAGTGCGATTGACCCTCTCCGGACAGTGTGTTTGACCCTCGCTCTCCGGACAGTGCGATTGACCCTCTCTCTCCGGACAGTGTGATTGACTCTCTCTCTCCGGACAGTGCGATGGATCCTCTCTCTCCGGACAGTGCGATGGATCCTCTCTCTCCGGACAGTGCGATTGACCCTCTCTCTCCGGACAGTGCGATTGACACTCTCTCTCCGGACAATGTGATTCACCCTCTCTCTCCGGATGGTGTGATTGACCCTCTCTCTCCGGACAGTGTGATTCACCTCTCTCTCTGGACGGTGAGATTGACCCTCTATCTCCGGACAGTGTGATTCACCTTCTCTCTCCGGACAGTGCGATTGACCCTCTCTCTCCGGACAGTGCGATTGACACTCTCTCTCCGGACAATGTGATTCACCCTCTCTCTCCGGACGGTGTGATTGACCCTCTCTCTCCAGACAGTGCGATGGATCCTCTCTCTCCGGACAGTGCGATGGATCCTCTCTCTCCGGACAGTGCGATTGACCCTCTCTCTCCGGACAGTGCGATTGACACTCTCTCTCCGGACAATGTGATTCACCCTCTCTCTCCGGACGGTGTGATTGACCCTCTCTCTCCGGACAGTGTGATTGACCCTCTCTCTCCGGACAGTGTGATTCACCTCTCTCTCCGGATGGTGAGATTGACCCTCTATCTCCGGACAGTGTGATTCACCCTCTCTCTCCGGACAGTGTGATTGATCCTCACTCTCCGGACAGTGCGATTGATCCTCTCTCTCCGGACAATGTGATTGACCCTCTCTCTCCGGACAGTGCGATTGACCCTCTCTCTCCGGAATCTGCGATTGACCCTCTCTCTCCGGACAGTGCGATGGATCCTCTCTCTCCGGACAGTGCAATTGACCCTCTCTCTCCGGACAGTGCGATTGACCCTCTCTCTCCGAACAATGTGATTGACACTCTCTCTCCGGACAGTGATTGTCCCTCTCTCTCCGGACAGTGCGATTGACCCTCGCTCTCCGGACAGTGTGATTGACCCTCTCTCCGGAGAGTGTCATTGACCCACTCTCTCTGGACAGTGTGTTTGACCCTCTCTCTCCGGACAGTGTGATTGACCCTTTCACTCCGGACAGTGCGATTGACATCTCTCTCCGAACATTGTGTTTGACCCTTTCTCTCCGGACAGTGCGATTGACGCTCTCTCTCCGGACAGTGTGATTGATCCTCTCTCTCCGGACAGTGTGAGTGACTGTCTCTCTCCGGACAGTGCGATTGACACTCTCTCCGGACAGTGTGATTGACCCTCTCTCTCCGGACAGTGTGATTGACCCTCTCTCTCCGGACAGTGTGATTGACCGTCTCTCTCCGTACAGTGCGATTGATCCTCTCTCTCCGGACAGTGTGATTCACCCTCTCAATTCGGACAGTGTGATTCACCCTCTCTCTCCGGACAGTGCGATTGACCCTCTCTCTCCGGACAGTGCGATTAATTCTCTCTATCCGGACAGTGCAATTGACCCTCTCGCTCCGGACAGTGCGATTGACCCTCTCTCCGGAGAGTGTCATTGACCCTCTCTCTCTGGACAGTGTGTTTGACCCTCTCTCTCCAGAGAGTCTGATTGACCCTCTCTCTCCGGACAGTGTGATTGACACTCTCTCTCCGGACAGTGTGATTGACCCTCTCTCTCCGGACAGTGTGATTGACACTCTCTCTCTGCAGACAGTTTGATTGACCCTCTCTCTCCGGACAGTGCGATTGATCCTCTCTCTCCGGACAGTGTGATTCACCCTCTCAATTCGGACAGTGTGCTTCACCCTCTCTCTCCGGACAGTGCGATTGACCCTCTCTCTCCGGACAGTGCGATTAATTATCTCTATCCGGACAGTGCAATTGACCCTCTCGCTCCGGACAGTGCGATTGACCCTCTCTCTCCGAACAATGTGATTGACCCTCTCTCCGGAGAGTGTCATTGACCCTCTCTCTCTGGACAGTGTGTTTGACCCTCTCTCTCCAGAGAGTGTGATTGTCCCTCTCTCTCCGGACAGTGCGATTGATCCTCTTCTCCGGACAGTGTGATTGACCCTCTCTCCGGAGAGTGTCATTGACCCTCTCTCTCTGGACAGTGTGTTTGACCCTCTCTCTCCAGAGAGTGTGATTGACCCTCTCTCTCCGGACAGTGCGATTGACACTCACTCTCCGGACAGTGTGATTGACCCTCTCTCTCTGGACAGTGTGATTGACCCTCTCTCTCCGGACAGTGTGATTGACCCTCTCTCTCCGGACAGTGTGATTGACCCTCTCTCTCTGGACAGTGTGATTCACCCTCTCTCTCCGGAGAGTGTCATTGACCCACTCTCTCTGGACAGTACGATTGACCCTCTCTCTCTGGACACTGCGATTGACCCTCTCTCTCTGGACAGTGCAATTAATCCTATCACTCCGGACAGTGCGATTGACCCTCTCCGGACAGTGTGTTTGACCCTCGCTCTCCGGACAGTGCGATTGACCCTCTCTCTCCGGACAGTGTGATTGACTCTCTCTCTCCGGACAGTGCGATGGATCCTCTCTCTCCGGACAGTGCGATGGATCCTCTCTCTCCGGACAGTGCGATTGACCCTCTCTCTCCGGACAGTGCGATTGACACTCTCTCTCCGGACAATGTGATTCACCCTCTCTCTCCGGATGGTGTGATTGACCCTCTCTCTCCGGACAGTGTGATTCACCTCTCTCTCTGGACGGTGAGATTGACCCTCTATCTCCGGACAGTGTGATTCACCTTCTCTCTCCGGACAGTGCGATTGACCCTCTCTCTCCGGACAGTGCGATTGACACTCTCTCTCCGGACAATGTGATTCACCCTCTCTCTCCGGACGGTGTGATTGACCCTCTCTCTCCAGACAGTGCGATGGATCCTCTCTCTCCGGACAGTGCGATTGACCCTCTCTCTCCGGACAGTGCGATTGACACTCTCTCTCCGGACAATGTGATTCACCCTCTCTCTCCGGACGGTGTGATTGACCCTCTCTCTCCGGACAGTGTGATTGACCCTCTCTCTCCGGACAGTGTGATTCACCTCTCTCTCCGGATGGTGAGATTGACCCTCTATCTCCGGACAGTGTGATTCACCCTCTCTCTCCGGACAGTGTGATTGATCCTCACTCTCCGGACAGTGCGATTGATCCTCTCTCTCCGGACAATGTGATTGACCCTCTCTCTCCGGACAGTGCGATTGACCCTCTCTCTCCGGAATCTGCGATTGACCCTCTCTCTCCGGACAGTGCGATGGATCCTCTCTCTCCGGACAGTGCAATTGACCCTCTCTCTCCGGACAGTGCGATTGACCCTCTCTCTCCGAACAATGTGATTGACACTCTCTCTCCGGACAGTGATTGTCCCTCTCTCTCCGGACAGTGCGATTGACCCTCGCTCTCCGGACAGTGTGATTGACCCTCTCTCCGGAGAGTGTCATTGACCCACTCTCTCTGGACAGTGTGTTTGACCCTCTCTCTCCGGACAGTGTGATTGACCCTTTCACTCCGGACAGTGCGATTGACATCTCTCTCCGAACATTGTGTTTGACCCTTTCTCTCCGGACAGTGCGATTGACGCTCTCTCTCCGGACAGTGTGATTGATCCTCTCTCTCCGGACAGTGTGAGTGACTGTCTCTCTCCGGACAGTGCGATTGACACTCTCTCCGGACAGTGTGATTGACCCTCTCTCTCCGGACAGTGTGATTGACCCTCTCTCTCCGGACAGTGTGATTGACCGTCTCTCTCCGTACAGTGCGATTGATCCTCTCTCTCCGGACAGTGTGATTCACCCTCTCAATTCGGACAGTGTGATTCACCCTCTCTCTCCGGACAGTGCGATTGACCCTCTCTCTCCGGACAGTGCGATTAATTCTCTCTATCCGGACAGTGCAATTGACCCTCTCGCTCCGGACAGTGCGATTGACCCTCTCTCCGGAGAGTGTCATTGACCCTCTCTCTCTGGACAGTGTGTTTGACCCTCTCTCTCCAGAGAGTGTGATTGACCCTCTCTCTCCGGACAGTGTGATTGACACTCTCTCTCCGGACAGTGTGATTGACCCTCTCTCTCCGGACAGTGTGATTGACACTCTCTCTCTGCAGACAGTTTGATTGACCCTCTCTCTCCGGACAGTGCGATTGATCCTCTCTCTCCGGACAGTGTGATTCACCCTCTCAATTCGGACAGTGTGCTTCACCCTCTCTCTCCGGACAGTGCGATTGACCCTCTCTCTCCGGACAGTGCGATTAATTATCTCTATCCGGACAGTGCAATTGACCCTCTCGCTCCGGACAGTGCGATTGACCCTCTCTCTCCGAACAATGTGATTGACCCTCTCTCCGGAGAGTGTCATTGACCCTCTCTCTCTGGACAGTGTGTTTGACCCTCTCTCTCCAGAGAGTGTGATTGACCCTCTCTCTCCGGACAGTGCGATTGACACTCACTCTCCGGACAGTGTGATTGACCCTCTCTCCCGGACAGTGTGATTGACACTCTCTCTCCGGACAGTGTGATTGACCCTCTCTCTCCGGACAGTGTGATTGACACATTCTCTCCGGACAGTGTGATTGACCCTCTCTCTCTGGACAGTGTGATTCACCCTCTCTCTCTGCAGACAGTTTGATTGACCCTCTCTCTCTGGACATTGCGATTGACCCTCTCTCTCTGGATAGTCCGATTGACCCTCTCTCTCTGGACACTGCTATTGACCCTCTCTCTTCGGACAGTGCGATTAATCCTATCTCTCCGGACAGTGCGGTTGACCCTCTCCGGACAGTGTGTTTGACCCCTTCTCTCCGGACAGTGTGATTGACCGTCTCTCTCCAGACAGTGTGATTGACCGTCTCTCTCTGGACAGTGTGATTCACCCTCTCTCTCCGGACAGTGTGATTCACCCTCTCTCTCCGGACAGTGTGATTGACCCTTTCCCTCTGGATAGTGCGATTGACCCTCTCTCTCTGGACACTGCGATTGACCCTCTCTCTCCGGACAGTGCGATTAATCCTATCTCTCCGGACAGTGCGATTGACCCTCTCCGGACAGTGTGTTTGACCCTCGCTCTCCGGACAGTGCGATTGACACTCTCTCTCCGGACAATGTGATTCACCCTCTCTCTCCGGATGGTGTGATTGACCCTCTCTCTCCGGACAGTGTGATTCACCTCTCTCTCTGGACGGTGAGATTGACCCTCTATCTCCGGACAGTGTGATTCACCCGCTCTCTCCGGACAGTGCGATTGACCCTCTCTCTCCGGACAGTGCGATTGACACTCTCTCTCCGGACAATGTGATTCACCCTCTCTCTCCGGATGGTGTGATTGACCCTCTCTCTCCGGACAGTGTGATTCACCTCTCTCTCTGGACGGTGAGATTGACCCTCTATCTCCGGACAGTGTGATTCACCTTCTCTCTCCGGACAGTGCGATTGACCCTCTCTCTCCGGACAGTGCGATTGACACTCTCTCTCCGGACAATGTGATTCACCCTCTCTCTCCGGACGGTGTGATTGACCCTCTCTCTCCAGACAGTGCGATGGATCCTCTCTCTCCGGACAGCGCGATTGACCCTCTCTCTCCGGACAGTGCGATTGACACTCTCTCTCCGGACAATGTGATTCACCCTCTCTCTCCGGACGGTGTGATTGACCCTCTCTCTCCGGACAGTGTGATTGACCCTCTCTCTCCGGACAGTGTGATTCACCTCTCTCTCCGGATGGTGAGATTGACCCTCTATCTCCGGACAGTGTGATTCACCCTCTCTCTCCGGACAGTGTGATTGATCCTCACTCTCCGGACAGTGCGATTGATCCTCTCTCTCCGGACAATGTGATTGACCCTCTCTCTCCGGACAGTGCGATTGACCCTCTCTCTCCGGAATCTGCGATTGACCCTCTCTCTCCGGACAGTGCGATGGATCCTCTCTCTCCGGACAGTGCAATTGACCCTCTCTCTCCGGACAGTGCGATTGACCCTCTCTCTCCGAACAATGTGATTGACACTCTCTCTCCGGACAGTGATTGTCCCTCTCTCTCCGGACAGTGCGATTGACCCTCGCTCTCCGGACAGTGTGATTGACCCTCTCTCCGGAGAGTGTCATTGACCCACTCTCTCTGGACAGTGTGTTTGACCCTCTCTCTCCGGACAGTGTGATTGACCCTTTCACTCCGGACAGTGCGATTGACATCTCTCTCCGAACATTGTGTTTGACCCTTTCTCTCCGGACAGTGCGATTGACGCTCTCTCTCCGGACAGTGTGATTGATCCTCTCTCTCCGGACAGTGTGAGTGACTGTCTCTCTCCGGACAGTGCGATTGACACTCTCTCCGGACAGTGTGATTGACCCTCTCTCTCCGGACAGTGTGATTGACCCTCTCTCTCCGGACAGTGTGATTGACCGTCTCTCTCCGTACAGTGCGATTGATCCTCTCTCTCCGGACAGTGTGATTCACCCTCTCAATTCGGACAGTGTGATTCACCCTCTCTCTCCGGACAGTGCGATTGACCCTCTCTCTCCGGACAGTGCGATTAATTCTCTCTATCCGGACAGTGCAATTGACCCTCTCGCTCCGGACAGTGCGATTGACCCTCTCTCCGGAGAGTGTCATTGACCCTCTCTCTCTGGACAGTGTGTTTGACCCTCTCTCTCCAGAGAGTGTGATTGACCCTCTCTCTCCGGACAGTGTGATTGACACTCTCTCTCCGGACAGTGTGATTGACCCTCTCTCTCCGGACAGTGTGATTGACACTCTCTCTCTGCAGACAGTTTGATTGACCCTCTCTCTCCGGACAGTGCGATTGATCCTCTCTCTCCGGACAGTGTGATTCACCCTCTCAATTCGGACAGTGTGCTTCACCCTCTCTCTCCGGACAGTGCGATTGACCCTCTCTCTCCGGACAGTGCGATTAATTATCTCTATCCGGACAGTGCAATTGACCCTCTCGCTCCGGACAGTGCGATTGACCCTCTCTCTCCGAACAATGTGATTGACCCTCTCTCCGGAGAGTGTCATTGACCCTCTCTCTCTGGACAGTGTGTTTGACCCTCTCTCTCCAGAGAGTGTGATTGACCCTCTCTCTCCGGACAGTGCGATTGACACTCACTCTCCGGACAGTGTGATTGACCCTCTCTCCCGGACAGTGTGATTGACACTCTCTCTCCGGACAGTGTGATTGAACCTCTCTCTCCGGACAGTGTGATTGACACATTCTCTCCGGACAGTGTGATTGACCCTCTCTCTCTGGACAGTGTGATTCACCCTCTCTCTCTGGATAGTCCGATTGACCCTCTCTCTCTGGACACTGCTATTGACCCTCTCTCTTCGGACAGTGCGATTAATCCTATCTCTCCGGACAGTGCAGTTGACCCTCTCCGGACAGTGTGTTTGACCCCTTCTCTCCGGACAGTGTGATTGACCGTCTCTCTCCAGACAGTGTGATTGACCGTCTCTCTCTGGACAGTGTGATTCACCCTCTCTCTCCGGACAGTGTGATTCACCCTCTCTCTCCGGACAGTGTGATTGACCCTTTCCCTCTGGATAGTGCGATTGACCCTCTCTCTCTGGACACTGCGATTGACCCTCTCTCTCCGGACAGTGCGATTAATCCTATCTCTCCGGACAGTGCGATTGACCCTCTCCGGACAGTGTGTTTGACCCTCGCTCTCCGGACAGTGCGATTGACACTCTCTCTCCGGACAATGTGATTCACCCTCTCTCTCCGGATGGTGTGATTGACCCTCTCTCTCCGGACAGTGTGATTCACCTCTCTCTCTGGACGGTGAGATTGACCCTCTATCTCCGGACAGTGTGATTCACCCGCTCTCTCCGGACAGTGCGATTGACCCTCTCTCTCCGGACAGTGCGATTTATCCTCTCTCTCCGGACAGTGTGATTGACCCTCTCTCTCCGGACTCTGCGATTGACCCTCTCTCTCCGGACTCTGCGATTGACCCTCTCTCTCTGGACAGTGTGATTGTCCCACACTCTCTGGACAATGTGATTGACCCCCTCTCTCCGAACAGTGATTGACACTCTCTCTCCGGACAGTTTGATTGACCCTCTCTATCCGGATAGATTGATTGACCCTCTCTCTCCGGACAGTGTGATTGACCCTCTCTCCGGACAGTGTGATTGACCCGCTGTCTCCGGACAGTGATTGACACTCTCTCTCTGGACAGTTTCATTGACCCTCTCTCTCTGGACATTGCGATTGACCCTCTCTCTCCGGACAGTGCGATTGAACCTCTCTCTCTGGACAGTGTGATTGACCTTCTCTCTCCGGACAGTATAATTGACCCTCTCTCTGCGGACAGTGCGATTGATCCTCTCTCTCCGGACAGTGCGATTGAATCTCTCTCTCCGGACAGTGTGATTGATCCTCTCTCTCCGGATAGTTTGATTGACACTCTCTCTCCGGACAGTGTGATTGTCCATCTCTCTCGGACAATGCGATTGACCCTCTCTCTCCGGACAGTGATTGACCCTCTCTCTCCAGACAGTGTGATTGACCCTCTCTCTCCGGACACTGTGATTAAACCTCTCTCTCCGGACAGTGTGATTCACCCTCTCTCTCCGGACAGTGTGATTGACCCTCTCTCTCCAGACAGTGTGATTGACCCTCTCTCTCTGGACACTGCGATTGACCCTCTCTCTCCGGACACTGTGATTAAACCTCTCTCTCCGGACAGTGTGATTCACCCTCTCTCTCCGGACAGTGTGATTGACCCTCTCTCTCCAGACAGTGCGATTAATCCTATCTCTCCGGACAGTGCGATTGACCCTCTCCGGACAGTGTGTTTGACCCTTGCTCTCCGGACAGTGCGATTGACCCTCTCTCTCCGGACAGTGTGATTGACTCTCTCTCTCCGGACAGTGCGATGGATCCTCTCTCTCCGGACAGTGTGATTCACCTCTCTCTCTGGACGGTGAGATTGACCCTCTATCTCCGGACAGTGTGATTCACCTTCTCTCTCCGGACAGTGCGATTGACTCTCTCTCTCCGGACAGTGCGATTGACACTCTCTCTCCGGACAATGTGATTCACCCTCTCTCTCCGGACGGTGTGATTGACCCTCTCTCTCCAGACAGTGCGATGGATCCTCTCTCTCCGGACAGTGCGATTGACCCTCTCTCTCCGGACAGTGCGATTGACACTCTCTCTCCGGACAATGTGATTCACCCTCTCTCTCCGGACGGTGTGATTGACCCTCTCTCTCCAGACAGTGTGATTGACCCTCTCTCTCCGGACAGTGTGATTCACCTCTCTCTCTGGACGGTGAGATTGACCCTCTATCTCCGGACAGTGTGATTCACCTTCTCTCTCCGGAAAGTGCGATTGACCCTCTCTCTCCGGACAGTGCGATTGACACTCTCTCTCCGGACAATGTGATTCACCCTCTCTCTCCGGACGGTGTGATTGACCCTCTCTCTCCAGACAGTGCGATGGATCCTCTCTCTCCGGACAGTGCGATTGACCCTCTCTCTCCGGACAGTGCGATTGACACTCTCTCTCCGGACAATGTGATTCACCCTCTCTCTCCGGACGGTGTGATTGACCCTCTCTCTCTGGACAGTGTGATTGACCCTCTCTCTCCGGACAGTGTGATTCACCTCTCTCTCCGGATGGTGAGATTGACCCTCTATCTCCGGACAGTGTGATTCACCTTCTCTCTCCGGACAGTGCGATTGACCCTCTCTCTCCGGACAGTGCGATTGACACTCTCTCTCCGGACAATGTGATTCACCCTCTCTCTCCGGACGGTGTGATTGACCCTCTCTCTCCAGACAGTGCGATGGATCCTCTCTCTCCGGACAGTGCGATTGACCCTCTCTCTCCGGACAGTGCGATTGACACTCTCTCTCCGGACAATGTGATTCACCCTCTCTCTCCGGACGGTGTGATTGACCCTCTCTCTCCAGACAGTGTGATTGACCCTCTCTCTCCGGACAGTGTGATTCACCTCTCTCTCTGGACGGTGAGATTGACCCTCTATCTCCGGACAGTGTGATTCACCTTCTCTCTCCGGAAAGTGCGATTGACCCTCTCTCTCCGGACAGTGCGATTGACACTCTCTCTCCGGACAATGTGATTCACCCTCTCTCTCCGGACGGTGTGATTGACCCTCTCTCTCCAGACAGTGCGATGGATCCTCTCTCTCCGGACAGTGCGATTGACCCTCTCTCTCCGGACAGTGCGATTGACACTCTCTCTCCGGACAATGTGATTCACCCTCTCTCTCCGGACGGTGTGATTGACCCTCTCTCTCTGGACAGTGTGATTGACCCTCTCTCTCCGGACAGTGTGATTCACCTCTCTCTCCGGATGGTGAGATTGACCCTCTATCTCCGGACAGTGTGATTCACCCTCTCTCTCCGGACAGTGTGATTGATCCTCACTCTCCGGACAGTGCGATTGATCCTCTCTCTCCGGACAATGTGATTGACCCTCTCTCTCCGGACAGTGCGATTGACCCTCTCTCTCCGGAATCTGCGATTGACCCTCTCTCTCCGGACAGTGCGATGGATCCTCTCTCTCCGGACAGTGCAATTGACCCTCTCTCTCCGGACAGTGCGATTGACCCTCTCTCTCCGAACAATGTGATTGACACTCTCTCTCCGGACAGTGGTTGTCCCTCTCTCTCCGGACAGTGCGATTGACCCTCGCTCTCCGGACAGTGTGATTGACCCTCTCTCCGGAGAGTGTCATTGACCCACTCTCTCTGGACAGTGTGTTTGACCCTCTCTCTCCGGACAGTGTGATTGACCCTTTCACTCCGGACAGTGCGATTGACATCTCTCTCCGAACATTGTGTTTGACCCTTTCTCTCCGGACAGTGCGATTGACGCTCTCTCTCCGGACAGTGTGATTGATCCTCTCTCTCCGGACAGTGTGAGTGACTGTCTCTCTCCGGACAGTGCGATTGACACTCTCTCCGGACAGTGTGATTGACCCTCTCTCTCCGGACAGTGTGATTGACCCTCTCTCTCCGGACAGTGTGATTGACCGTCTCTCTCCGTACAGTGCGATTGATCCTCTCTCTCCGGACAGTGTGATTCACCCTCTCAATTCGGACAGTGTGATTCACCCTCTCTCTCCGGACAGTGCGATTGACCCTCTCTCTCCGGACAGTGCGATTAATTCTCTCTATCCGGACAGTGCAATTGACCCTCTCGCTCCGGACAGTGCGATTGACCCTCTCTCCGGAGAGTGTCATTGACCCTCTCTCTCTGGACAGTGTGTTTGACCCTCTCTCTCCAGAGAGTGTGATTGACCCTCTCTCTCCGGACAGTGTGATTGACACTCTCTCTCCGGACAGTGTGATTGACCCTCTCTCTCCGGACAGTGTGATTGACACTCTCTCTCTGCAGACAGTTTGATTGACCCTCTCTCTCCGGACAGTGCGATTGATCCTCTCTCTCCGGACAGTGTGATTCACCCTCTCAATTCGGACAGTGTGATTCACCCTCTCTCTCCGGACAGTGCGATTGACCCTCTCTCTCCGGACAGTGCGATTAATTCTCTCTATCCGGACAGTGCAATTGACCCTCTCGCTCCGGACAGTGCGATTGACCCTCTCTCTCCGAACAATGTGATTGACCCTCTCTCCGGAGAGTGTCATTGACCCTCTCTCTCTGGACAGTGTGTTTGACCCTCTCTCTCCAGAGAGTGTGATTGACCCTCTCTCTCCGGACAGTGCGATTGACACTCACTCTCCGGACAGTGTGATTGACCCTCTCTCCCGGACAGTGTGATTGACACATTCTCTCCGGACAGTGTGATTGACCCTCTCTCTCTGGACAGTGTGATTCACCCTCTCTCTCTGCAGACAGTTTGATTGACCCTCTCTCTCTGGACATTGCGATTGACCCTCTCTCTCTGGATAGTCCGATTGACCCTCTCTCTCTGGACACTGCTATTGACCCTCTCTCTTCGGACAGTGCGATTAATCCTATCTCTCCGGACAGTGCGGTTGACCCTCTCCGGACAGTGTGTTTGACCCCTTCTCTCCGGACAGTGTGATTGACCGTCTCTCTCCAGACAGTGTGATTGACCGTCTCTCTCTGGACAGTGTGATTCACCCTCTCTCTCCGGACAGTGTGATTCACCCTCTCTCTCCGGACAGTGTGATTGACCCTTTCCCTCTGGATAGTGCGATTGACCCTCTCTCTCTGGACACTGCGATTGACCCTCTCTCTCCGGACAGTGCGATTAATCCTATCTCTCCGGACAGTGCGATTGACCCTCTCCGGACAGTGTGTTTGACCCTCGCTCTCCGGACAGTGCGATTGACACTCTCTCTCCGGACAATGTGATTCACCCTCTCTCTCCGGATGGTGTGATTGACCCTCTCTCTCCGGACAGTGTGATTCACCTCTCTCTCTGGACGGTGAGATTGACCCTCTATCTCCGGACAGTGTGATTCACCCTCTCTCTCCGGACAGTGCGATTGACCCTCTCTCTCCGGACAGTGCGATTTATCCTCTCTCTCCGGACAGTGTGATTGACCCTCTCTCTCCGGACAGTGCAATTGACCCTCTCTCTCCGGACTCTGCGATTGACCCTCTCTCTCTGGACAGTGTGATTGTCCCACACTCTCTGGACAATGTGATTGACCCCCTCTCTCCGAACAGTGATTGACACTCTCTCTCCGGACAGTTTGATTGACCCTCTCTATCCGGATAGATTGATTGACCCTCTCTCTCCGGACAGTGTGATTGACCCTCTCTCCGGACAGTGTGATTGACCCGCTGTCTCCGGACAGTGATTGACACTCTCTCTCCGGACAGTTTCATTGACCCTCTCTCTCTGGACATTGCGATTGACCCTCTCTCTCCGGACAGTGCGATTGAACCTCCCTCTCCGGACAGTGTGATTGACCTTCTCTCTCCGGACAGTATAATTGACCCTCTCTCTGCGGACAGTGCGATTGATCCTCTCTCTCCGGACAGTGCGATTGACTCTCTCTCTCCGGACAGTGTGATTGATCCTCTCTCTCCGGATAGTTTGATTGACACTCTCTCTCCGGACAGTGTGATTGTCCATCTCTCTCGGACAATGCGATTGACCCTCTCTCTCCGGACAGTGATTGAGCCTCTCTCTCCAGACAGTGTGATTGACCCTCTCTCTCCGGACACTGTGATTAAACCTCTCTCTCCGGACAGTGTGATTCACCCTCTCTCTCCGGACAGTGTGATTGACCCTCTCTCTCCAGACAGTGTGATTGACCCTCTCTCTCTGGACACTGCGATTGACCCTCTCTCTCCGGACAGTGCGATTAATCCTATCTCTCCGGACAGTGCGATTGACCCTCTCCGGACAGTGTGTTTGACCCTTGCTCTCCGGACAGTGCGATTGACCCTCTCTCTCCGGACAGTGTGATTGACTCTCTCTCTCCGGACAGTGCGATGGATCCTCTCTCTCCGGACAGTGTGATTCACCTCTCTCTCTGGACGGTGAGATTGACCCTCTATCTCCGGACAGTGTGATTCACCTTCTCTCTCCGGACAGTGCGATTGACCCTCTCTCTCCGGACAGTGCGATTGACACTCTCTCTCCGGACAATGTGATTCACCCTCTCTCTCCGGACGGTGTGATTGACCCTCTCTCTCCAGACAGTGCGATGGATCCTCTCTCTCCGGACAGTGTGATTGACCCTCTCTCTCCGGACAGTGCGATTGACCCTCTCTCTCCGGACACTGTGATTAAACCTCTCTCTCCGGATAGTGTGATTCACCCTCTCTCTCCGGACAGTGTGATTGACCCTCTCTCTCCAGACAGTGTGATTGACCCTCTCTCTCTGGACACTGCGATTGACCCTCTCTCTCCGGACAGTGCGATTAATCCTATCTCTCCGGACAGTGCGATTGACCCTCTCCGGACAGTGTGTTTGACCCTTGCTCTCCAGACAGTGCGATTGACCCTCTCTCTCCGGACAGTGTGATTGACTCTCTCTCTCCGGACAGTGCGATAGATCCTCTCTCTCCGGACAGTGCGATGGATCCTCTCTCTCCGGACGGTGTGATTGACCCTCTCTCTCCGGACAGTGTGATTCACCTCTCTCTCCGGACAGTGAGATTGACCCTCTCTCTCCGGACTGTGTGATTGACTCTCTCTCTCCGGACAGAGCGATTGACCCTCTCTCTCCGGACAGTGCGATTGACCCTCTCTCTCCGGACTCTGCGATTGACCCTCTCTCTCTGGACAGTGTGATTGTCCCACACTCTCCGGACAATGTGATTGACCCCCTCTCTCCGAACATTGATTGACACTCTCTCTCCGGACAGTGTGATTGACCCTCTCTCTCCGGACAGTGCGATTGACCCTCTCGTTCCGCACAGTGCGATTGACCCTCTCTCTCCGGATAGATTGATTGACCCTCTCTCTCCGGACAGTGTGATTGACCCTCTCTCTCCGGACAGTGCAATTGACCCTCTCTCTCCGGACTCTGCGATTGACCCTCTCTATCTGGACAGTGTGATTGTCCCACACTCTCCAGACAGTGTGATTGACCCGCTCTCTCCGGACAGTGTTTGACCCCTTCTCTCCGGACAGTGTGATTGACCGTCTCTCTCCAGACAGTGTGATTGACCGTCTCTCTCTGGACAGTGTGATTCACCCTCTCTCTCCGGACAGTGTGATTCACCCTCTCTCTCCGGACAGTGTGATTGACCCTTCCCCTCTGGATAGTGCGATTGACACTCTCTCTCTGGACACTGCGATTGACCCTCTCTCTCCGGACAGTGCGATTAATCCTATCTCTACGGACAGTGCGATTGACCCTCTCCGGACAGTGTGTTTGACCCTCGCTCTCCGGACAGTGCGATTGACCCTCTCTCTCCGGACAGTGTGATTGACTCTCTCTCTCCGGACAGTGCGATGGATCCTCTCTCTCCGGACAGTGCGATGGATCCTCTCTCTCCGGACAGTGCGATTGACCCTCTCTCTCCGGACAGTGCGATTGACACTCTCTCTCCGGACAATGTGATTCACCCTCTATCTCCGGATGGTGTGATTGACCCTCTCTCTCCGGACAGTGTGATTCACCTCTCTCTCTGGAGGGTGAGATTGACCCACTATCTCCGGACAGTGTGATTCACCCTCTCTCTCCGGACAGTGCGATTGACCCTCTCTCTCCGGACAGTGCGATTTATCCTCTCTCTCCGGACAGTGTGATTGACCCTCTCTCTCCGGACAGTGCAATTGACCCTCTCTCTCCGGACTCTGCGATTGACCCTCTCTCTCTCTGGACAGTGTGATTGTCCCACACTCTCCAGACAGTGTGATTGACCCGCTCACTCCGGACAGTGATTGACACTCACTCTCCGGACAGTTTGATTGACCCTCTCTCTCTGGACACTGCTATTGACCCTCTCTCTCCGGACAGTGCGATTAATCCTATCTCTCCGGACAGTGCGGTTGACCCTCTCCGGACAATGTGTTTGACCCCTTCTCTCCGGACAGTGTGATTGACCGTCTCTCTCCGGACAGTGCGATTGAACCTCCCTCTCCGGACAGTGTGATTGACCTTCTCTCTCCGGATAGTTTGATTGACACTCTCTCTCCGGACAGTGTGATTGTCCATCTCTCTCGGACAATGCGATTGACCATCTCTCTCTGGACAGTGATTGACCCTCTCTCTCCAGACAGTGTGATTGACCCTCTCTCTCCGGACAGTGTGATTGACCGTGTCTCTCCGTACAGTGCGATTGACCCTCTCACTCCGGACAGTGTGATTGACCCTCTCTCTCTGGACAGTGATTGTCCCACACTCTCCGGACAATGTGATTGACACTCTCTCTCCGAACAGTGATTGACCCTCTCTCTCCAGAGAGTGTGATTGACCCTCTCTCTCCGGACAGTGCGATTGACACTCACTCTCCGGACAGTGTGATTGACCCTCTCTCTCCGGACAGTGTGATTGACCGTCTCTCTCCAGACAGTGTGATTGACCGTCTCTCTCTGGACAGTGTGATTCACCCTCTCTCTCCGGACAGTGTGATTCACCCTCTCTCTCCGGACAGTGTGATTGACCCTTCCCCTCTGGATAGTGCGATTGACACTCTCTCTCTGGACACTGCGATTGACCCTCTCTCTCCGGACAGTGCGATTAATCCTATCTCTCCGGACAGTGCGGTTGACCCTCTCCGGACAATGTGTTTGACCCATTCTCTCCGGACAGTGTGATTGACCGTCTCTCTCTGGACAGTGCAATTGAACCTCCCTCTCCGGACAGTGTGATTGACCTTCTCTCTCCGGATAGTTTGATTGACACTCTCTCTCCGGACAGTGTGATTGTCCATCTCTCTCGGACAATGCGATTGACCATCTCTCTCTGGACAGTGATTGACCCTCTCTCTCCAGACAGTGTGATTGACCCTCTCTCTCCGGACAGTGTGATTGACCGCGTCTCTCCGTACAGTGCGATTGACCCTCTCACTCCGGACAGTGTGATTGACCCTCTCTCTCTGGACAGTGATTGTCCCACACTCTCCGGACAATGTGATTGACACTCTCTCTCCGAACAGTGATTGACCCTCTCTCTCCAGAGAGTGTGATTGACCCTCTCTCTCCGGACAGTGCGATTGACACTCACTCTCCGGACAGTGTGATTGACCCTCTCTCTCCGGACAGTGTGATTGACCGTCTCTCTCCAGACAGTGTGATTGACCGTCTCTCTCTGGACAGTGTGATTCACCCTCTCTCTCCGGACAGTGTGTTTGACCCTCGCTCTCCGGACAGTGCGATTGACCCTCTCTCTCCGGACAGTGTGATTGACTCTCTCTCTCCGGACAGTGCGATGGATCCTCTCTCTCCGGACAGTGCGATTGACCCTCTCTCTCCGGACAGTGTGATTGACTCTCTCTCTCCGGACAGTGCGATGGATCCTCTCTCTCCGGACAGTGCGATGGATCCTCTCTCTCCAGACAGTGCGATTGACCCTCTCTCTCCGGACAGTGCGATTGACCCTCTCTCTCCGGACAGTGTGATTCACCTCTCTCTCTGGACGGTGAGATTGACCCACTATCTCCGGACAGTGTGATTCACCCTCTCTCTCTGGACAGTGCGATTGACCCTCTCTCTCCGGACAGTGCGATTTATCCTCTCTCTCCGGACAGTGTGATTGACCCTCTCTCTCCGGACAGTGCAATTGACCCTCTCTCTCCGGACTCTGCGATTGACCCTCTCTCTCTGGACAGTGTGATTGTCCCACACTCTCCAGACAGTGTGATTGACCCGCTCTCTCCGGACAGTGATTGACACTCTGTCTCCGGACAGTTTGATTGACCCTCTCTCTCTGGACATTGCGATTGACCCTCTCTCTCCGGACAGTGCGATTGAACCTCCCTCTCCGGACAGTGTGATTGACCTTCTCTCTCCGGATAGTTTGATTGACACTCTCTCTCCGGACAGTGTGATTGTCCATCTCTCTCGGACAATGCGATTGACCATCTCTCTCTGGACAGTGATTGACCCTCTCTCTCCAGACAGTGTGATTGACCCTCTCTCTCCGGACAGTGTGATTGACCGTGTCTCTCCGTACAGTGCGATTGACCCTCTCACTCCGGACAGTGTGATTGACCGTCTCTCTCTGGACAGTGATTGTCCCACACTCTCCGGACAATGTGATTGACACTCTCTCTCCAGAGAGTGTGATTGACCCTCTCTCTCTGGACAGTGCGATTGACACTCACTCTCCGGACAGTGTGATTGACCCTCTCTCTCCGGACAGTGTGATTGACCCTCTCTCATCGGAAAGTGTGATTGACCATCTCTCTCCGGACAGTGTGATTGACCCTCTCTCTCCGGACAGTGTGATTGACCCTTTCCCTCTGGATAGTGCGATTGACCCTCTCTCTCTGGACACTGCGATTGATCCTCTCTCTCCGGACAGTGCGATTAATCCTATTTCTCCGGACAGTGCGATTGACCCTCTCTCTCCGGACAGTGTGATTGACTCTCTCTCTCCGGACATTGTGATTGACCCTCTCTCTCCAGACAGTGCGATGGATCCTCTCTCTCCGGACAGTGCGATTGACCCTCTCTCTCCGGACAGTGCGATTGACACTCTCTCTCCGGACAATGTGATTCACCCTCTCTCTCCGGACGGTGTGATTGACCCTCTCTCTCCGGACAGTGTGATTGACCCTCTCTCTCCGGACAGTGTGATTCACCTCTCTCTCCGGACGGTGAGATTGACCCTCTATCTCCGGACAGTGTGATTCACCCTCTCTCTCCGGACAGTGTGATTGATCCTCACTCTCCGGACAGTGCGATGGATCCTCTCTCTCCGGACAGTGCAATTGACCCTCTCTCCGGACAGTGCGATTGACACTCTCTCTCCAGACAGTGATTGTCCCTCTCTCTCCGGACAGTGCGATTGACCCTCTCTCTCCGGACAGTGTGATTGACCCTCTCTCATCGGAAAGTGCGATTGACACATTCTCTCTGGACAGTGTGATTGACCCTCTCTCTCTGGACAGTGCGATTGACCCTCTCTCTCCGGACAGTTTGATTGACCCTCTCTCTCTGGACATTGCGATTGACCCTCTCTCTCCGGACAGTGCGATTGAACCTCTCTCTCCGGACAGTGTGATTGACCCTCTCTCTCTGGATAGTGCGATTGACCCTCTCTCTCTGGACACTGCGATTGACCCTCTCTCTCCGGACAGTGCGATTAATCCTATCTCTCCGGACAGTGCGGTTGACACTCTCCGGACAGTGTGTTTGACCCCCTCTCTCCGGACAGTGTGATTGACCGTCTCTCTCCGGACAGTGTGATTGACCGTCTCTCTCCGGACAGTGTGATTGACCCTCTCTCTCCGGACAGTGTGATTGACCCTTTCCCTCTGGATAGTGCGATTGACCCTCTCTCTCTGGACACTGCGATTGATCCTCTCTCTCCGGACAGTGCGATTAATCCTATTTCTCCGGACAGTGCGATTGACCCTCTCCGGACAATGTGTTTGACCCCCTCTCTCCGGACAGTGTGATTGACCGTCTCTCTCCGGACAGTGTGATTGACCATCTCTCTCCGGACAGTGTGATTGACCCTCTCTCTCCGGACAGTGCGATTGACCCTTTCCCTCTGGATAGTGCGATTGACCCTCTCTCTCTGGACACTGCGATTGATCCTCTCTCTCCGGACAGTGCGATTAATCCTATTTCTCCGGACAGTGCGATTGACCCTCTCTCTCCGGACAGTGTGATTGACTCTCTCTCTCCGGACAGTGTGATTGACCCTCTCTCTCCAGACAGTGCGATGGATCCTCTCTCTCCGGACAGTGCGATTGACCCTCTCTCTCCGGACAGTGCGATTGACACTCTCTCTCCGGACAATGTGATTCACCCTCTCTCTCCGGACGGTGTGATTGACCCTCTCTCTCCGGACAGTGTGATTGACCCTCTCTCTCCGGACAGTGTGATTCACCTCTCTCTCCGGACGGTGAGATTGACCCTCTATCTCCGGACAGTGTGATTCACCCTCTCTCTCCGGACAGTGTGATTGATCCTCACTCTCCGGACAGTGCGATGGATCCTCTCTCTCCGGACAGTGCAATTGACCCTCTCTCCGGACAGTGCGATTGACACTCTCTCTCCGGACAGTGATTGTCCCTCTCTCTCCGGACAGTGCGATTGACCCTCACTCTCCGGACAGTGTGATTGACCCTTTCACTCCGGACAGTGCGATTGACATCTCTCTCCGAACATTGTGTTTGACCCTTTCTCTCCGGACAGTGCGATTGACGCTCTCTCTCCGGACAGTGTGATTGATCCTCTCTCTCCGGACAGTGTGAGTGACTGTCTCTCTCCGGACAGTGCGATTGACACTCTCTCCGGACAGTGTGATTGACCCTCTCTCTCCGGACAGTGTGATTGACCCTCTCTCTCCGGACAGTGTGATTGACCGTCTCTCTCCGTACAGTGCGATTGATCCTCTCTCTCCGGACAGTGTGATTCACCCTCTCAATTCGGACAGTGTGATTCACCCTCTCTCTCCGGACAGTGCGATTGACCCTCTCTCTCCGGACAGTGCGATTAATCCTCTCTATCCGGACAGTGCAATTGACCCTCTCGCTCCGGACAGTGCGATTGACCCTCTCTCTCCGAACAATGTGATTGACACTCTCTCTCCGGACAGTGATTGTCCCTCTCTCTCCGGACAGTTCGATTGACCCTCTTCTCCGGACAGTGTGATTGACCCTCTCTCCGGAGAGTGTCATTGACCCTCTCTCTCTGGACAGTGTGTTTGACCCTCTCTCTCCAGAGAGTGTGATTGACCCTCTCTCTCCGGACTGTGCGATTGACACTCACTCTCCGGACAGTGTGATTGACCCTCTCTCTCCGGACAGTGTGATTGACCCTCTCTCTCCGGACAGTGCAATGGATCCTCTCTCTCCGGACAGTGCGATGGATCCTCTCTCTCCGGACAGTGCGATTGACCCTCTCTCTCCGGACAGTGCGATTGACACTCTCTCTCCGGACAGTGCGATTCACCTCTCTCTCTGGACGGTGAGATTGACCCTCTATCTCCGGACAGTGTGATTCACCCTCTCTCTCCGGACAGTGCGATTGACCCTCTCTCTCCGGACAGTGCAATTGACCCTCTCTCTCCGGACTCTGCGATTGACCCTCTCTGGACAGTGTGATTGATCCGCTCTCTCCGGACATTGCGATTGACCCTCTCTCTCCGGACAGTGTGATTGACCCTCTCTCTCTGGACAGTGCGATTGACCCTCTCTCTCTGCAGACAGTTTGATTGACCCTCTCTCTCTGGACATTGCGATTGACCCTCTCTCTCTGGATAGTCCGATTGACCCTCTCTCTCTGGACACTGCTATTGACCCTCTCTCTCCGGACAGTGCGATTAATCCTATCTCTCCGGACAGTGCGGTTGACCCTCTCCGGACAGTGTGTTTGACCTCTTCTCTCCGGACAGTGTGATTGACCGTCTCTCTCCAGACAGTGTGATTGACCGTCTCTCTCTGGACAGTGTGATTCACCCTCTCTCTCCGGACAGTGTGATTCACCCTCTCTCTCCGGACAGTGTGATTGACCCTTTCCCTCTGGATAGTGCGATTGACCCTCTCTCTCTGGACACTGCAATTGACCCTCTCTCTCCGGACAGTGCGATTAATCCTATCTCTCCGGACAGTGCGATTGACCCTCTCCGGACAGTGTGTTTGACCCTCGCTCTCTGGACAGTGCGATTGACCCTCTCTCTCCGGACAGTGTGATTGACTCTCTCTCTCCGGACAGTGCGATGGATCCTCTCTCTCCGGACAGTGCGATGGATCCTCTCTCTCCGGACAGTGCGATTGACTCTCTCTCTCCGGACAGTGCGATTGACACATCTCTCTCCGGACAATGTGATTCACCCTCTCTCTCCGGATGGTGTGATTGACCCTCTCTCTCCAGACAGTGTGATTCACCTCTCTGTCTGGACGGTGAGATTGACCATCTATCTCCGGACAGTGTGATTCACCCTCTCTCTCCGGACAGTGCGATTGACCCTCTCTCTCCGGACAGTGCGATTGACACTCTCTCTCCGGACAGTGTGATTGACCCTCTCTCTCCTGACAGTTTGATTGACCCTCTCTCTCCGGACTCTGCGATGGACCCTCTCTCTCTGGACAGTGTGATTGTCCCACACTCTCCAGACAGTGTGATTGACCCCCTCTCTCCGGACAGTGATTGACACTCTCTCTCCGGACAGTTTGATTGACCCTCTCTCTCTGGACATTGCGATTGACCCTCTCTCTCCGGACAGTGTGATTGAACCTCCCTCTCCGGACAGTGTGATTGACCTTCTCTCTCCGGATAGTTTGATTGACACTCTCTCTCCGGACAGTGTGATTGTCCATCTCTCCGGACAGTGTGATTGTCCATCTCCCTCGGACAATGCGATTGACCATCTCTCTCCGGACAGTGATTGACCCTCTCTCTCCAGACAGTGTGATTGACCCTCTCTCTCCGGACAGTGTGATTGACCGTGTCTCTCCGTACAGTGCGATTGACCCTCTCACTCCGGACAGTGTGATTGACCCTCTCTCTCTGGACAGTGATTGTCCCACACTCTCCGGACAATGTGATTGACACTCTCTCTCCGAACAGTGATTGACCCTCTCTCTCCAGAGAGTGTGATTGACCCTCTCTCTCCGGACAGTGCGATTGACACTCACTCTCCGGACAGTGTGATTGACCCTCTCTCTCCAGACAGTGTGATTGACCCTCTCTCATCGGAAAGTGTGATTGACCCTCTCTCTCCGGACAGTGTGATTGACCCTCTCTCTCCGGACAGTGCAATTGACCCTCTTCTCCGGACAGTGTGATTGACCCTCTCTCCGAAGAGTGTCATTGACCCTCTCTCTCTGGACAGTGTGTTTGACCCTCTCTCTCCAGAGAGTGTGATTGACCCTTTCTCTCCGGACAGTGCGATTGACACTCACTCTCCGGACAGTGTGATTGACCCTCTCTCTCCGGACAGTGTGATTGACCCTCTCTCTCCGGACAGTGTGATTGACCCTCTCTCTCCGGACAGTGTGATTGACCGTCTCTCTCCGTACAGTGCGATTTACCCTCTCTCTCCGGACAATGTGGTTGACCCTCTCCGGACAGTGTTTTTGACCCCTTCTCTCCGGACAGTGTGATTGACCGTCTCTCTCCAGACAGTGTGATTGACTCTCTCTCTCTGCAGACAGTTTGATTGACCCTCTCTGTCCGGACAGTGTGATTGACTCTCTCTCTCCGGACAGTGCGATGGATCCTCTCTCTCCGGACAGTGCGATGGATCCTCTCTCTCCGGACAGTGCGATTGACTCTCTCTCTCCGGACAGTGCGATTGACACATCACTCTCCGGACAATGTGATTCACCCTCTCTCTCCGGATGGTGTGATTGACCCTCTCTCTCCAGACAGTGTGATTCACCTCTCTCTCTGGACGGTGAGATTGACCATCTATCTCCGGACAGTGTGATTCACCCTCTCTCTCCGGACAGTGCGATTGACCCTCTCTCTCCGGACAGTGTGATTGACACTCTCTCTCCGGACAGTGTGATTGACCCTCTCTCTCCTGACAGTTTGATTGACCCTCTCTCTCCGGACTCTGCGATGGACCCTCTCTCTCTGGACAGTGTGATTGTCCCACACTCTCCAGACAGTGTGATTGACCCCCTCTCTCCGGACAGTGATTGACACTCTCTCTCCGGACAGTTTGATTGACCCTCTCTCTCTGGACATTGCGATTGACCCTCTCTCTCCGGACAGTGCGATTGAACCTCCCTCTCCGGACAGTGTGATTGACCTTCTCTCTCCGGATAGTTTGATTGACACTCTCTCTCCGGACAGTGTGATTGTCCATCTCTCCGGACAGTGTGATTGTCCATCTCCCTCGGACAATGCGATTGACCATCTCTCTCCGGACAGTGATTGACCCTCTCTCTCCAGACAGTGTGATTGACCCTCTCTCTCCGGACAGTGTGATTGACCGTGTCTCTCCGTACAGTGCGATTGACCCTCTCACTCCGGACAGTGTGATTGACCCTCTCTCTCTGGACAGTGATTGTCCCACACTCTCCGGACAATGTGATTGACACTCTCTCTCCGAACAGTGATTGACCCTCTCTCTCCAGAGAGTGTGATTGACCCTCTCTCTCCGGACAGTGCGATTGACACTCACTCTCCGGACAGTGTGATTGACCCTCTCTCTCCAGACAGTGTGATTGACCCTCTCTCATCGGAAAGTGTGATTGACCCTCTCTCTCCGGACAGTGTGATTGACCCTCTCTCTCCGGACAGTGCGATTGACCCTCTTCTCCGGACAGTGTGATTGACCCTCTCTCCGAAGAGTGTCATTGACCCTCTCTCTCTGGACAGTGTGTTTGACCCTCTCTCTCCAGAGAGTGTGATTGACCCTTTCTCTCCGGACAGTGCGATTGACACTCACTCTCCGGACAGTGTGATTGACCCTCTCTCTCCGGACAGTGTGATTGACCCTCTCTTTCCGGACAGTGTGATTGACCCTCTCTCTCCGGACAGTGTGATTGACCGTCTCTCTCCGTACAGTGCGATTTACCCTCTCTCTCCGGACAATGTGGTTGACCCTCTCCGGACAGTGTGTTTGACCCCTTCTCTCCGGACAGTGTGATTGACCGTCTCTCTCCAGACAGTGTGATTGACCCTCTCTCTCTGCAGACAGTTTGATTGACCCTCTCTGTCTGGACATTGCGATTGACCCTCTCTCTCTGGATAGTCCGATTGACCCTCTCTCTCTGTACACTGCTATTGACCCTCTCTCTCCGGACAGTGCGATTAATCCTATCTCTCCGGACAGTGCGGTTGACCCTCTCCGGACAGTGTGTTTGACCCCTTCTCTCCGGACAGTGTGATTGACCGTCTCTCTCCAGACAGTGTGATTGACCGTCTCTCTCTGGACAGTGTGATTCACCCTCTCTCTCCGGACAGTGTGATTCACCCTCTCTCTCCGGACGGTGTGATTGACCCTCTCTCTCCGGACAGTGTGATTCACCTCTCTCTCCGGACGGTGAGATTGACCCTCTCTCTCCGGACAGTGTGATTGACCCTCTCTCTCCGGACAGTGCGATTGACCCTCTCTCTCCGGACAGTGTGATTGACCCTCTCTCTCCGGACTCTGCGATGGACCCTCTCTCTCTGGACAGTGTGATTGTCCCACACTCTCCAGACAGTGTGATTGACCCCCTCTCTCCGGACAGTGATTGACACTCTCTCTCCGGACAATTTGATTGACCCTCTCTCTCTGGACATTGCGATTGACCCTCTCTCTCCGGACAGTGCGATTGAACCTCCCTCTCCGGACAGTGTGATTGACCTTCTCTCTCCGGATAGTTTGATTGACACTCTCTCTCCGGACAGTGTGATTGTCCATCTCTCCGGACAGTGTGATTGTCCATCTCCCTCGGACAATGCGATTGACCATCTCTCTCCGGACAGTGATTGACCCTCTCTCTCCAGACAGTGTGATTGACCCTCTCTCTCCGGACAGTGTGATTGACCGTGTCTCTCCGTACAGTGCGATTGACCCTCTCACTCCGGACAGTGTGATTGACCCTCTCTCTCTGGACAGTGATTGTCCCACACTCTCCGGACAATGTGATTGACACTCTCTCTCCGAACAGTGATTGACCCTCTCTCTCCAGAGAGTGTGATTGACCCTCTCTCTCCGGACAGTGCGATTGACACTCACTCTCCGGACAGTGTGATTGACCCTCTCTCTCCAGACAGTGTGATTGACCCTCTCTCATCGGAAAGTGTGATTGACCCTCTCTCTCCGGACAGTGTGATTGACCCTCTCTCTCCGGACAGTGCGATTGACCCTCTTCTCCGGACAGTGTGATTGACCCTCTCTCCGAAGAGTGTCATTGACCCTCTCTCTCTGGACAGTGTGTTTGACCCTCTCTCTCCAGAGAGTGTGATTGACCCTTTCTCTCCGGACAGTGCGATTGACACTCACTCTCCGGACAGTGTGATTGACCCTCTCTCTCCGGACAGTGTGATTGACCCTCTCTCTCCGGACAGTGTGATTGACCCTCTCTCTCCGGACAGTGTGATTGACCGTCTCTCTCCGTACAGTGCGATTTACCCTCTCTCTCCGGACAATGTGGTTGACCCTCTCCGGACAGTGTGTTTGACCCCTTCTCTCCGGACAGTGTGATTGACCGTCTCTCTCCAGACAGTGTGATTGACCCTCTCTCTCTGCAGACAGTTTGATTGACCCTCTCTGTCTGGACATTGCGATTGACCCTCTCTCTCTGGATAGTCCGATTGACCCTCTCTCTCTGTACACTGCTATTGACCCTCTCTCTCCGGACAGTGCGATTAATCCTATCTCTCCGGACAGTGCGGTTGACCCTCTCCGGATAGTGTGATTGACCGTCTCTCTCCAGACAGTGTGATTGACCGTCTCTCTCTGGACAGTGTGATTCACCCTCTCTCTCCGGACAGTGTGATTCACCCTCTCTCTCCGGACAGTGTGATTGACCCTTTCCCTCTGGATAGTGCGATTGACCCTCTCTCTCTGGACACTGTGATTGACCCTCTCTCTCCGGACATTGCGATTAATCCTATCTCTCCGGACAGTGCGATTGACCCTCTCCGGACAGTGTGTTTGACCCTCGCTCTCCGGACAGTGCGATTGACCCTCTCTCTCCGGACAGTGTGATTGACTCTCTCTCTCCGGACAGTGCGATGGATCCTCTCTCTCCGGACAGTGCGATGGATCCTCTCTCTCCGGACAGTGCGATTGACCCTCTCTCTCCGGACAGTGCGATTGACACTCTCTCTCCGGCCAATGTGATTCACCCTCTCTCTCCGGATGGTGTGATTGACCCTCTCTCTCCGGACAGTGTGATTCACCTCTCTCTCTGGACGGTGAGATTGACCCTCTATCTCCGGACAGTGTGATTCACCCTCTCTCTCCGGACAGTGCGATTGACCCTCTCTCTCTGGACAGTGCGATTTATCCTCTCTCTCCGGACAGTGTGATTGACCCTCTCTCTCCGGACAGTGCAGTTGACCCTCTCTCTCCGGACTCTGCGATTGACCCTCTCTCTCTGGACAGTGTGATTGTCCCACACTCTCTGGACAATGTGATTGACCCCCTCTCTCCGAACAGTGATTGACACTCTCTCTCCGGACAGTGTGATTGACCCTCTCTATCCGGACAATGCGATTGACCCTCTCTCTCCGGACAGTGCGATTGACCCTCTCTCTCCGGATCGATTGATTGACCCTCTCTCTCCGGACAGTGTGATTGACCCTCTCTCCGGACAGTGTGATTGACCCGCTGTCTCCGGACAGTGATTGACACTCTCTCTCCGGACAGTTTCATTGACCCTCTCTCTCTGGACATTGCGATTGACCCTCTCTCTCCGGACAGTGCGATTGAACCTCTCTCTCTGGACAGTGTGATTGACCTTCGCTCTCCGGACAGTATAATTGACCCTCTCTCTGCGGACAGTGCGATTGACTCTCTCTCTCCGGACAGTGCGATTGACCCACTCTCTCCGGACAGTGCGATTGACACTCTCTCTCCGGACAATGTGATTCATCCTCTCTCTCCGGACGGTGTGATTGACCCTCTCTCTCCGGACAGTGTGATTCACCTCTCTCTCCGGACGGTGAGATTGACCCTCTCTCTCCGGACAGTGTGATTGACCCTCTCTCTCCGGACAGTGCGATTGACCCTCTCTCTCCGGACAGTGCGATTGACCCTCTCTCTCCGGACAGTGTGATTGACCCTCTCTCTCTGGACAGTGTGATTGTCCCACATTCTCCGGACAATGTGATTGACCCCCTCTCTCCGAACATTGATTGACACTCTCTCTCCGGACAGTGTGATTGACCCTCTCTCTCCGGACAGTGCGATTGACCCTGTCGTTCCGGACAGTGCGATTGACCCTCTCTCTCCGGATAGATTGATTGACCCTCTCTCTCCGGACAGTGTGATTGACCCTCTCTCCAGACATTGTGATTGACCCGCTCTCTCCGGACAGTGATTGACACTCTCTCTCCGGACAGTTTGATTGACCCTCTCTCTCTGGACATTGCGGTTGACCCTCTCTCTCCGGACAGTGCGATTGAACCTCCCTCTCCGGACAGTGTGATTGTCCATCTCTCCGGACAGTGCGATTGACCCTCTCTCTCCGGACAGTGCGATTGAACCTCCCTCTCCGGACAGTGTGATTGTCCATCTCTCCGGACAGTGCGATTGACACTCTCTCTCCGGACAATGTGATTCACCCTCTCTCTCCGGATGGTGTGATTGACCCTCTCTCTCCGGACAGTGTGATTCACCTCTCTCTCTGGACGGTGAGATTGACCCTCTATCTCCGGACAGTGTGATTCACCCTCTCTCTCCGGACAGTGCGATTGACCCTCTCTCTCCGGACAGTGCGATTTATCCCCTCTCTCCGGACAGTGTGATTGACCCTCTCTCTCCGGACAGTGCAATTGACCCTCTCTCTCCGGACTCTGCGATTGACCCTCTCTCTCTGGACAGTGTGATTGTCCCACACTCTCTGGACAATGTGATTGACCCCCTCTCTCCGAACAGTGATTGACACTCTCTCTCCGGACAGTGTGATTGACCCTCTCTATCCGGACAATGCGATTGACCCTCTCTCTCCGGACAGTGCGATTGACCCTCTCTCTCCGGATCGATTGATTGACCCTCTCTCTCCGGACAGTGTGATTGACCCTCTCTCCGGACAGTGTGATTGATCCGCTGTCTCCGGACAGTGATTGACACTCTCTCTCCGGACAGTTTCATTGACCCTCTCTCTCTGGACATTGCGATTGACCCTCTCTCTCCGGACAGTGCGATTGAACCTCTCTCTCTGGACAGTGTGATTGACCTTCTCTCTCCGGACAGTATAATTGACCCTCTCTCTGCGGACAGTGCGATTGACTCTCTCTCTCCGGACAGTGTGATTGATCCTCTCTCTCCGGATAGTTTGATTGACACTCTCTCTCCGGACAGTGTGATTGTCCATCTCTCTCGGACAATGCGATTGACCCTCTCTCTCCGGACAGTGATTGACCCTCTCTCTCCAGACAGTGTGATTGACCCTCTCTCTCCGGACACTGTGATTAAACCTCTCTCTCCGGACAGTGTGATTCACCCTCTCTCTCCGGACAGTGTGATTGACCCTCTCTCTCCAGACAGTGTGATTGACCCTTTCCCTCTGGATAGTGCGATTGACCCTCTCTCTCTGGACACTGCGATTGACCCTCTCTCTCCGGACAGTGCGATTAATCCTATCTCTCCGGACAGTGCGATTGACCCTCTCCGGACAGTGTGTTTGACCCTTGCTCTCCGGACAGTGCGATTGACCCTCTCTCTCCGGACAGTGCGATGGATCCTCTCTCTCCGGACAGTGTGATTGACTCTCTCTCTCCGGACAGTGTGATTGACCCTCTCTCTCCGGACAGTGCGATGGATCCTCTCTCTCCGGACAGTGCGATTGACCCTCTCTCTCCGGACAGTGCGATTGACACTCTCTCTCCGGACAGTGTGATTGACCCTCTCTCTCCTGACAGTTTGATTGACCCTCTCTCTCCGGACTCTGCGATGGACCCTCTCTCTCTGGACAGTGTGATTGTCCCACACTCTCCAGACAGTGTGATTGACCCCCTCTCTCCGGACAGTGATTGACACTCTCTCTCCGGACAGTTTGATTGACCCTCTCTCTCTGGACATTGCGATTGACCCTCTCTCTCCGGACAGTGCGATTGAACCTCCCTCTCCGGACAGTGTGATTGACCTTCTCTCTCCGGATAGTTTGATTGACACTCTCTCTCCGGACAGTGTGATTGTCCATCTCTCCGGACAGTGTGATTGTCCATCTCCCTCGGACAATGCGATTGACCATCTCTCTCCGGACAGTGATTGACCCTCTCTCTCCAGACAGTGTGATTGACCCTCTCTCTCCGGACAGTGTGATTGACCGTGTCTCTCCGTACAGTGCGATTGACCCTCTCACTCCGGACAGTGTGATTGACCCTCTCTCTCTGGACAGTGATTGTCCCACACTCTCCGGACAATGTGATTGACACTCTCTCTCCGAACAGTGATTGACCCTCTCTCTCCAGAGAGTGTGATTGACCCTCTCTCTCCGGACAGTGCGATTGACACTCACTCTCCGGACAGTGTGATTGACCCTCTCTCTCCAGACAGTGTGATTGACCCTCTCTCATCGGAAAGTGTGATTGACCCTCTCTCTCCGGACAGTGTGATTGACCCTCTCTCTCCGGACAGTGCGATTGACCCTCTTCTCCGGACAGTGTGATTGACCCTCTCTCCGAAGAGTGTCATTGACCCTCTCTCTCTGGACAGTGTGTTTGACCCTCTCTCTCCAGAGAGTGTGATTGACCCTTTCTCTCCGGACAGTGCGATTGACACTCACTCTCCGGACAGTGTGATTGACCCTCTCTCTCCGGACATTGCGATTAATCCTATCTCTCCGGACAGTGCGATTGACCCTCTCCGGACAGTGTGTTTGACCCTCGCTCTCCGGACAGTGCGATTGACCCTCTCTCTCCGGACAGTGTGATTGACTCTCTCTCTCCGGACAGTGCGATGGATCCTCTCTCTCCGGACAGTGCGATGGATCCTCTCTCTCCGGACAGTGCGATTGACCCTCTCTCTCCGGACAGTGCGATTGACACTCTCTCTCCGGCCAATGTGATTCACCCTCTCTCTCCGGATGGTGTGATTGACCCTCTCTCTCCGGACAGTGTGATTCACCTCTCTCTCTGGACGGTGAGATTGACCCTCTATCTCCGGACAGTGTGATTCACCCTCTCTCTCCGGACAGTGCGATTGACCCTCTCTCTCTGGACAGTGCGATTTATCCTCTCTCTCCGGACAGTGTGATTGACCCTCTCTCTCCGGACAGTGCAGTTGACCCTCTCTCTCCGGACTCTGCGATTGACCCTCTCTCTCTGGACAGTGTGATTGTCCCACACTCTCTGGACAATGTGATTGACCCCCTCTCTCCGAACAGTGATTGACACTCTCTCTCCGGACAGTGTGATTGACCCTCTCTATCCGGACAATGCGATTGACCCTCTCTCTCCGGACAGTGCGATTGACCCTCTCTCTCCGGATCGATTGATTGACCCTCTCTCTCCGGACAGTGTGATTGACCCTCTCTCCGGACAGTGTGATTGACCCGCTGTCTCCGGACAGTGATTGACACTCTCTCTCCGGACAGTTTCATTGACCCTCTCTCTCTGGACATTGCGATTGACCCTCTCTCTCCGGACAGTGCGATTGAACCTCTCTCTCTGGACAGTGTGATTGACCTTCGCTCTCCGGACAGTATAATTGACCCTCTCTCTGCGGACAGTGCGATTGACTCTCTCTCTCCGGACAGTGCGATTGACCCACTCTCTCCGGACAGTGCGATTGACACTCTCTCTCCGGACAATGTGATTCATCCTCTCTCTCCGGACGGTGTGATTGACCCTCTCTCTCCGGACAGTGTGATTCACCTCTCTCTCCGGACGGTGAGATTGACCCTCTCTCTCCGGACAGTGTGATTGACCCTCTCTCTCCGGACAGTGCGATTGACCCTCTCTCTCCGGACAGTGCGATTGACCCTCTCTCTCCGGACAGTGTGATTGACCCTCTCTCTCTGGACAGTGTGATTGTCCCACACTCTCCGGACAATGTGATTGACCCCCTCTCTCCGAACATTGATTGACACTCTCTCTCCGGACAGTGTGATTGACCCTCTCTCTCCGGACAGTGCGATTGACCCTGTCGTTCCGGACAGTGCGATTGACCCTCTCTCTCCGGATAGATTGATTGACCCTCTCTCTCCGGACAGTGTGATTGACCCTCTCTCCAGACAGTGTGATTGACCCGCTCTCTCCGGACAGTGATTGACACTCTCTCTCCGGACAGTTTGATTGACCCTCTCTCTCTGGACATTGCGGTTGACCCTCTCTCTCCGGACAGTGCGATTGAACCTCCCTCTCCGGACAGTGTGATTGTCCATCTCTCCGGACAGTGCGATTGACCCTCTCTCTCCGGACAGTGCGATTGAACCTCCCTCTCCGGACAGTGTGATTGTCCATCTCTCCGGACAGTGCGATTGACACTCTCTCTCCGGACAATGTGATTCACCCTCTCTCTCCGGATGGTGTGATTGATCCTCTCTCTCCGGACAGTGTGATTCACCTCTCTCTCTGGACGGTGAGATTGACCCTCTATCTCCGGACAGTGTGATTCACCCTCTCTCTCCGGACAGTGCGATTGACCCTCTCTCTCCGGACAGTGCGATTTATCCTCTCTCTCCGGACAGTGTGATTGACCCTCTCTCTCCGGACAGTGCAATTGACCCTCTCTCTCCGGACTCTGCGATTGACCCTCTCTCTCTGGACAGTGTGATTGTCCCACACTCTCTGGACAATGTGATTGACCCCCTCTCTCCGAACAGTGATTGACACTCTCTCTCCGGACAGTGTGATTGACCCTCTCTATCCGGACAATGCGATTGACCCTCTCTCTCCGGACAGTGCGATTGACCCTCTCTCTCCGGATCGATTGATTGACCCTCTCTCTCCGGACAGTGTGATTGACCCTCTCTCCGGACAGTGTGATTGATCCGCTGTCTCCGGACAGTGATTGACACTCTCTCTCCGGACAGTTTCATTGACCCTCTCTCTCTGGACATTGCGATTGACCCTCTCTCTCCGGACAGTGCGATTGAACCTCTCTCTCTGGACAGTGTGATTGACCTTCTCTCTCCGGACAGTATAATTGACCCTCTCTCTGCGGACAGTGCGATTGACTCTCTCTCTCCGGACAGTGTGATTGATCCTCTCTCTCCGGATAGTTTGATTGACACTCTCTCTCCGGACAGTGTGATTGTCCATCTCTCTCGGACAATGCGATTGACCCTCTCTCTCCGGACAGTGATTGACCCTCTCTCTCCAGACAGTGTGATTGACCCTCTCTCTCCGGACACTGTGATTAAACCTCTCTCTCCGGACAGTGTGATTCACCCTCTCTCTCCGGACAGTGTGATTGACCCTCTCTCTCCAGACAGTGTGATTGACCCTTTCCCTCTGGATAGTGCGATTGACCCTCTCTCTCTGGACACTGCGATTGACCCTCTCTCTCCGGACAGTGCGATTAATCCTATCTCTCCGGACAGTGCGATTGACCCTCTCCGGACAGTGTGTTTGACCCTTGCTCTCCGGACAGTGCGATTGACCCTCTCTCTCCGGACAGTGCGATGGATCCTCTCTCTCCGGACAGTGTGATTGACTCTCTCTCTCCGGACAGTGTGATTGACCCTCTCTCTCCGGACAGTGCGATGGATCCTCTCTCTCCGGACAGTGCGATTGACCCACTCTCTCCGGACAGTGCGATTGACACTCTCTCTCCGGACAATGTGATTCACCCTCTCTCTCCGGACAGTGTGATTGACCCTCTCTCTCCGGACAGTGCGATTGAGCCTGTCGTTCCGGACAGTGCGATTGACCCTCTCTCTCCGGATAGATCGATTGACCCTCTCTCTCCGGACAGTGTGATTGACCCTCTCTCCAGACAGGGTGATTGACCCGCTCTCTCCGGACAGTGATTGACCCTCTCTCTCTGGACAGTTTGATTGACCCTCTCTCTCTGGACATTTCGATTGACCCTCTCTCTCCGGACAGTGCGATTGACCATCTCTCTCCGGACAGTGGTTGACCCTCTCTCTCCAGACAGTGTGATTGACCCTCTCTCTCCGGACAGTGTGATTGACCGTGTCTCTCCGGACAGTGCGATTGAAACTCACTCTCCGGACAGTGTGATTGACCCTCTCTCTCCGGACAGTGTGATTGACCCTCTCTCATCGGAAAGTGTGATTGACCCTTTCTCTCCGGACAGTGTGATTGACCGTCTCTCTCCGTACAGTGCAATTGACCCTCTCTCTCTGGACAGTGCGATTGACACATTCTCTCCGGACAGTGTGATTGACCCTCTCTCTCTGGACAGTTTGATTGACCCTCTCTCTCTGGACATTGCGATTGACCCTCTCTCTCCGGACAGTGCGATTGAACCTCTCTCTCCGGACAGTGTGTTTGACCCTCTCTCTCTGGATAGTGCGATTGACCCTCTCTCTCTGGACACTGCGATTGACCCTCTCTCTCCAGACAGTGCGATTAATCCTATCTCTCCGGACAGTGCGGTTGACCCTCTCTGGACAGTGTGTTTGACCCCCTCTCTCCGGACAGTGTGATTGACCGCCTCTCTCCGGACAGTGTGATTGACCGTCTCTCTCCGGACAGTGTGATTGACCCTTTCCCTCTGGATAGTGCGATTGACCCTCTCTCTCTGGACACTGCGATTGATCCTCTCTCTCCGGACAGTGCGATTAATCCTATTTCTCCGGACAGTGCGATTGACCCTCTCCGGACAGTGTGTTTCACCCTCGCTCTCCGGACAGTGCGATTGACCCTCTCTCTCCGGACAGTGTGATTGACTCTCTCTCTCCGGACAGTGTGATTGACCCTCTCTCTCCAGACAGTGCGATGGATCCTCTCTCTCCGGACAGTGCGATTGACCCTCTCTCTCCGGACAGTGCGATTGACACTCTCTCTCCGGACAATGTGATTCACCCTCTCTCTCCGGACGGTGAGATTGACCCTCTCTCTCCGGACAGTGTGATTCACCCTCTCTCTCCGGACAGTGTGATTGATCCTCACTCTCCGGACAGTGCGATTGATCCTCTCTCTCCGGACAATGTGATTGACCCTCTCTCTCCGGACAGTGTGATTGACCTTCTCTCTCTGGATAGTGCGATTGACCCTCTCTCTCTGGACACTGCGATTGACCCTCTCTCTCCGGACAGTGCGATTAATCCTACCTCTCCGGACAGTGCGGTTGACCCTCTCCGGACAGTGTGTTTGAACCCCTCTCTCCGGACAGTGTGATTGACCGTCTCTCTCCGGACAGTGTGATTGACCCTCTCTCTCCGGACAGTGTGATTGACCCTTTCCCTCTGGATAGTGCGATTGACCCTCTCTCTCTCTGGACACTGCGATGGATCCTCTCTCTCCGGACAGTGCGATTAATCCTACCTCTCCGGACAGTGCGGTTGACCCTCTCCGGACAGTGTGTTTGAACCCCTCTCTCCGGACAGTGTGATTGACCGTCTCTCTCCGGACAGTGTGATTGACCCTCTCTCTCCGGACAGTGTGATTGACCCTCTCTCTCCGGACGGTGTGATTGACCCTCTCTCTCCGGACAGTGTGATTGACCCTCTCTCTCCGGACAATGTGATTCACCCTCTCTCTCCGGACGGTGTGATTGACCCTCTCTCTCCGGACAGTGTGATTGACCCTCTCTCTCCGGACAATGTGATTCACCCTCTCTCTCCGGACGGTGTGATTGACCCTCTCTCTCCGGACAGTGTGATTGACCCTCTCTCTCCGGACAGTGTGATTCACCTCTCTCTCCGGACGGTGAGATTGACCCTCTATCTCCGGACAGTGTGATTCACCCTCTCTCTCCGGACAGTGTGATTGATCCTCACTCTCCGGACAGTGCGATTGATCCTCTCTCTCCGGACAATGTGATTGACCCTCTCTCTCCGGACAGTGCGATTGACCCTCTCTCTCCGGAATCTTCGATTGACCCTCTCTCTCTGGACAGTGCGATTGACATCTCTCTCCGAACAGTGTGATTGACCCTCTCTCTCCGGACAGTGCAATTGACCCTCTCTCTCTGGACAGTGCGATTGACCCTCTCTCTCCGAACAATGTGATTGACACTCTCTCCGGACAGTGATTGTCCCTCTCTCTCCGGACAGTGCGATTGACCCTCACTCTCCGGACAGTGTGATTGACCCTCTCTCCGGAGAGTGTCATTGACCCACTCTCTCTGGACAGTGTGTTTGACCCTCTCTCTCCGGACAGTGTGATTGACCCTTTCACTCCGGACAGTGCGATTGACATCTCTCTCCGAACATTGTGTTTGACCCTTTCTCTCCGGACAGTGCGATTGACGCTCTCTCTCCGGACAGTGTGATTGATCCTCTCTCTCCGGACAGTGTGAGTGACTGTCTCTCTCCGGACAGTGCGATTGACACTCTCTCCGGACAGTGTGATTGACCCTCTCTCTCCGGACAGTGTGATTGACCCTCTCTCTCCGGACAATGTGTTTGACCGTCTCTCTCCGTACAGTGCGATTGATCCTCTCTCTCCGGACAGTGTGATTCACCCTCTCAATTCGGACAGTGTGATTCACCCTCTCTCTCCGGACAGTGCGATTGACCCTCTCTCTCCGGACAGTGCGATTGACCCTCTCTCTCCGAACAATGTGATTGACACTCTCTCTCCGGACAGTGATTGTCCCTCTCTCTCCGGACAGTGCGATTGACCCTCTTCTCCGGACAGTGTGATTGACCCTCTCTCCGGAGAGTGTCATTGACCCTCTCACTCTGGACAGTGTGTTTGACCCTCTCTCTCCAGAGAGTGTGATTGACCCTCTCTCTCCGGACAGTGCGATTGACACTCACTCTCCGGACAGTGTGATTGACCCTCTCTCTCCGGACAGTGTGATTGACCCTCTCTCTCCGGACAGTGTGATTGACCGTCTCTCTCCGTACAGTGCGATTTACCCTCTCTCTCCGGACAGTGCGATTGACACATTCTCTCCGGACAGTGTGATTGACCCTCTCTCTCTGGACAGTGCGATTGACCCTCTCTCTCTGCAGACAGTTTGATTGACCCTCTCTCTCTGGACATTGCGATTGACCCTCTCTCTCTGGATAGTCCGATTGACCCTCTCTCTCTGGACACTGCTATTAACCCTCTCTCTCCGGACAGTGCGATTAATCCTATCTCTCCGGACAGTGCGGTTGACCCTCTCCGGACAGTGTGTTTGACCCCTTCTCTCCGGACAGTGTGATTGACCGTCTCTCTCCAGACAGTGTGATTGACCGTCTCTCTCTGGACAGTGTGATTCACCCTCTCTCTCCGGACAGTGTGAATGACCCTCTCTCTCCGGACAGTATGATTGACCCTTTCCCTCTGGATAGTGCGATTGACCCTCTCTCTCTGGACACTGCGATTGATCCTCTCTCTCCGGACAGTGCAATTAATCCTATCTCTCCGGACAGTGCGATTGACCCTCTCTCTCCGGACAGTGTGATTGACTCTCTCTCTCCGGACAGTATGATTGACCCTCTCTCTCCAGACAGTGCGATGGATCCTCTCTCTCCGGACAGTGCGATTGACCCTCTTTCTCTGGACAATGTGATTCACCCTCTCTCTCCGGACGGTGTGATTGACCCTCTCTCTCTGGACAGTGTGATTGACCCTCTCTCTCCGGACAGTGTGATTCACCTCTCTCTCCGGACGGTGAGATTGACCCTCTATCTCTGGACAGTGTGATTCACCCTCTCTCTCCGGACAGTGCGATTGACCCTCTCTCTTCGAACAATGTGATTGACACTCTCTCTCCGGACAGTGATTGTCCCTCTCTCTCCGGATAGTGCGATTGACCCTCACTCTCCGGACAGTGTGATTGACCCTCTCTCCGGAGAGTGTCATTGACCCACTCTCTCTGGACAGTGTGTTTGACCCTCTCTCTCCGGACAGTGTGATTGACCCTTTCACTCCGGACAGTGCGATTGACATCTCTCTCCGAACATTGTGTTTGACCCTTTCTCTCCGGACAGTGCGATTGACGCTCTCTCTCCGGACAGTGTGATTGATCCTCTCTCTCCGGACAGTGTGAGTGACTGTCTCTCTCCGGACAGTGCGATTGGCACTCTCTCCGGACAGTGTGATTGACCCTCTCTCTCCGGACAGTGTGATTGACCCTCTCTCTCCGGACAGTGTGATTGACCGTCTCTCTCCGTACAGTGCGATTGATCCTCTCTCTCCAGACAGTGTGAATCACCCTCTCAATTCGGACAGTGTGATTCACCCTCTCTCTCCGGACAGTGCGATTGACCCTCTCTCTCCGGACAGTGCGATTAATCCTCTCTATCCGGACAGTGCAATTGACCCTCTCGCTCCGGACAGTGCGATTGACCCTCTCTCTCCGAACAATGTGATTGACACTCTCTCTCCGGACAGTGATTGTCCCTCTCTCTCCGGACAGTGCGATTGACTCTCTCTCTCCGGACAGTGTGATTGACCCTCTCTCTCCAGACAGTGCGATGGATCCTCTCTCTCCGGATAGTGCGATTGACCCTCTCTCTCCGGACAGTGCGATTGACACTCTCTCTCCGGACAATGTGATTCACCCTCTCTCTCCGGACGGTGTGATTGACCCTCTCTCTCCGGACAGTGTGATTGACCCTCTCTCTCCGGACAGTGTGATTCACCTCTCTCTCCGGACGGTGAGATTGACCCTCTATCTCCGGACAGTGTGATTCAACCTCTCTCTCCGGACAGTGTGATTGATCCTCACTCTCCGGACAGTGCGATTGATCCTCTCTCTCCGGACAATGTGATTGACCCTCTCTCTCCGGACAGTGCGATTGACCCTCTCTCTCCGGAATCTTCGATTGACCCTCTCTCTCTGGACAGTGCGATTGACATCTCTCTCCGAACAGTGTGATTGACCCTCTCTCTCCGGACAGTGCAATTGACCCGCTCTCTCTGGACAGTGCGATTGACCCTCTCTCTCCGAACAATGTGATTGACACTCTCTCCGGACAGTGATTGTCCCTCTCTCTCCGGACAGTGCGATTGACCCTCACTCTCCGGACAGTGTGATTGACCCTCTCTCCGGAGAGTGTCATTGACCCACTCTCTCTGGACAGTGTGTTTAACCCTCTCTCTCCGGACTGTGTGATTGACCCTTTCACTCCGGACAGTGCGATTGACATCTCTCTCCGAACATTGTGTTTGACCCTTTCTCTCCGGACAGTGCGATTGACGCTCTCTCTCCGGACAGTGTGATTGATCCTCTCTCTCCGGACAGTGTGAGTGACTGTCTCTCTCCGGACAGTGCGATTGACACTCTCTCCGGACAGTGTGATTGACCCTCTCTCTCCGGACAGTGTGATTGACCCTCTCTCTCCGGACAATGTGATTGACCGTCTCTCTCCGTACAGTGCGATTGATCCTCTCTCTCCGGACAGTGTGATTCACCCTCTCAATTCGGACAGTGTGATTCACCCTCTCTCTCCGGACAGTGCGATTGACCCTCTCTCTCCGGACAGTGCGATTAATCCTCTCTATCCGGACAGTGCAATTGACCCTCTCGCTCCGGACAGTGCGATTGACCCTCTCTCTCCGAACAATGTGATTGACACTCTCTCTCCGGACAGTGATTGTCCCTCTCTCTCCGGACAGTGCGATTGACCCTCTTCTCCGGACAGTGTGATTGACCCTCTCTCCGGAGAGTGTCATTGACCCTCTCACTCTGGACAGTGTGTTTGACCCTCTCTCTCCAGAGAGTGTGATTGACCCTCTCTCTCCGGACAGTGCGATTGACACTCACTCTCCGGACAGTGTGATTGACCCTCTCTCTCCGGACAGTGTGATTGACCCTCTCTCTCCGGACAGTGTGATTGACCGTCTCTCTCCGTACAGTGCGATTTACCCTCTCTCTCCGGACAGTGCGATTGACACATTCTCTCCGGACAGTGTGATTGACTCTCTCTCTCTGGACAGTGCGATTGACCCTCTCTCTCTGCAGAGTTTGATTGACCCTCTTTCTCTGGACATTGCGATTGACCCTCTCTCTCTGGATAGTCCGATTGACCCTCTCTCTCTGGACACTGCTATTAACCCTCTCTCTCCGGACAGTGCGATTAATCCTATCTCTCCGGACAGTGCGGTTGACCCTCTCCGCACAGTGTGTTTGACCCCTTCTCTCCGGACAGTGTGATTGACCGTCTCTCTCCAGACAGTGTGATTGACCGTCTCTCTCTGGACAGTGTGATTCACCCTCTCTCTCCGGACAGTGTGAATGACCCTCTCTCTCCGTCAGTATGATTGACCCTTTCCCTCTGGATAGTGCGATTGACCCTCTCTCTCTGGACACTGCGATTGATCCTCTCTCTCCGGACAGTGCAATTAATCCTATCTCTCCGGACAGTGCGATTGACCCTCTCTCTCCGGACAGTGTGATTGACTCTCTCTCTCCGGACAGTATGATTGACCCTCTCTCTCCAGACAGTGCGATGGATCCTCTCTCTCCGGACAGTGCGATTGACCCTCTCTCTCCGGACAATGTGATTCACCCTCTCTCTCCGGACGGTGTGATTGACCCTCTCTCTCCGGACAGTGTGATTGACCCTCTCTCTCCGGACAGTGTGATTCACCTTTCTCTCCGGACGGTGAGATTGACCCTCTATCTCTGGACAGTGTGATTCACCCTCTCTCTCCGGACAGTGCGATTGACCCTCTCTCTTCGAACAATGTGATTGACACTCTCTCTCCGGACAGTGATTGTCCCTCTCTCTCCGGATAGTGCGATTGACCCTCACTCTCCGGACAGTGTGATTGACCCTCTTTCCGGAGAGTGTCATTGACCCACTCTCTCTGGACAGTGTGTTTGACCCTCTCTCTCCGGACAGTGTGATTGACCCTTTCACTCCGGACAGTGCGATTGACATCTCTCTCCGAACATTGTGTTTGACCCTTTCTCTCCGGACAGTGCGATTGACGCTCTCTCTCCGGACAGTGTGATTGATCCTCTCTCTCCGGACAGTGTGAGTGACTGTCTCTCTCCGGACAGTGCGATTGGCACTCTCTCCGGACAGTGTGATTGACCCTCTCTCTCCGGACAGTGTGATTGACCCTCTCTCTCCGGACAGTGTGATTGACCGTCTCTCTCCGTACAGTGCGATTGATCCTCTCTCTCCAGACAGTGTGATTCACCCTCTCAATTCGGACAGTGTGATTCACCCTCTCTCTCCGGACAGTGCGATTGACCCTCTCTCTCCGGACAGTGCGATTGACACTCACTCTCCGGACAGTGTGATTGACCCTCTCTCTCCGGACAGTGTGATTGACCCTCTCTCTCCGGACAGTGTGATTGACCCTCTCCGGACAGTGTGATTGACCGTCTCTCTCTGTACAGTGCGATTTACCCTCTCTCTCCGGACAGTGCGATTGACCCTCTCTCTCCGGACAGTGTGATTGACCCTCTCTCTCTGGACAGTGCGATTGACCCTCTCTCTCTGCAGACAGTTTGATTGACCCTCTCTCTCTGGACATTGCGATTGACCCTCTCTCTGGATAGTCCGATTGAACCTCTCTCTCTGGACACTGCTATTGACCCTCTCTCTCCGGACAGTGCGATTAATCCTATCTCTCCGGACAGTGCGGTTGACCCTCTCCGGACAGTGTGTTTGACCCCTTCTCTCCGGACAGTGTGATTGACCGTCTCTCTCGAGACAGTGTGATTGACCGTCTCTCTCTGGACAGTGTGATTCACCCTCTCTCTCCGGACAGTGTGATTCACACTCTCTCTCCGGACAGTGTGATTGACCCTCTCTCTCCGGACAGTGTGATTGACCCTCTCTCTCCGGACAGTGTGATTGACCGTCTCTCTCCGTACAGTGCGATTGATCCTCTCTCTCCAGACAGTGTGATTCACCCTCTCAATTCGGACAGTGTGCTTCACCCTCTCTCTCAGGACAGTGCGATTGACCCTCTCTCTCCGGACAGTGCGATTAATCCTCTCTATCCGGACAGTGCAATTGACCCTCTCGCTCCGGACAGTGCGACTGACCCTCTCTCTCCGAACAATGTGATTGACACTCTCTCTCCGGACAGTGATTGTCCCTCTCTCTCCGGACAGTGCGATTGACCCTCCTCTCCGGACAGTGTGATTGACCCTCTCTCCGGAGAGTGTCATTGACCCTCTCTCTCTGGACAGTGTGTTTGACCCTCTCTCTCCAGAGAGTGTGATTGACCCTCTCTCTCTGGACAGTGCGATTGACACTCACTCTCCGGACAGTGTGATTGACTCTCTCTCTCCGGACAGTGCGATGGATCCTCTCTCTCCGGACAGTGTGATTTATCCTCTCTCTCCGGACAGTGTGATTGACCCTCTCTCTCCGGACAGTGCAATTGACCCTCTCTCTCCGGACTCTGCGATTGACCCTCTCTCTCTGGACAGTGTGATTGTCCCACACTCTCCAGACAGTGTGATTGACCCGCTCTCTCCGGACAGTGATTGACACTCTCTCTCCGGACAGTTTGATTGACCCTCTCTCTCTGAACATTGCGATTGACCCTCTCTCTCCGGACAGTGTGATTGACCCTCTCTCTCTGGACAGTGCGATTGACCCTCTCTCTCTGCAGACAGTTTGATTGACCCTCTCTCTCTGGACATTGCGATTGACCCTCTCTCTCTGGATAGTCCGATTGACCCTCTCTCTCTGGACACTGCTATTGACCCTCTCTCTCCGGACAGTGCGATTAATCCTATCTCTCCGGACAGTGCGGTTGACCCTCTCCGGACAGTGTGTTTGACCCCTTCTCTCCGGACAGTGTGATTGACCGTCTCTCTCCAGACAGTGTGATTGACCGTCTCTCTCTGGACAGTGTGATTCACCCTCTCTCTCCGGACAGTGTGATTCACCCTCTCTCTCCGGACAGTGTGATTGACCCTTTCCCTCTGGATAGTGCGATTGACCCTCTCTCTCTGGACACTGCGATTGACCCTCACTCTCCGGACAGTGCGATTAATCCTATCTCTTCGGACAGTGCGATTGACCCTCTCCGGACAGTGTGTTTGACCCTCGCTCTCCGGACAGTGCGATTGACCCTCTCTCTCCGGACAGTGTGATTGACTCTCTCTCTCCGGACAGTGCGATGGATCCTCTCTCTCCGGACAGTGCGATGGATCCTCTCTCTCCGGACAGTGCGATTGACCCTCTCTCTCCGGACAGTGCGATTGACACTCTCTCTCCGGACAATGTGATTCACCCTCTCTCTCCGGATGGTGTGATTGACCCTCTCTCTCCGGACAGTGTGATTCACCTCTCTCTCTGGACGGTGAGATTGACCCACTATCTCCGGACAGTGTGATTCACCCTCTCTCTCTGGACAGTGCGATTGACCCTCTCTCTCCGGACAGTGCGATTTATCCTCTCTCTCCGGACAGTGTGATTGACCCTCTCTCTCCGGACAGTGCAATTGACCCTCTCTCTCCGGACTCTGCGATTGACCCTCTCTCTCTGGACAGTGTGATTGTCCCACACTCTCCAGACAGTGTGATTGACCCGCTCTCTCCGGACAGTGTGATTGACTCTCTCTCTCCGGACAGTGCGATGGATCCTCTCTCTCCGGACAGTGCGATGGATCCTCTCTCTCCGGACAGTGCGATTGACCCTCTCTCTCCGGACAGTGCGATTGACACTCTCTCTCCGGACAATGTGATTCAGCCTCTCTCTCCGGATGGTGTGATTGACCCTCTCTCTCCGGACAGTGTGATTCACCTTTCTCTCTGGACGGTGAGATTGACCCTCTATCTCCGGACAGTGTGATTCACCCTCTCTCTCCGGACAGTGCGATTGACCCTCTCTCTCCAGACAGTGCGATTTATCCTCTCTCTCCGGACAGTGTGATTGACCCTCTCTCTCCGGACAGTGCAATTGACCCTCTCTCTCCAGACAGTGCGATTTATCCTCTCTCTCCGGACAGTGTGATTGACCCTCTCTCTCCGGACAGTGCAATTGACCCTCTCTCTCCGGACTCTGCGATTGACCCTCTCTCTCTGGACAGTGTGATTGTCCCACACTCTCCAGACAGTGTGATTGACCCCCTCTCTCCGGACAGTGATTGACACTCTCTCTCCGGACAGTTTGATTGACCCTCTCTCTCTGGACATTGCGATTGACCCTCTCTCTCCGGACAGTGCGATTGAACCTCCCTCTCCGGACAGTGTGATTGACCTTCTCTCTCCGGATAGTTTGATTGACACTCTCTCTCCGGACAGTGTGATTGTCCATCTCTCTCGGACAATGCGATTGACCATCTCTCTCCGGACAGTGATTGACCCTCTCTCTCCAGACAGTGTGATTGACCCTCTCTCTCCGGACAGTGTGATTGACCGTGTCTCTCCGTACAGTGCGATTGACCCTCTCACTCCGGACAGTGTGATTGACCCTCTCTCTCTGGACAGTGATTGTCCCACACTCTCCGGACAATGTGATTGACACTCTCTCTCCGAACAGTGATTGACCCTCTCTCTCCAGAGAGTGTGATTGACCCTCTCTCTCCGGACAGTGCGATTGACACTCACTCTCCGGACAGTGTGATTGACCCTCTCTCTCCGGACAGTGTGATTGACCCTCTCTCATCGGAAAGTGTGATTGACCCTCTCTCTCCGGACAGTGTGATTGACCATCTCTCTCCGGACAGTGCGATTGAACCTCTCTCTCCGGACAGTGTGATTGACCCTCTCTCTCTGGATAGTGTGATTGACCCTCTCTCTCCGGACAGTGCGATTGACCCTCTCTCTCTGGACAGTTTGATTGACCCTCTCTCTCTGGACATTGCGATTGACCCTCTCTCCGGACAGTGCGATTGAACCTCTCTCTCCGGACAGTGTGATTGACCCTCTCTCTCTGGATAGTGCGATTGACCCTCTATCTCTGGACACTGCGATTGACCCTCTCTCTCCAGACAGTGCGATTAATCCTATCTCTCCGGACAGTGCGGTTGACCCTCTCTGGACAGTGTGTTTGACCCCCTCTCTCCGGACAGTGTGATTGACCGTCTCTCTCCGGACAGTGTGATTGACCGTCTCTCTCCGGACAGTGTGATTGACCCTCTCTCTCTGGACAGTGTGATTGACCCTTTCCCTCTGGACAGTGCGATTGACCCTCTCTCTCTGGACACTGCGATTGATCCTCTCTCTCCAGACAGTGCGATTAATCCTATTTCTCCGGACAGTGCGATTGACCCTCTCCGGACAGTGTGTTTCACCCTCGCTCTCCGGACAGTGCGATTGACCCTCTCTCTCCGGACAGTGTGATTGACTTTCTCTCTCCGGACAGTGTGATTGACCCTCTCTCTCCGGACAGTGTGAGTGACTGTCTCTCTCCGGACAGTGCGATTGACCCTCTCTCTCCGGACAGTGCGATTGACACTCTCTCTCCGGACAATGTGATTGACCCTCTCTCTCCGGATGGTGTGATTGACCCTCTCTCTCCGGACAGTGTGATTGACCCTCTCTCTCCGGACAGTGTGATTCACCTCTCTCTCCGGACGGTGAGATTGACCCTCTATCTCCGGACAGTGTGATTCACCCTCTCTCTCCGGACAGTGTGATTGATCCTCACTCTCCGGACAGTGCGATTGACAGTCTCTCTCCGGACAGTGTGTTTGACCCTTTCTCTCCGGACAGTGTGATTGACCCTTTCACTCCGGACAGTGCGATTGACATCTCTCTCCGAACATTGTGTTTGACCCTTTCTCTCCGGACAGTGCGATTGACGCTCTCTCTCCGGACAGTGTGATTGATCCTCTCTCTCCGGACAGTGTGAGTGACTGTCTCTCTCCGGACAGTGCGATTGACACTCTCTCCGGACAGTGTGATTGACCCTCTCTCTCCGGACAGTGTGATTGACCCTCTCTCTCCGGACAGTGTGATTGACTGTCTCTCTCCGTACAGTGCGATTGATCCTCTCTCTCCGGACAGTGTGATTCACCCTCTCAATTCGGACAGTGTGATTCACCCTCTCTCTCCGGACATTGACTCTCTCTCTCTGGACAGTGTGTTTGACCCTCTCTCTCCAGACAGTGCGATTGACACTCTCTCCGGACAGTGTGATTGACCCTCTCTCTCTGGACAGTGTGTTTGACCCTCTCTCTCCAGAGAGTGTGATTGACCCTCTCTCTCCGGACAGTGCGATTGACACTCACTCTCCGGACAGTGAGATTGACCCTCTCTCTCCGGACAGTGTGATTGACCCTCTCTCATCGGAAAGTGTGATTGACCCTCTCTCTCCGGACAGTGCGATTGACCCTCTCTCTCCGGACAGTGCAATTAATCCTCTCTATCCGGACAGTGCAATTGACCCTCTCGCTCCGGACAGTGCGATTGACCCTCTCTCTCCGAACAATGTGATTGACACTCTCTCTCCGGACAGTGATTGTCCCTCTCTCTCCGGACAGTGCGATTGACCCTCTTCTCCGGACAGTGTGATTGACCCTCTCTCCGGAGAGTGTCATTGACTCTCTCTCTCTGGACAGTGTGTTTGACCCTCTCTCTCCAGAGAGTGTGATTGACCCTCTCTCTCTGGATAGTCCGATTGACCCTCTCTCTCTGGACACTGCGATTGACCCTCTCTCTCCGGACAGTGCGATTGATCCTCTCTCTCCGGACAGTGCGATTTATCCTCTCTCTCCGGACAGTGTGATTGACCCTCTCTCTCCGGACAGTGCAATTGACCCTCTCTCTCCGGACTCTGCGATTGACCCTCTCTCTCTGGACAGTGTGATTGTCCCACACTCTCCAGACAGTGTGATTGACCCGCTCTCTCCGGACAGTGATTGACACTCTCTCTCCGGACAGTTTGATTGACCCTCTCTCTCTGGACATTGCGATTGACCCTCTCTCTCCGGACAATGTGATTGACCCTCTCTCTCTGGACAGTGCGATTGACCCTCTCTCTCTGCAGACAGTTTGATTGACCCTCTCTCTCTGGACATTGCGATTGACCCTCTCTCTCTGGATAGTCCGATTGACCCTCTCTCTCTGGACACTGCTATTGACCCTCTCTCTCCGGACAGTGCGATTAATCCTATCTCTCCGGACAGTGCGGTTGACCCTCTCCGGACAGTGTGTTTGACCCCTTCTCTCCGGACAGTGTGATTGACCGTCTCTCTCCAGACAGTGTGATTGACCGTCTCTCTCTGGACAGTGTGATTCACCCTCGCTCTCCGGACAGTGTGATTCACCCTCTCTCTCCGGACAGTGTGATTGACCCTTTCCCTCTGGATAGTGCGATTGACCCTCTCTCTCTGGACACTGCGATTGACCCTCACTCTCCAGAGAGTGTGATTGACCCTCTCTCTCCGGACAGTGCGATTGACACTCACTCTCCGGACAGTGTGTTTGACCCTCGCTCTCCGGACAGTGCGATTGACCCTCTCTCTCCGGACAGTGCAATTGACCCTCTCTCTCTGGACAGTTTGATTGACCCTCTCTCTCTGGACAGTGCGATTGAACCTCTCTCTCCGGACAGTGTGATTGACCCTCTCTCTCTGGATAGTGCGATTGACCCTCTCTCTCCGGACAGTGCGATTGACCCTCTCTCTCTGGACAGTTTGATTGACCCTCTCTCTCTGGACATTGCGATTGACCCTCTCTCCGGACAGTGCGATTGAACCTCTCTCTCCGGACAGTGTGATTGACCCTCTCTCTCTGGATAGTGCGATTGACCCTCTATCTCTGGACACTGCGATTGACCCTCTCTCTCCAGACAGTGCGATTAATCCTATCTCTCCGGACAGTGCGGTTGACCCTCTCTGGACAGTGTGTTTGACCCCCTCTCTCCGGACAGTGTGATTGACCGTCTCTCTCCGGACAGTGTGATTGACCGTCTCTCTCCGGACAGTGTGATTGACCCTCTCTCTCTGGACAGTGTGATTGACCCTTTCCCTCTGGACAGTGCGATTGACCCTCTCTCTCTGGACACTGCGATTGATCCTCTCTCTCCAGACAGTGCGATTAATCCTATTTCTCCGGACAGTGCGATTGACCCTCTCCGGACAGTGTGTTTCACCCTCGCTCTCCGGACAGTGCGATTGACCCTCTCTCTCCGGACAGTGTGATTGACTTTCTCTCTCCGGACAGTGTGATTGACCCTCTCTCTCCGGACAGTGTGAGTGACTGTCTCTCTCCGGACAGTGCGATTGACACTCTCTCCGGACAGTGCGATTGACCCTCTCTCTCCGGACAGTGCGATTGACCCTCTCTCTCCGGACAATGTGATTGACCCTCTCTCTCCGGACGGTGTGATTGACCCTCTCTCTCCGGACAGTGTGATTGACCCTCTCTCTCCGGACAGTGTGATTCACCTCTCTCTCCGGACGGTGAGATTGACCCTCTATCTCCGGACAGTGTGATTCACCCTCTCTCTCCGGAGTGTGATTTATCCTCACTCTCCGGACAGTGAGATTGACAGTCTCTCTCCGGACAGTGTGTTTGACCCTCTCTCTCCAGACAGTGTGATTGACCCTTTCACTCCGGACAGTGCGATTGACATCTCTCTCCGAACATTGTGTTTGACCCTTTCTCTCCGGACAGTGCGATTGACGCTCTCTCTCCGGACAGTGTGATTGATCCTCTCTCTCCGGACAGTGTGAGTGACTGTCTCTCTCCGGACAGTGCGATTGACACTCTCTCCGGACAGTGTGATTGAACCTCTCTCTCCGGACAGTGTGATTGACCCTCTCTCTCCGGACAGTGTGATTGACCGTCTCTCTCCGTACAGTGCGATTGATCCTCTCTCTCCGGACAGTGTGATTCACCCTCTCAATTCGGACAGTGTGATTCACCCTCTCTCTCCGGACAGTGCGATTGACCCTCTCTCTCCGGACAGTGCAATTAATCCTCTCTATCCGGACAGTGCAATTGACCCTCTCGCTCCGGACAGTGCGATTGACCCTCTCTCTCCGAACAATGTGATTGACACTCTCTCTCCGGACAGTGATTGTCCCTCTCTCTCCGGACAGTGCGATTGACCCTCTTCTCCGGACAGTGTGATTGACCCTCTCTCCGGAGAGTGTCATTGACTCTCTCTCTCTGGACAGTGTGTTTGACCCTCTCTCTCCAGAGAGTGTGATTGACCCTCTCTCTCCGGACAGTGCGATTGACACTCTCTCCGGACAGTGTGATTGACCCTCTCTCTCTGGACAGTGTGTTTGACCCTCTCTCTCCAGAGAGTGTGATTGACCCTCTCTCTCCGGACAGTGCGATTGACACTCACTCTCCGGACAGTGTGATTGACCCTCTCTCTCCGGACAGTGTGATTGACCCTCTCTCATCGGAAAGTGTGATTGACCCTCTCTCTCCGGACAGTGTGATTGACCGTCTCTCTCCGTACAGTGCGATTTACCCTCTCTCTCCGGACAGTGCGATTGACACATTCTCTCCGGACAGTGTGATTGACCCTCTCCCTCTGGACAGTGCGATTGACCCTCTCTCTCTGCAGAAAGTTTGATTGACCCTCTCTCTCTGGACATTGCGATTGACCCTCTCTCTCTGGATAGTCCGATTGACCCTCTCTCTCTGGACACTGCGATTGACCCTCTCTCTCCGGACAGTGCGATTGATCCTCTCTCTCCGGACAGTGCGATTTATCCTCTCTCTCCGGACAGTGTGATTGACCCTCTCTCTCCGGACAGTGCGATTGACCCTCTCTCTCCGGACTCAGCGATTGACCCTCTCTCTCTGGACAGTGTGATTGTCCCACACTCTCCGGACAATGTGATTGACCCCCTCTCTCCGAACATTGATTGACACTCTCTCTCCGGACAGTGTGATTGACCCTGTCGTTCCGGACAGTGCGATTGACCCTCTCTCTCCGGATAGATTGATTGACCCTCTCTCTCCGGACAGTGTGATTGACCCTCTCTCCAGACAGTGTGATTGACCCGCTCTCTCCGGACAGTGATTGACACTCTCTCTCCGGACAGTTTGATTGACCCTCTCTCTCTGGACATTGCGATTGACCCTCTCTCTCCGGACAGTGCGATTGAACCTCCCTCTCCTGACAGTGTGATTGACCATCTCTCTCCGGATAGTTTGATTGACACTCTCTCTCCGGACAGTGTGATTGTCCATCTCTCTCGGACAATGTGATTGACCCGCTCTCTCCGGACAGTGATTGACACTCTCTCTCCGAACAGTGATTGACCCTCTCTCTCCGGACAGTGTGATTGACCCTCTCTCTCCGGACAGTGTGATTGACCCTCTCTCATCGGAAAGTGTGATTGACCCTCTCTCTCCGGACAGTGTGATTGACCGTCTCTCTCCGTACAGTGCGATTGACCCTCTCTCTCCGGACAATGCGATTGACACATTCTCTCCGGACAGTGTGATTGACCCTCTCTCTCTGGACAATGCGATTGACCCTCTCTCTCTGGACAGTTTGATTGACCCTCTCTCTCTGGACATTGCGATTGACCCTCTCTCTCCGGACAGTGCGATTGAACCTCTCTCTCCGGACAGTGTGATTGACCCTCTCTCTCTGGATAGTGCGATTGACCCTCTCTCTCTCGACACTGCGATTGACCCTCTCTCTCCGGACAGTGCGATTAATCCTATCTCTCCGGACAGTCCGGTTGAACCTCTCCGGACAGTGTGTTTGACCCCCTCTCTCCGGACAGTGTGATTGACCGTCTCTCTCCGGACAGTGTGATTGACCATCTCTCTCCAGACAGTGCGATGGATCCTCTCTCTCCGGACAGTGTGATTGACTCTCTCTCTCCGGACAGTGCGATGGATCCTCTCTCTCCGGACAGTGCGATGGATCCTCTCTCTCCGGATGGTGTGATTGACCCTCTCTCTCCGGACAGTGTGATTCACCTCTCTCTCTGGACGATGAGATTGACCCTCTCTCTCCGGACAGTGTGATTGACCCTCTCTCTCCGGACAGTGCAATTGACCCTCTCTCTCCGGACTCTGCGATTGACCCTCTCTCTCTGGACAGTGTGATTGTCCCACACTCTCCAGACAGTGTGATTGACCCGCTCTCTCCGGACAGTGATTGACACTCTCTCTCCGGACAGTTTGATTGACCCTCTCTCTCTGGACATTGCGATTGACCCTCTCTCTCCGGACAGTGTGATTGACCCTCTCTCTCTGGACAGTGCGATTGACCCTCTCTCTCTGCAGACAGTTTGATTGACCCTCTCTCTCTGGACATTGCGATTGACCCTCTCTCTCTGGATAGTCCGATTGACCCTCTCTCTCTGGACACTGCTATTGACCCTCTCTCTCCGGACAGTGCGATTAATCCTATCTCTCCGGACAGTGCGGTTGACCCTCTCCGGACAGTGTGTTTGACCCCTTCTCTCCGGACAGTGTGATTGACCGTCTCTCTCCAGACAGTGTGATTGACCGTCTCTCTCTGGACAGTGTGATTCACCCTCTCTCTCCGGACAGTGTGATTCACCCTCTCTCTCCGGACAGTGTGATTGACCCTTTCCCTCTGGATAGTGCGATGGACCCTCTCTCTCTGGACACTGCGATTGACCCTCTCTCTCCGGACAGTGCGATTAATCCTATCTCTTCGGACAGTGCGATTGACCCTCTCCGGACAGTGTGTTTGACCCTCGCTCTCCGGACAGTGCGATTGACCCTCTCTCTCCGGACAGTGCGATGGATCCTCTCTCTCCGGACAGTGCGATTGACCCTCTCTCTCCGGACAGTGCGATTGACACTCTCTCTCCGGACAATGTGATTCACCCTCTCTCTCCGGATGGTGTGATTGACCCTCTCTCTCCGGACAGTGTGATTCACCTCTCTCTCTGGACGGTGAGATTGACCCACTATCTCCGGACAGTGTGATTCACCCTCTCTCTCTGGACAGTGCGATTGACCCTCTCTCTCCGGACAGTGCGATTTATCCTCTCTCTCCAGACAGTGTGATTGACCCTCTCTCTCCGGACAGTGCAATTGACCCTCTCTCTCCGGACTCTGCGATTGACCCTCTCTCTCTGGACAGTGTGATTGTCCCACAGTCTCCAGACAGTGTGATTGACCCGCTCTCTCCGGACAGTGTGATTGACTCTCTCTCTCCGGACAGTGCGATGGATCCTCTCTCTCCGGACAGTGCGATGGATCCTCTCTCTCCGGACAGTGCGATTGACCCTCTCTCTCCGGACAGTGCGATTGACACTCTCTCTCCGGACAATGTGATTCACCCTCTCTCTCCGGATGGTGTGATTGACCCTCTCTCTCCGGACAGTGTGATTCACCTCTCTCTCTGGACGGTGAGATTGACCCTCTATCTCCAGACAGTGCGATTTATCCTCTCTCTCCGGACAGTGTGATTGACCCTCTCTCTCCGGACAGTGCAATTGACCCTCTCTCTCCGGACTCTGCGATTGACCCTCTCTCTCTGGACAGTGTGATTGTCCCACACTCTCCAGACAGTGTGATTGACCCCCTCTCTCCGGACAGTGATTGACACTCTCTCTCCGGACAGTTTGATTGACCCTCTCTCTCTGGACATTGCGATTGACCCTCTCTCTCCGGACATTGCGATTGAACCTCCCTCTCCGGACAGTGTGATTGACCTTCTCTCTCCGGATAGTTTGATTGACACTCTCTCTCCGGAAAGTGTGATTGTCCATCTCTCTCGGACAATGCGATTGACCATCTCTCTCCGGACAGTGATTGACCCTCTCTCTCTCCAGACAGTGTGATTGACCCTCTCTCTCCGGACAGTGTGATTGACCGTGTCTCTCCGTACAGTGCGATTGACCCTCTCACTCCGGACAGTGTGATTGACCCTCTCTCTCTGGACAGTGATTGTCCCACACTCTCCGGACAATGTGATTGACACTCTCTCTCCGAACAGTGATTGACCCTCTCTCTCCAGAGAGTGTGATTGACCCTCTCTCTCCGGACAGTGCGATTGACACTCACTCTCCGGACAGTGTGATTGACCCTCTCTCTCCGGACAGTGTGATTGACCCTCTCTCATCGGAAAGTGTGATTGACCCTCTCTCTCCGGACAGTGTGATTGACCATCTCTCTCCGGACAGTGCGATTGAACCTCTCTCCGGACAGTGTGATTGACCCTCTCTCTCTGGATAGTGCGATTGACCCTCTCTCTCCGGACAGTGCGATTGACCCTCTCTCTCTGGACAGTTTGATTGACCCTCTCTCTCTGGACATTGCGATTGACCCTCTCTCCGGACAGTGCGATTGAACCTCTCTCTCCGGACAGTGTGATTGACCCTCTCTCTCTGGATAGTGCGATTGACCCTCTATCTCTGGACACTGCGATTGACCCTCTCTCTCCAGACAGTGCGATTAATCCTATCTCTCCGGACAGTGCGGTTGACCCTCTCTGGACAGTGTGTTTGACCCCCTCTCTCCGGACAGTGTGATTGACCGTCTCTCTCCGGACAGTGTGATTGACCGTCTCTCTCCGGACAGTGTGATTGACCCTCTCTCTCTGGACAGTGTGATTGACCCTTTCCCTCAGGACAGTGCGATTGACCCTCTCTCTCTGGACACTGCGATTGATCCTCTCTCTCCAGACAGTGCGATTAATCCTATTTCTCCGGACAGTGCGATTGACCCTCTCCGGACAGTGTGTTTCACCCTCGCTCTCCGGACAGTGCGATTGACCCTCTCTCTCCGGACAGTGTGATTGACTTTCTCTCTCCGGACAGTGTGATTGACCCTCTCTCTCCGGACAGTGTGAGTGACTGTCTCTCTCCGGACAGTGCGATTGACCCTCTCTCTCCGGACAGTGCGATTGACACTCTCTCTCCGGACAATGTGATTGACCCTCTCTCTCCGGACGGTGTGATTGACCCTCTCTCTCCGGACAGTGTGATTGACCCTCTCTCTCCGGACAGTGTGATTCACCTCTCTCTCCGGACGGTGAGATTGACCCTCTATCTCCGGACAGTGTGATTCACCCTCTCTCTCCGGACAGTGTGATTGATCCTCACTCTCCGGACAGTGCGATTGACAGTCTCTCTCCGGACAGTGTGTTTGACTCTCTCTCTCCGGACAGTGTGATTGACCCTTTCACTCCGGACAGTGCGATTGACATCTCTCTCCGAACATTGTGTTTGACCCTTTCTCTCCGGACAGTGCGATTGACGCTCTCTCTCCGGACAGTGTGATTGATCCTCTCTCTCCGGACAGTGTGAGTGACTGTCTCTCTCCGGACAGTGCGATTGACACTCTCTCCGGACAGTGTGATTGACCCTCTCTCTCCGGACAGTGTGATTGACCCTCTCTCTCCGGACAGTGTGATTGACTGTCTCTCTCCGTACAGTGCGATTGATCCTCTCTCTCCGGACAGTGTGATTCACCCTCTCAATTCGGACAGTGTGATTCACCCTCTCTCTCCGGACATTGACTCTCTCTCTCTGGACAGTGTGTTTGACCCTCTCTCTCCGGACAGTGCGATTGACACTCTCTCCGGACAGTGTGATTGACCCTCTCTCTCTGGACAGTGTGTTTGACCCTCTCTCTCCAGAGAGTGTGATTGACCCTCTCTCTCCGGACAGTGCGATTGACACTCACTCTCCGGACAGTGAGATTGACCCTCTCTCTCCGGACAGTGTGATTGACCCTCTCTCATCGGAAAGTGTGATTGACCCTCTCTCTCCGGACAGTGCGATTGACCCTCTCTCTCCGGACAGTGCAATTAATCCTCTCTATCCGGACAGTGCAATTGACCCTCTCGCTCCGGACAGTGCGATTGCCCCTCTCTCTCCGAACAATGTGATTGACACTCTCTCTCCGGACAGTGATTGTCCCTCTCTCTCCGGACAGTGCGATTGACCCTCTTCTCCGGACAGTGTGATTGACCCTCTCTCCGGAGAGTGTCATTGACTCTCTCTCTCTGGACAGTGTGTTTGACCCTCTCTCTCCAGAGAGTGTGATTGACCCTCTCTCTCTGGATAGTCCGATTGACCCTCTCTCTCTGGACACTGCGATTGACCCTCTCTCTCCGGACAGTGCGATTGATCCTCTCTCTCCGGACAGTGCGATTTATCCTCTCTCTCCAGACAGTGTGATTGACCCTCTCTCTCCGGACAGTGCGATTGACCCTCTCTCTCCGGACTCAGCGATTGACCCTCTCTCTCTGGACAGTGTGATTGTCCCACACTCTCCGGACAATGTGATTGACCCCCTCTCTCCGAACATTGATTGACCCTCTCTCTCCGGACAGTGTGATTGACCCTGTCGTACCGGACAGTGCGATTGACCCTCTCTCTCCGGATAGATTGATTGACCCTCTCTCTCCGGACAGTGTGATTGACCCTCTCTCCAGACAGTGTGATTGACCCGCTCTCTCCGGACAGTGATTGACACTCTCTCTCCGGACAGTTTGATTGACCCTCTCTCTCTGGACATTGCGATTGACCCTCTCTCTCCGGACAGTGCGATTGAACCTCCCTCTCCTGACAGTGTGATTGACCTTCTCTCTCCGGATAGTTTGATTGACACTCTCTCTCCGGACAGTGTGATTGTCCATCTCTCTCGGACAATGCGATTGACCATCTCTCTCCGGACAGTGATTGACCCTCTCTCTCCAGACAGTGTGATTGACCCTCTCTCTCCGGACAGTGTGATTGACCGTGTCTCTCCGTACAGTGCGATTGACCCTCTCACTCCGGACAGTGTGATTGACCCTCTCTCTCTGGACAGTGATTGTCCCACACTCTCCGGACAATGTGATTGACACTCTCTCTCCGAACAGTGATTGACCCTCTCTCTCCAGAGAGTGTGATTGACCCTCTCTCTCCGGACAGTGCGATTGACACTCACTCTCCGGACAGTGTGATTGACCCTCTCTCTCCGGACAGTGTGATTGACCCTCTCTCATCGGAAAGTGTGATTGACCCTCTCTCTCCGGACAGTGTGATTGACCGTCTCTCTCCGTACAGTGCGATTGACCCTCTCTCTCCGGACAGTGCGATTGACACATTCTCTCCGGACAGTGTGATTGACCCTCTCTCTCTGGACAATGCGATTGACCCTCTCTCTCTGGACAGTTTGATTGACCCTCTCTCTCTGGACATTGCGATTGACCCTCTCTCTCCGGACAGTGCGATTGAACCTCTCTCTCCGGACAGTGTGATTGACCGTCTCTCTCCGGACAGTGTGATTGACCCTCTCTCTCCGGACAGTGCGATTGACACTCTCTCTCCGGACAGTGCGATTGACCCTCTCTCTCCGGACAGTGCGATTGACACTCTCTCTCCGGACAATGTGATTCACCCTCTCTCTCCGGACGGTGTGATTGACCCTCTCTCTCCGGACAGTGTGATTGACCCTCTCTCTCCGGACAGTGTGATTCACCTCTCTCTCCGGACGGTGAGATTGACCCTCTATCTCCGGACAGTGTGATTCACCCTCTCTCTCCGGACAGTGTGATTGATCCTCACTCTCCGGACAGTGCGATTGATCCTCTCTCTCCGGACAATGTGATTGACCCTCTCTCTCTGGACAGTGCGATTGACCCTCTCTCTCCGGAATCTGCGATTGACCCTCTCTCTCTGGACAGTGCGATTGACATCTCTCTCCGAACAGTGTGATTGACCCTCTCTCTCGGGACAGTGCGATGGATCCTCTCTCTCCGGACAGGGCAATTGGCCCTCTCTCTCCGGACAGTGCGATTGACCCTCTCTCTCCGAACAATGTGATTGACATCTCTCTCCGAACAGTGTGATTGACCCTCTCTCTCCGGACAGTGCGATGGATCCTCTCTCTCCGGACAGTGCAATTGTCCCTCTCTCTCCGGACAGTGCGATTGACCCTCACTCTCCGGACAGTGTGATTGACCCTCTCTCCGGAGAGTGTCATTGACCCTCTCTCTTTGGACAGTGTGTTTGACCCTCTCTCTCCAGAGAGTGTGATTGACCCTCTCTCTCCGGACAGTGCGATTGACACTCACTCTCCGGACAGTGTGATTGACCCTCTCTCTCCGGACAGTGTGATTGACCCTCTCTCTCCGGACAGTGTGATTGACCGTCTCTCTCCGTACAGTGCGATTTACCCTCTCTCTCCGGACAGTGCGATTGACACATTCTCTCCGGACAGTGTGATTGACCCTCTCTCTCTGGACAGTGCGATTCACCCTCTCTCTCTGCAGACAGTTTGATTGACCCTCTCTCTCTGGACATTGCGATTGACCCTCTCTCTCTGGATAGTCCGATTGACCCTCTCTCTCTGGACACTGCTATTAACCCTCTCTCTCCGGACAGTGCGATTAATCCTATCTCTCCGGACAGTGCGGTTGACCCTCTCCGGACAGTGTGTTTGACCCCTTCTCTCCGGACAGTGTGATTGACCGTCTCTCTCCAGACAGTGTGATTGACCGTCTCTCTCCAGACAGTGTGATTGACCGTCTCTCTCTGGACAGTGTGATTCACCCTCTCTCTCCGGACAGTGTGATTCACCCTCTCTCTCCGTACAGTGTGATTGACCATTTCCCTCTGGATAGTGCGATTGACCCTCTCTCTCTGGACACTGCGATTGACCCTCTCTCTCCGGACAGTGCGATTAATCCTATCTCTCCGGACAGTGCGATTGACCCTCTCCGGACAGTGTGTTTGACCCTCGCTCTCCGGACAGTGCGATTGACCCTCTCTCTCCGGACAGTGTGATTGACTCTCTCTCTCCGGACAGTGCGATGGATCCTCTCTCTCCGGACAGTGCGATGGATCCTCTCTCTCCGGACAGTGCGATTGACCCTCTCTCTCCGGACAGTGCGATTGACACTCTCTCTCCGGACAATGTGATTCACCCTCTCTCTCCGGATGGTGTGATTGACCCTCTCTCTCCGGACAGTGTGATTCACCTCTCTCTCCGGACGGTGAGATTGACCCTCTCTCTCCGGACAGTGCGATTTATCCTCTCTCTCCGGACTCTGCGATTGACCCTCTCTCTGGACAGTGTGATTGTCCCACACTCTCTGGACAATGTGATTGACCCCCTCCTCTCCGAACAGTGATTGACACTCTCTCTCCGGACAGTGTGATTGACCCTCTCTATCCGGACAGTGCGATTGACCCTCTCTCTCCGGACAGTGCGATTGACCCTCTCTTTCCAGATAGATTGATTGACCCTCTCTCTCCGGACAGTGTGATTGACCCTCTCTCCGGACAGTGTGATTGACCCGCTGTCTCCGGACAGTGATTGACACTCTCTCTCCGGACAGTTTCATTGACCTCTCTCTCTGGACATTGCGATTGACCCTCTCTCTCCGGACAGTGCGATTGAACCTCTCTCTCCGGAGAGTGTGATTGACCTTCTCTCTCCGGACAGTATAATTGACCCTCTCTCTGCGGACAGTGCGATTGATCCTCTCTCTCCGGACAGTGCGATTGACTCTCTCTCTCTCCGGACAGTGTGATTGATCCTCTCTCTCCGGATAGTTTGATTGACACTCTCTCTCCGGACAGTGTGATTGTCCATCTCTCTCGGACAATGCGATTGACCCTCTCTCTCCGGACAGTGATTGACCCTCTCTCTCCAGACAGTGTGATTGACCCTCTCTCTCCGGACAGTGTGATTGACCCTCTCTCTCCGGACAGTGCGATTGACACTCACTCTCCGGACAGTGTGATTGACCGTCTCTCTCCAGACAGTGTGATTGACCGTCTCTCTCCAGACAGTGTGATTGACCGTCTCTCTCTGGACAGTGTGATTCACCCTCTCTCTCCGGACAGTGTGATTCACCCTCTCTCTCCGTACAGTGTGATTGACCCTTTCCCTCTGGATAGTGCGATTGACCCTCTCTCTCTGGACACTGCGATTGACCCTCTCTCTCCGGACAGTGCGATTGACCCTCTCTCTCCGGACAGTGCGATTGACACTCTCTCTCCGGACAGTGTGATTCACCCTCTCTCTCCGGACGGTGTGATTGACCCTCTCTCTCCAGACAGTGTGATTCACACTCTCTCTTCGGACGGTTTGATTGACCCTCTCTCCGTACAGTGTGATTGACCCTCTCTCTCCAGACAGTGCGATTGATCCTCTCTCTCCGGACAGTGCGATTTACCCTCTCTTTCTGGACACTATGATTGACCGTCTCTCTCTCGACAGTGCGATTGACACTCTCTCTCCGGACAGTGTGAGTGACCCGCTCTCTCCACCACAGTGATTGACCCTCTCTCTCTGGACAGTGTGATTGTCCCTCTCTCTCCGAACAGTGATTGACCCTCTCTCTCCGGGCAGTGTGATTGACCCTCTCTTTCCTGACAGTGATTGACCATCTCTCTCCTGACAGTGATTGACCCTCTCTCTCCGGATAGTGTGTTTGACCCTCTCTCTCCGGACAGTGATTGACCCTCTCTCTCCGGACAGTGTGATTGACCCTCTCTCTCCGGTGAGTGATTGACCCTCTCTCTCCGGATAGTGTGTTTGACCCTCTCTCTCCGGGCAGTGTGATTGACCGTCTCTCTCTGGACAGTGTGATTCACTCTCTCTCTCCGGACAGTGCGATTGACCCTCTCTCTCCGGACAGTGTGATTGACCCTTTCTCTCTGGACAGTGCGATTGACCCTCTCTCTTTTGACAGTGTGATTGATCCGCTCTCTCCGGACAGTGCGATTGACCCTCTCTCTCCGGACAGTGCGATTGACACACTCCCTCCAGACAGTGTGATTGACCCTCTCTCTTCGAACAGTGATTGACCCTCTCTCTCCGGACAGTGTGATTGACCCTCTCTCTCCTGACAGTGATTGACTCTCTCTCTCCGGATAGTGTGTTTGACCCTCTCTCTCCGGACAGTGATTGACCCTCTCTCTCCGGACAGTGTGATTGACCCTCACTCTCCAGTGAGTGATTGACACTCTCTCTCCGGACAGTGATTGACCCTCTCTCTCCGGGCAGTGTGATTGACCGTCTCTCTCTGGACAGTGTGATTCACCCTCTCTCTCCGGATAGTGCGATTGACCCTCTCTCTCCGGACGGTGCGATTGATCCTCTCTCTCCGGACAGTGCGATTTACCCTCTCTTTCTGGACACTATGATTGACCGTCTCTCTCTCGACAGTGTGATTCACCCTCTCTCTCCGGGCAGTGTGATTGACCCTCTCTCTCTGGACAGTGTGATTGACCCTTTCTCTCTGGACAGTGCGATTGACCCTCTCTCTTTTGACAGTGTGATTGATCCGCTCTCTCCGGACAGTGCGATTGACACACTCCCTCCAGACAGTGTTATTGACCCTCTCTCTCCGAACAGTGATTGACCCTCTCTCTCCGGACAGTGTGATTGAACCTCTCTCTCCTGACAGTGATTGACCCTCTCTCTCCGGATAGTGTGTTTGACCCTCTCTCTCCGGACAGTGTGATTGATCCGCTCTCTCCGGACAGTGTGATTGATCCGCTCTCTCCGGACAGTGTGATTGATCCTCTCTCTCCGGACAGTGAGATTAACCCTCTCTCTCCGGACAGTGCGATTGACCCTCTCTCTCCGGACAGTGTTATTGTCCCTCTCTCTCCGAACAGTGTAATTGACCCTTTCTCTCTGGACAGTGCGATTGACCCTCTCTCTTTTGACAGTGTGATTGACCCGCTCTCTCCGGACAGTGTGATTGATCCTCTCTCTCCGGACAGTGAGATTAACCCTCTCTCTCCGGACAGTGCGATTGACCCTCTCTCTCCGGACAGTGAGATTGACCCTCTCTCTCCGGACAGTGTGTTTGACCATCTCTCTCTGGACAGTGCGATTGACCCTCTCTCTGGACAGTGTGATTGACCCTCTCTCTCCGGACATTATGATTGACCCACTCTCTCCCGACAGTGTGATTGACCCTCTCTCTCCGGACAGTGTGATTGACCCTTTCTCTCCGGACAGTGTGATTGACCCTCTCTCTCCGGACAGTGCGATTGCCCCTCTCTCTCCGGACAGTGTTATTGTCCCTCTCTCTCCGAACAGTGTAATTGACCCTCTCTCTCAGGACAGTGCGATTGACCCTCTCTCTCCAGACAGGGAGATTGACCCTCTCTCCGGACAGTGCGATTTATCCTCTCTCTCCGGACAGGGAGATTGACCCTCTCTCCGGACAGTGCGATTTATCCTCTCTCTCTGGACCGGGAGATTGACCCTCTCTCCGGACTGTGCGATTGATCCTCTCTCTCCGGACAGTATAATTGAATAATTCTCTCACCAGGGCATTGCAATTGACCCTCTCTCTCTCTCTCTCGACAGTGCCTTTGACGACCTTTCTCCGGACAGTGTGATTGACCTCTCTCTCCAGCAGTGTGAATGACGCTCTCTCTCCGGACAGTACAATTGACCCTCTCTCTCCGGACAGTGCGTTTGCCGACCTTTCTCCGGACAGTGTGATTGACCCTCTCTCTTTGGACAGTGTGATTGACCCGCGCTCTCCGGACAGTGTGATTGATCCTCTCTCTGCGGACAGTGCGATTGACCCTCTCACTCCGGACAGTGCGATTGACCCTCTCTCTCCGGACAGTTTCATTGACCCTCTCTCTCCGTACAGTGCAATTGACCCTCTCTCTCCGGACAGTGTGATTGACCCTTTCTCTCTGGACAGTGCGATTGACCCTCTCTCTCCGGACAGTGAGATTGACCCTCTCTCTCCGGTCAGTGTGATTGACCCTCTCTCCCCAGACAGTGCGATTGACCCTCTCTCCCCAGACAGTGCGATTGACCCTCTCTCCACAGACAGTGCGATTGATCCTCTCTCCCCAGACAGTGCGATTGACCCTCTCTCTCCGGATCGTGTGTTTGACCCTCTCTCTCCGGACAGTGATTGACCCTCTCTCTCCGGACAGTGTGATTGACCCTCTCTCTCCGGTGAGTGATTGACCCTCTCTCTCCGGATAGTGTGTTTGACCCTCTCTCTCCGGGCAGTGTGATTGATCCTCTCTCTCGTGACAGTGAGATTGACCCTCTCTCTCCAGACAGTGCGATTGACCCTCTCTCTCCGGACAGTGAGATTGACCCTCTCTCTCCGGACTGTGCGATTGACCCGTTCACTCCGGACAGTGTGATTGACCCTCTCTCTCCGGACATTATGATTGACCCTCTCTCTCCAGACAGTGTGATTGACCCTTTCTCTCCGGACAGTGTGATTGACCCTCTCTCTCCGGACAATGCGATTGACCCTCTCTCTCCGGACAGTGTTATTGTTCCTCTCTCCCCGAACAGTGTAATTGACCCTCTCTCTCCGGACAGTGTGATTGACCCTCTGTCTCCAGCAGTGTGAGTGACGCTCTCTCTCCGGACAGTACAATTGACCCTCTCTCTCCGGACAGTGCGTTTGCCGACCTTTCTCCGGACAGTTTGATTGACCCTCTCTCTGGACAGTACAATTGACCCTCTCTCTCCGGACAGTGCCTTTGCCGACCTTTCTCCGGACAGTGTGATTGACCCTCTCTCTGGACAGTGTGATTGACGCTCTCTCTGTCTCTCGACAGTGCCTTTGACGACCTTTCTCCGGACAGTGTGATTGACACTCTCTTTACGGACAGTGGACTACATTTTCCCACAACTCCTCAATGCCCGATTGCCCACTGAGAAGAACTGCTAACGTTCGGTGAGTAACACTGGCGAGAATTTCCATTTGTATGTTTAAAGTAATTAAAACTAATCACCCGGCGAGAAAATGGGCGTTGGACACCAACTGACGGCAGTTTTCTCGGCGGTTAAGTTGAAAGTTAGTAATGTGGGCCGTCGTTACCGGAATGGACGGAAAGAGCTAAAATTTAGCCCAAGGCTGCGGTTGGGCCAGAGAAGGGAGATTTTTTTTTGTAAATGTCATTAAAAAAGAAATAGAGGTACAAAACATTCCCAAGACACTTTAATACCTAATCGGCGTTTTATAATGAAAAATAAAGAAATAAAGAACCTTCAACTTACCTTTCTGTGCAGGCTCCCCCATTACCGTCCTGTTTAAGCAGCTTTTACAGGGCGGGTCTCTCGGCGATCTGGATGTCGGCGGTTGAGGCCCAAACTTACGCCCTGACGGTTGTCCTCCCCATTGCACGTGGGCAGTTTGGCCCTGGCGGCGAGTTCAAATGTGGGCGATAACGTTGAAAAACTTAAGTGGAAACTTTCACTGGGCAGGAAAAAACGCCCAGAAAATCACCAATAATAAAGGTGACAGTCTGGCCCCGTGTGATTGACCCTCACTCTGCGGACAGTGTGAGTGACCCTCTCTCTCCGGACAGTGTGAGTGACCCTCTCTCTCCGGACAGTGTGATTGACCCTCTCACTCCGGACAGTGTGATTGACCCTCTCTCTGGACAGTGTGATTGACCCTCTCACTCCGGACAGTGTGATTGACCCTCTCTCTCCGGACAGTGTGATTGACCCTCTCTCTCCGGACAGTGTGATTGACCCTCTCTCCGGACATGGGGTTCACCCTCTCTCTCCGGACAGTGTGATTGACCCTCTCTCTCCGGACAGTGTGATTGACTCTCTCTCTCCGGACAGTGTGATTGACCCTCTCACTCCGGACAGTGTGATTCACCCTCTCCGGACAGTGTGATTGACCCTCTCTCTCTGGACAGTGTGATTGACACTCTCTCTCCGGACATTGCAATTGACCCTCTCACTCCGGACAGTGTGATTGACCCTCTCTCCGGACATGGGGTTCACCCTCTCTCTCCGGACTGTGTGATTGACCCTCTCTCCAGACAGTGTGATTGGCCCTCTCTCTCCGGACAGTGTGATTGACCCTCTCTCTCTGGACAGTGTGATTGACCCTCTCTCTCCGGACAGTGTGATTGACCCTCTCTCCGGACAGTGTGATTGACCCTCTCTCTCTGGACAGTGTGATTCACCCACTCTTCGAACAGTGTGATTGACCCTTTCTCTCCATACAGTGTGATTCACCCTGTCTCTCCGGACAGTGTGATTGACCCTCCCTCTCCGGACATTGCAATTGACCCTCTCTCTCCGGACAGTGTGATTGACCCTATATCTCCGGACAGTGTGACTGACCCTCTCCCTTCAGACAGTGTGACTGACCCTCTCTCTCCAGACATTGAGATTGACACTCTCTGGACAGTGTGATTGACCCTCTCTCTCCGGACAGTGCGATTGACCCTCTCCGGACAGTGCGATTAACCCTCTCTCTCCGGACAGTGAGATTGATCCTCTCTCTCCGGACTGTGCGATTGACCCTCTCTCTCCGGACAGGGCAATTGACCCTCTCACCAGACAGTGCGATTGACCCTCTCTCCGGACTGTGCGATTGACCCGCTCTCTCCAGACAGTGCGATTGACCCTCTCTCCAGACAGTGCGATTGACCCTCTCTCTCCGGACAGTGCGATTGACCCTCTCTCTCCGGACTGTGCGATTGACCCTCTCTCTCCAGACAGTGTGATTGACCCTCTCTCTCCGGACAGTGTGATTGACCCTCTCTCTCTGGACAGTGCGATTGACCCTCTCTCTCCGGACAGTGTTATTGACCCTCTCTCCCCGGACAGTGTAATTGACCCTCTCCGGACAGTGCGATTGACCCTCTCTCTTCAGACAGTGTGATTGACCCTCTCTCCGGACAGTGCGATTGTTCCTCTCTCTCCGGACAGTATAATTGAATCTCTCTCTCATCTGGGCATTGCAATTGACCCTCTCTCTCTCTCTCGACAGTGCGTTTGACGACCTTTCTCCGGACAGTGTGATTGACCCGCTCTCTCCAGCAGTGTGAGTGACGCTCTCTCTCCGGACAGTACAATTGACCCTCTCTCTCCGGACAGTGCATTTGCCGACCTTTCTCCTGACAGTGTGACTGACCCTCTCTCCGCACAGTGTGATTGACGCTCTCTCTGTCTTTCGACAGTGCATTTGCCGACCTTTCTCCGGACAGTGTGATTGACCCTCTCTCCGGACAGTGTGATTGACGCTCTCTCTGTCTCTCGACAGTGCATTTGCCGACCTTTCTCCGGACAGTGTGACTGACCCTTTCTCCGGACAGTGTGATTGACGCTCTCTCTGTCTCTCGACAGTGCATTTGCCGACCTTTCTCCGGACGGTGCGATTGACACTCTCTTTAGGGACCGTGGACTACATTTTCCCATAACTCATCAATGCCCGATTGCCCACTGAGAAGAACTGCTAACGTTCGGTGAGTAACACTGGCGAGAATTTCCATTTGTATGTTTAAAGTAATTAAAACTAATCACCCGGCGAGAAAATGGGCGTTGGACACCAACTGACGGCAGTTTTCTCGGCGGTTAAGTTGAAAGTTAGTAATGTGGGCCGTCGTTACCGGAATGGACGGTGAAATTTAGCCCAAGGCTGCGGTTGGGCCAGAGAAGGGAGATTTTTTTTTCTAAATGTCATTAAAAAAGAAATAGAGGTACAAAACATTCCCAAGACACTTTAATACCTAATCGCCGTTTTATAATGAAAAATAAAGAAATAAAGAACCTTCAACTTACCTTTCTGTGCAGGCTCCCCCATTACCGTCCTGTTTAAGCAGCTTTTACAGGGCGGGTCTCTCGGCGATCTGGATGTCGGCGGTTGAGGCCCAAACTTACGCCCTGACGGTTGTCCTCCCCATTGCACGTGGGCAGTTTGGCCCTGGCGGCGAGTTCAAATGTGGGCGATAACGTTGAAAAACTTAAGTGGAAACTTTCACTGGGCAGGAAAAAACGCCCAGAAAATCACCAATAATAAAGGTGACAGTCTGGCCCCTTGTGATTGACCCTCACTCTCCGGACAGTGTGAGTGACCCTCTCTCTCCGGACAGTGTGATTGACACTCTCTCTCCGGACAGTGTGATTCACCCTCTCTCTCCGGACAGTGTGATTGACCCTCTCACTCCGGACAGTGTGATTGACCCTCTCTCTCCGGACAGTGTGATTGACCCTCTCTCTCCGGACAGTGTGATTGACCCTCTCTCTCCGGACATTGCAATTGACCCTCTCACTCCGGACAGTGTGATTGACCCTCTCTCCGGACATGGGGTTCACCCTCTCTCTCCGGACAGTGTGATTGACCCTCTCTCTCCGGACAGTGTGATTGACTCTCTCTCTCCGGACAGTGTGATTGACCCTCTCACTCCGGACAGTGTGATTCACCCTCTCCGGACAGTGTGATTGACCCTCTCTCTCTGGACAGTGTGATTGACCCTCTCTCTCCGGACATTGCAATTGACCCTCTCTCTCCGGACAGTGTGATTGACCCTCTCTCTCCGGACAGTGTGATTGACTCTCTCTCTCCGGACAGTGTGATTGACCCTCTCACTCCGGACAGTGTGATTCACCCTCTCCGGACAGTGTGATTGACCCTCTCTCTCTGGACAGTGTGATTGACCCTCTCTCTCCGGACATTGCAATTGACCCTCTCACTCCGGACAGTGTGATTGACCCTCTCTCCGGACATGGGGTTCACCCTCTCTCTCCGGACTGTGTGATTGACCCTCTCTCTCCGGACAGTGTGAGTGACCCTCTCTCTCCGGACAGTGTGAATGACCCTCTCTCTCGGGACAGTGCGACTGACCCTCTCTCTCCGGACAGTGTGATTCACCCTCTCTCTCCGGACAGTGTGATTGACCCTCGCTCTCCGGACATTGCAATTGACCCTCTCACTCCGGACAGTGTGATTGACCCTCTCTCCGGACATGGGGTTCACCCTCTCTCTCCGGACTGTGTGATTGACCCTCTCTCCAGACAGTGTGATTGACCCTCACTCTCCGGACATTGCAATTGACCCTCTCACTCCGGACAGTGTGATTGACCCTCTCTCCAGACAGTGTGATTGGCCCTCACTCTCCGGACATTGCAATTGACCCTCTCACTCCGGACAGTGTGATTGACCCTCTCTCTCCAGACATTGAGATTGACCCTCTCTCTCCAGACAGTGTGATTGACCCTCTCTCTCCGGACAGTGCGATTGACCCTCTCTCTCCGGACAGTGTGATTGACCCTCTCTCTCCCGACAGTGTGATTGACCCTCTCTCTCCGGACAGTGTGATTGACCCTCTCTCCAGACAGTGTGATTGACCGTCTCTCTCTGGACAGTATGATTCACCCTCTCTCTCCGGACAGTGTGATTGACCCTCCCTCTCTGGACATTGCAATTGACCCTCTCTCTCCGGACAGTGTGATTGACCCTCTCTCTCCAGACAGTGTGATTGACCCTCTCTCTCCGGACAGTGTGACTGACCTTCTCTCTCCTGACAGTGTGATTGACCCTCTCTCTCCAGACATTGAGATTGACCCTCTCTCTCCGGACAGTGCGATTGACCCTCTCTCTCCGGACAGTGCGATTGACCCTCTCTCTCCGGACAGTGCGATTGACCCTCTCTCTCCGGACAGTGCGATTGACCCTCTCTCTCCGGACAGTGTGATTGACCCCCTCTCTCCAGACATTGAAATTGACACTCTCTGGACAGAAAATCACCAATAATAAAGGTGACAGTCTGGCCCCTTGTGATTGACCCTCACTCTCCGGACAGTGTGATTGACCCTCTCTCTCCGGACAGTGTGATTGACCCTCTCTCTCCAGACAGTGTGATTGACACTCTCTCTCCGGACAGTGTGACTGACCCTCTCTCTTCAGACAGTGTGACTGACCCTCTCTCTCCAGACATTGAGATTGACCCTCTCTCTCCAGACAGTGTGATTGACCCTCTCTCTCCGGACAGTGAGATTGATCCTCTCTCTCCGGACAGTGCGATTGACCCTCTCTCTCCGGAGAGTGTGATTGACCCTCTCTCTCCAGACATTGAGATTGACACTCTCTCTCCGGACAGTGCGATTGACCCTCTCTCTCCCGACAGTGTGATTGACCCTCTCTCTCCGGACAGTGTGATTGACCCTCTCTCCAGACAGTGTGATTGACCGTCTCTCTCTGGACAGTATGATTCACCCTCTCTCTCCGGACAGTGTGATTGACCCTCCCTCTCTGGACATTGCAATTGACCCTCTCTCTCCGGACAGTGTGATTGACCCTCTCTCTCCAGACAGTGTGATTGACCCTCTCTCTCCGGACAGTGTGACTGACCTTCTCTCTCCGGACAGTGTGAGTGACCCTCTCTCTCCGGACAGTGTGATTGACCCTCTCTCTCGGGACAGTGCGACTGACCCTCTCTCTCCGGACAGTGTGATTCACCCTCTCTCTCCGGACAGTATGATTGACCTTCTCTCCGGACAGTGCGATTGACCCTCTCTCCGGATAGTGCGATTGACCCTCTCTCCGAAGAGTGTGATTGACCCTCTCTCCGGACAGTGTGTTTGACCCTCTCTCTGGAGAGTGCGATTGACCCTCTCTCCGGATAGTGCGATTGACCCTCTCTCCGAAGAGTGTGATTGACCCTCTCTCCGGACAGTGTGTTTGACCCTCTCTCCGGAGAGTGCGATTAACCCTCTCTCCGGACAGTGCGATTGACCCTCTCTCCGGATAGTGCGATTGACCCTCTCTCCGAAGAGTGTGATTGACCCTCTCTCCGGATAGTGCGATTGACCCTCTCTCCGAAGAGTGTGATTGACCCTCTCTCCGGAAAGTGTGTTTGACCCTCTCTCCGGACAGTGTGATTGACCCTCTCTCCGGAGAGTGTGATTGACCCTCTCTCCGGACAGTGTGTTTGACCCTTTCACTCCGGACAGTGCGTTTGACCTCTCTCTCCGGACAGTGTGATTGACCCTCTCTCTACAGAAAGTGTGATTCACCCTCTCTCTCCGGACAGTGTGATTGACCCTCTCTCTCCAGACAGAGTGATTGACCCTCTCTCTCCGGACAGTGTGATTGACCCTCTCTCTCCGGACAGTGTGATTGACCCTCTCTCTCCGGACAGTGTGATTGACCCTCTCTCTCCAGACAGTGCGATTGACCTTCTCTCTCCGGACAGTGTGATTGACCTTCTCTCTCCGGAGAGTGTGATTGACCTTCTCTATCCAGACAGTGCGTTTGACCTCTCTCTCCGGACACTGTGATTGACCTTCTCTCTCCGGACACTGTGATTGACCCTCTCTCTCCGGACAGTGTGATTGACCCTCTCTCTCCGGACAGTGTGATTCACCCTCTCTCCCCGAACAGTGTAATTGATCTTCTCTCTCAGGACAGTGCAATTGACCCTCTCTCTCCAGACAGTGCGATTGACCCTCTCTCCGGACAGTGCGATTTATCCTCTCTCTCTGGACAGTGTGATTGACCCTCTCTCTCTGGACAGTGTGATTGACCCTCTCTCTCCGGGAAATGTGATTGACCCTCTCACTCCGGACAGTGTGATTGACCCTCTCTCTCCGGACAGTGTGATTGACCCTCTCTCTCCGGACATTGCAATTGACCCTCTCACTCCGGACAGTGTGATTGACCCTCTCTCCGGACATGGGGTTCACCCTCTCTCTCCGGACTGTGTGATTGACCCTCTCTCCAGACAGTGTGATTGGCCCTCTCTCTCCCGACAGTGTGATTGACCCTCTCTCTCCGGACAGTGTGATTGACCATCTCTCTCTGGACAGTGTGATTCACCCACTCTTCGAACAGTGTGATTGACCCTTTCTCTCCTTACAGTGTGATTCACCCTGTCTCTCCGGACAGTGTGATTCACCCTCCCTCTCCGGACATTGCAATTGACCCTCTCTCTCCGGACAGTGTGATTGACCCTCTCTCTCCGGACAGTGTGACTGACCCTCTCTCTCCGGACAGTGTGATTGACCCTCTCTCTCCGGACAGTGCGATTGACCCTCTCTCTCCGGACAGTGTGATTGACCCTCTCTCTCCGGACAGTGTGATTGACCCTCTCTCTCCAGACATGGAGATTGACACTCTCTGGATAATGTGATAGACCCTCTCACTCCGGACAGTATGATTCACCCTCTCTCTCCGGACAGTGTGATTGACCTACTCTCCAGACAGTGTGATTGACCCTCTCTCCGGACAGTATGTTTGACCCTTTCACTCCGGACAGTGTGATTGACCCTCTCTCTCCGGACAGTGTGATTGACCCTCTCTCCAGACAGTGTGATTGACCCTCTCTCTCCGGACAGTGTGATTGACCTTCTCTCTCCGGACAGTGTGATTGACCTTCTCTCTCCGGAGAGTGTGATTGACCTTCTCTATCTGGACAGTGCGTTTGACTTCTCTCACCGGACACTGTGATTGACCCTCTTTCTCCGGACAGTGTGATTGACCCTCTCTCTCCGGACAATGCGACTCACCCACTCTCCCCGAACAGTGTAATTGATCTTCTCTCTCAGGACAGTGCAATTGACCCTCTCTCTCCAGACAGTGCGATTGACCCGCTCTCCGGACAGTGCGATTTATCCTCTCTCTCTGGACAGTGTGATTGACCCTCTCTCTCCGGACAGTGTGATTGACCCTCTCTCTCCGGGCAATGTGATTGACCCTCTCACTCCGGACAGTGTGATTGACCCTCTCTCTCCAGACTGTGTGATTGACCCTCTCTACAGACAGTATGATTGGCCCTCTCTCTCCCGACAGTGTGATTGACCCTCTCTCTCCGGACAGTGTGATTGACCCTCTCTCAGGACAGTGTGATTGACCATCTCTCTCTGGACAGTGTGATTCACCCACTCTTCGAACAGTGTGATTGACCCTTTCTCTCCTTACAGTGTGATTCACCCTGTCTCTCCGGACAGTGTGATTGACCCTCCCTCTCTGGACATTGCAATTGACCCTCTCTCCGGACAGTGTGATTGACCCTCTCTCTCCGGACAGTGTGACTGACCCTCTCTCTCCGGACAGTGTGATTGACCCTCTCTCTCCGGACAGTGCGTTTGACCCTCTCTCTCCGGACAGTGTGATTGACCCTCTCTCTCCGGACAGTGTGATTGATCCTCTCTCTCCGGACAGTGCGATTGACCCTCTCTCTCCGGACAGTGCGATTGACCCTCTCTCTCCGGACAGTGTGATTGACCCTCTCTCTCCAGACATGGTGATTGACACTCTCTGGATAATGTGATTGACCCTCTCTCTCCGGACAGTATGATTCACCCTCTCTCTCCGGACAGTGTGATTGACCTACTCTCCGGACAGTGTGATTGACCCTCTCTCCGGACAGTGTGTTTGACCCTTTCACTCCGGACAGTGTGATTGACCCTCTCTCTCCGGACAGTGTGATTGACCCTCTCTCTCAGGTCAGTGTGATTGACCCTCTCTCTCCGGACAGTGTGATTGACCCTCTCTCTCCGGACAGTGTGATTGACCCTCTCTCTCCGGACAGTGTGATTGTCCCTCTCTCTCCGAACAGTGATTGACCCTCTCTCTCCGGACAGGGTGATTGACCCTCTCTCTCCGGTGAGTGATTGACCCTCTCTTTTCGGATAGTGTGTTTGACCCTCTGGCTCCGGACAGTGATTGACCCTCTCTCTCCAGACAGTGTGATTGACCCTCTCTCTCCGGTGAGTGATTGACCCTCTCTCTCCGGACAGTGTGTTTGACCCTCTCTTTCCAGGCAGTGTGATTGACCCTCTCGCTCCGGTGAGTGATTGACCCTCTCTCTTTTGACAGTATGATTGACCCGCTCTCTCCGGACAGTGTTATTGACCCTCTCTCCCCGGACAGTGTAATTGTCCCTCTCCCTCCGGACAGTGCGATTGACCCTCTCTCCAGACAGTGCGATTGATCCTCTCTCTCCGGACAGTGCGATTGACCCTCTCTCCGGACAGTGCGATTGATCCTCTCTCTCCGGACAGTATAATTGAATCTCTTTCTCACCCGGGCATTGCAAGTGACCCTCTCTCTCTCTCTCGACAGTGCGTTTGACGACCTTTTTCCGGACAGTGTGATTGACCCTCACTCTCCAGCAGTGTGAATGACGCTCTCCCTCTGAACAGTACAATTGACCCTCTCTCTCCGGACAGTGCGTTTGCCGACCTTTCTCCGGACAGTTTGATTGATCCTCTCTCTCCGGACAGGGTGATTGACCCTCTCTCTCCGGACAGTGCAATTGACCTTCTCTCCAGACAGTGCGATTGACTCTCTCTCCGGACAGTGCGATTGATCCACTCTCTCCGGACAATGTGATTGACCCTCTCTCTCCGGACATTATGATTGACCCACTCTCTCCAGACAGTGTGATTGACCCCCTCTCTCCGGACAGTGTGATTGACCCTTTCTCTCCGGACAGTGTGATTGACCCTCTCTCCCCGAACAGTGTAATTGACCCTCTCTCTCAGGACAGTGCAATTGACCCTCTCTCTCCAGAGAGTGCGATTGACCCTCTCTCTGGACAGTGCGATTTATCCTCTCTCTCCGGACAGGGAGATTGACCCTCTCTCTCCGGACAGTGCGATTGATCCTCCCTCTCCGGACAGTATAATTGAAACTCTCTCTCACCCGGGCATTGCAATTGACCTCTCTCTCTCTCTCGACAGTGCGTATGACGACCTTTCTCCGGACAGTGTGATTGACCCTCTCTCTGGACAGTGTGATTGACGCTCTCTCTGTCTCTCGACAGTGCATTTGCCGACCTTTCTCCGGACGGTGTGATTGACACTCTCTTTACGGACAGTGGACTACATTTTCCCATAACTCATCAATGCCCGATTGCCCACTGAGAAGAACTGCTAACGTTCGGTGAGTAACACTGGCGAGAATTTCCATTTGTATGTTTAAAGTAATTAAAACTAATCACCCGGCGAGAAAATGGGCGTTGGACACCAACTGACGGCAGTTTTCTCGGCGGTTAAGTTGAAAGTTAGTAATGTGGGCCGTCGTTACCGGAATGGACGGTAAGAGCTAAAATTTAGCCCAAGGCTGCGGTTGGGCCAGAGAAGGGAGATTTTTTTTTCTAAATGTCATTAAAAAAGAAATAGAGGTACAAAACATTCCCAAGACACTTTAATACCTCATCGGCGTTTTATAATGAAAAATAAAGAAATAAAGAACCTTCAACTTACCTTTCTGTGCAGGCTCCCCCATTACCGTCCTGTTTAAGCAGCTTTTACAGGGCGGGTCTCTCGGCGATCTGGACGTCGGCGGTTGAGGCCCAAACTTACGCCCTGACGGTTGTCCTCCCCATTGCACGTGGGCAGTTTGGCCCTGGCGGCGAGTTCAAATGTGGGCGATAACGTTGAAAAAGTTAAGTGGAAACTTTCACTGGGCAGGAAAAAACGCCCAGAAAATCACCAATAATAAAGGTGACAGTCTGGCCCCGTGTGATTGACCCTCACTCTGCGGACAGTGTGATTGACCCTCTCTCTCCGGACTGTGTGATTGACCCTCACTCTGCGGACAGTGTGATTGACCCTCGCTCTCCGGACAGTGTGATTGACTCTCTCTCTCCGGACAGTGTGATTGACCCTCTCTCTCCGGACAGTGTGATTGACCCTCTCTCTCCGGACAGTGTGATTGACCCTCGCTCTCCGGACATTGCAATTGACCCTCTCACTCCGGACAGTGTGATTGACCCTCTCTCCGGACATGGGGTTCACCCTCTCTCTCCGGACTGTGTGATTGACCCTCTCTCCAGACAGTGTGATTGGCCCTCTCTCTCCGGACAGTGTGATTGACCCTCTCTCTCCAGACATGGAGATTGACACTCTCTGGATAATGTGATAGACCCTCTCACTCCGGACAGTATGATTCACCCTCTCTCTCCGGACAGTGTGATTGACCTACTCTCCAGACAGTGTGATTGACCCTCTCTCCGGACAGTATGTTTGACCCTTTCACTCCGGACAGTGTGATTGACCCTCTCTCTCCGGACAGTGTGATTGACCCTCTCTCCAGACAGTGTGATTGACCCTCTCTCTCCGGACAGTGTGATTGACCTTCTCTCTCCGGACAGTGTGATTGACCTTCTCTCTCCGGAGAGTGTGATTGACCTTCTCTATCCGGACAGTGCGTTTGACTTCTCTCACCGGACACTGTGATTGACCCTCTCTCTCCGGACAGTGTGATTGACCCTCTTTCTCCGGACAGTGTGATTGACCCTCTCTCTCCGGACAATGTGACTCACCCTCTCTCCCCGAACAGTGTAATTGATCTTCTCTCTCAGGACAGTGCAATTGACCCTCTCTCTCCAGACAGTGCGATTGACCCGCTCTCCGGACAGTGCGATTTATCCTCTCTCTCTGGACAGTGTGATTGACCCTCTCTCTCCGGACAGTGTGATTGACCCTCTCTCTCCGGGGAATGTGATTGACCCTCTCACTCCGGACAGTGTGATTGACCCTCTCTCTCCGGACAGTGTGATTCACCCTCTCTCTCCGGACAGTGTGATTGACCCTCTCTCTCCGGACATTGCAATTGACCCTCTCACTCCGGACAGTGTGATTGACCCTCTCTCCGGACATGGGGTTCACCCTCTCTCTCCGGACTGTGTGATTGACCCTCTCTACAGACAGTATGATTGGCCCTCTCTCTCCCGACAGTGTGATTGACCCTCTCTCTCCGGACAGTGTGATTGACCCTCTCTCAGGACAGTGTGATTGACCATCTCTCTCTGGACAGTGTGATTCACCCACTCTTCGAACAGTGTGATTGACCCTTTCTCTCCTTACAGTGTGATTCACCCTGTCTCTCCGGACAGTGTGATTGACCCTCTCTCTCCGGACAGTGCGATTGACCCTCTCTCTCCGGACAGTGTGATTGACCCTCTCTCTCCAGACATGGAGATTGACACTCTCTGGATAATGTGATTGACCCTCTCTCTCCGGACAGTATGATTCACCCTCTCTCTCCGGACAGTGTGATTGACCTACTCTCCGGACAGTGTGATTGACCCTCTCTCCGGACACTGTGTTTGACCCTTTCACTCCGGACAGTGTGATTGACCCTCTCGCTCCGGACAGTGTGATTGACCCTCTCTCTCAGGTCAGTGTGATTGACCCTCTCTCTCCGGACAGTGTGATTGACCCTCTCTCTCCGGACAGTGTGATTGACCCTCTCTCTCCGGACAGTGTGATTGTCCCTCTCTCTCCGAACAGTGATTGACCCTCTCTCTCCGGACAGGGTGATTGACCCTCTCTTTTCGGATAGTGTGTTTGACCCTCTCTCTCCGGACAGTGATTGACCCTCTCTCTCCGGACAGTGTGATTGACCCTCTCTCTACGGACAGTGTGATTGACCCTCTCTCTCCGGACAGTGTGATTGACCCTCTCTCTCCGGACAGTGTGATTGACCCTTTCTCTCCGGACAGTGTGATTGATCCTCTCTCTCCGGACAGTGTGATTGTCCCTCTCTCTCCGAACAGTGATTGACCCTCTCTCTCCGGACAGGGTGATTGACCCTCTCTCTCCGGTGAGTGATTGACCCCCTCTTTTCGGATAGTGTGTTTGACCCTCTGGCTCCGGACAGTGATTGACCCTCTCTCTCCGGACAGTGTGATTGACCCTCTCTCTCCGGTGAGTGATTGACCCTCTCTCTCCGGACAGTGTGTTTGACCCTCTCTTTCCGGGCAGTGTGATTGACCCTCTCTCTCCGGTGAGTGATTGACCCTCTCTCTTTTGACAGTATGATTGACCCGCTCTCTCCGGACAGCGTTATTGACCCTCTCTCCCCGGACAGTGTAATTGTCCCTCTCCCTCCGGACAGTGCGATTGACCCTCTCTCCAGACAGTGCGATTGATCCTCTCTCTCCGGACAGTGCGATTGACCCTCTCTCCGGACAGTGCGATTGATCCTCTCTCTCCGGACAGTATAATTGAATCTCTCTCTCACCCGGGCATTGCAAGTGACCCTCTCTCTCTCGACAGTGCGTTTGACGACCTTTCTCCGGACAGTGTGATTGACCCTCACTCTCCAGCAGTGTGAATGACGCTCTCCCTCTGAACAGTACAATTGACCCTCTCTCTCCGGACAGTGCGTTTGCCGACCTTTCTCCGGACAGTTTGATTGATCCTCTCTCTCCGGACAGGGTGATTGACCCTCTCTCTCCGGACAGTGCAATTGACCTTCTCTCCAGACAGTGCGATTGACTCTCTCTCCGGACAGTGCGATTGATCCACTCTCTCCGGACAATGTGATTGACCCTCTCTCTCCGGACATTATGATTGACCCACTCTCTCCAGACAGTGTGATTGACCCCCTCTCTCCGGACAGTGTGATTGACCCTTTCTCTCCGGACAGTGTGATTGACCCTCTCTCCCCAAACAGTGTAATTGACCCTCTCTCTCAGGACAGTGCAATTGACCCTCTCTCTCCAGAGAGTGCGATTGACCCTCTCTCTGGACAGTGCGATTTATCCTCTCTCTCCGGACAGGGAGATTGACTCTCTCCGAACAGTGCGATTGATCATCCCTCTCCGGACAGTATAATTGAAACTCTCTCTCACCCGGGCATTGCAATTGACCTCTCTCTCTCTCTCGACAGTGCGTATGACGACCTTTCTCCGGACAGTGTGATTGACCCTCTCTCTGGACAGTGTGATTGACGCTCTCTCTGTCTCTCGACAGTGCCTTTGACGACCTTTCTCTGGACAGTGTGATTGACACTCTCTTTACGGACAGTGGACTACATTTTCCCACAACTCATCAATGCCCGATTGCCCACTGAGAAGAACTGCTAACGTTCGGTGAGTAACACTGGCGAGAATTTCCATTTGTATGTTTAAAGTAATTAAAACTAATCACCCGGCGAGAAAATGGGCGTTGGACACCAACTGACGGCAGTTTTCTCGGCGGTTAAGTTGAAAGTTAGTAATGTGGGCCGTCGTTACCGGAATGGACGGTAAAATTTAGCCCAAGGCTGCGGTTGGGCCAGAGAAGGGAGATTTTTTTTTCTAAATGTCATTAAAAAAGAAATAGAGGTACAAAACATTCCCAAGACACTTTAATACCTAATCGGCGTTTTATAATGAAAAATAAAGCAATAAAGAACCTTCAACTTACCTTTCTGTGCAGGCTCCCCCATTACCGTCCTGTTTAAGCAGCTTTTACAGGGCGGGTCTCTCGGCGATCTGGACGTCGGCGGTTGAGGCCCAAACTTACGCCCTGACGGTTGTCCTCCCCATTGCACGTGGGCAGTTTGGCCCTGGCGGCGAGTTCAAATGTGGGCGATAACGTTGAAAAACTTAAGTGGAAACTTTCACTGGGCAGGAAAAAACGCCCAGAAAATCACCAATAATAAAGGTGACAGTCTGGCCCCGTGTGATTGACCCTCACTCTCCGGACAGTGTGAGTGACCCTCTCTCTCCGGACAGTGTGATTCGCCCTCTCTCTCCGGACAGTGTGATTGACCCTCTCACTCCGGACAGTGTGATTGACCCTCTCTCTCCGGACAGTGTGATTGACCCTCTCTCTCCGGACAGTGTGATTGATCCTCTCTCTCGGGACAGTGCGACTGACCCTCTCTCTCCGGACAGTGTGATTCACCCTCTCTCTCCGGACAGTGTGATTGACCCTCACTCTCCGGACAGTGTGATTGACCCTCACTCTCCGGACAGTGTGAGTGACACTCTCTCTCCGGACAGTGTGATTGACCCTCTCTCTCGGGACAGTGCGACTGACCCTCTCTCTCCAGACAGTGTGATTGGCCCTCTCTCTCCAGACAGTGTGATTGACCCTCTCTCTCCGGACAGTGTGATTGACCCTCTCTCTCCGGACAGTGTGATTGACCCTCTCTCCGGACAGTGTGATTGACCCTCTCTCTCCCGACAGTGTGATTGACCCTCTCTCTCCGGACAGTGTGATTGACCCTCTCTCCCGACAGTGTGATTGACCCTCTCTCTCCGGACAGTGTGATTGACCCTCTCTCTCCGGACAGTGTGATTGACCCTTTCTCTCCGTACAGTGTGATTCACCCTCTCTCTCCGGACAGTGTGATTGACCCTCCCTCTCTGGACATTGCAATTGACCCTCTCTCTCCGGACAGTGTGATTGACCCTCTCTCTCCGGACAGTGTGACTGACCCTCTCTCTCCTGACAGTGTGATTGACCCTCTCTCTCCAGACATTGAGATTGACACTCTTTGGACAGTGTGATTGACCCTCTCTCTCCGGACAGTCCGATTGAACCTCTCTCTCCGGACAGTGCGATTGACCCTCTCTCTCCGGACAGTATGATTGACCTTCTCTCTCCAGACATTGAAATTGACACTCTCTGGACAGTGTGATTGACCCTCTCTCTCCGGACAGTGTGATTCACCCTCTCTCTCCGGACAGTATGATTGACCTTCTCTCCGGACAGTGCGATTGACCCTCTCTCCGGATAGTGCAATTGACCCTCTCTCCGGACAGTGCGATTAACCCTCTCTCCGGACAGCGTGATTGACCCTCTCTCCGGAGAGTGTGTTTGACCCTTTCACTCCGGACAGTGCGTTTGACCTCTCTCTCCGGACAGTGTGATTGACCCTCTCTCTCCAGAAAGTGTGATTCACCCTCTCTCTCCGGACAGTGTGATTGACCTTCTCTCTCCGGACAGTGTGATTGACCCTCTCTCTCCAGACAGTGTGATTGACCCTCTCTCTCCGGACAGTGTGATTGACCTTCTCTCTCCGGAGAGTGTGATTGACCTTCTCTATCCTTACAGTGCGTTTGACCTCTCTCACCGGACAGTGTGATTGAACTTCTCTCTCCGGACACTGTGATTGACCCTCTCTCTCCGGACAGTGTGATTGACCCTCTCTCTCCAGACATGGAGATTGACACTCTCTGGATAATGTGATTGACCCTCTCTCTCCGGACAGTATGATTCACCCTCTCTCTCCGGACAGTGTGATTGACCTACTCTCCGGACAGTGTCATTGACCCTCTCTCCGGACAGTGTGTTTGACCCTTTCACTCCGGACAGTGTGATTGACCCTCTCTCTCCGGACAGTGTCATTGACCCTCTCTCTCCGGATAGTGTGATTGACCCTCTCTCGCCAGACAGTGTGATTGACCCTCTCTCTCTGGACAATGTGATTGACCCTCTCTCTCCGGACAGTGTGATTGTCCCTCTCTCTCCGAACAGTGATTGACCCTCTCTTTCCGGACAGGGTGATTGACCCTCTCTTTTCGGATAGTGTGTTTGACCCTCTCTCTCCGGACAGTGATTGACCCTCTCTCTCCGGACAGTGTGATTGACCCTCTCTCCGGACAGTGTGTTTGACCCTTTCACTCCGGACAGTGCGTTTGACCTCTCTCTCCGGACAGTGTGATTGACCCTCTCTTTCCGGACAGTGTGATTGACCCTCTCTCTCCGGACAGTGTGATTGACCCTCTCTCTCCGGACAGTGTGATTGACCCTTTCTCTCCGGACAGTGTGATTGATCCTCTCTCTTCGGACAGTGTGATTGTCCCTCTCTCTCCGAACAGTGATTGACCCTCTCTCTCCGGACAGGGTGATTGACCCTCTCTCTCCGGTGAGTGATTGACCCTCTCTTTTCGGATAGTGTGTTTGACCCTCTGTCTCCGGACAGTGATTGACCCTCTCTCTCCGGACAGTGTGATTGACCCTCTCTCTCCGGTGAGTGATTGACCCTCTCTCTCCGGACAGTGTGTTTGACCCTCTCTTTCCGGGCAGTGTGATTGACCGTCTCTCTCCGGACAGTGTGTTTGACCCTCTCTCTCCGGACAGTGCGATTGACCCTCTCTCTCCGGAGAGTGTGATTGACTCCTTCTCTCTGGACAGTGCATTTGACTCTCTCTCTTTTGACAGTATGATTGACCCGCTCTCTCCGGACAGTGTAATTGACCCTCTCTCTCCGGACAGATCGATTGACCCTCTCTCTCCAGACAGTGCGATTGACCCTCTCTCCAGACAGTGCGATTGATCCTCTCTCTCCGGACAGTGCGATTGACCCTCTCTCCGGACAGTGCGATTGATCCTCTCTCTCCGGACAGTATAATTGAATCTCTCTCTCTCCCGGGCATTGCAAGTGACCCTCTCTCTCTCTCTCGACAGTGCGTTTGACGACCTTTCTTCGGGCAGTGTGATTGACCCTCTCTCTCCGGACAGTGTGACTGACCCTCTCCGGACAGTGTGATTGACCCTCTCTCTTCGGACAGTGTGATTGACCCTCTCTCTCCGGACAGTGTGACTGACCCTCTCCGGACAGTGTGATTGACCCTCTCTCTCTCTCTCGACAGTGCGTTTGACGACCTTTCTTCGGACAGTGTGATTGACCCTCTCTCTCCGGACAGTGTGACTGACCCTCTCCGGACAGTGTGAGTGACCCTCTCTCTTCGGACAGTGTGATTGACCCTCTCTCTCCGGACAGTGTGACTGACCCTCTCCGGACAGTGTGATTGACCCTCTCTCTCCGGACAGTGCGATTGACCCTCTCTCTCCGGACAGTGTGATTGACCCTCTCTCTCCGGACAGTGTGATTGATCCTCTCTCTCCGGACAGTGCGATTGACCCTCTCTCTCCGGACAGTGCGATTGACCCTCTCTCTCCGGACAGTGTGATTGACCCTCTCTCTCCAGACATGGAGATTGACACTCTCTGGATAATGTGATTGACCCTCTCTCTCCGGACAGTATGATTCACCCTCTCTCTCCGGACAGTGTGATTGACCTACTCTCCGGACAGTGTCATTGACCCTCTCTCCGGACAGTGTGTTTGACCCTTTCACTCCGGACAGTGTGATTGACCCTCTCTCTCCGGACAGTGTGATTGACCCTCTCTCTCCGGATAGTGTGATTGACCGTCTCTCTCCGGACAGTGTGATTGACCCTCTCTCTCCGGACAGTGTGATTGTCCCTCTCTCTCCGAACAGTGATTGACCCTCTCTTTCCGGACAGGGTGATTGATCTTCTCTTTTCGGATAGTGTGTTTGACCCTCTCTCTCCGGACAGTGATTGACCCTCTCTCTCCGGACAGTGTGATTGACCCTCTCTCCGGACAGTGTGTTTGACCCTTTCACTCCGGACAGTGCGTTTGACCTCTCTCTCCGGACAGTGTGATTGACCCTCTCTCTTCGGACAGTGTGATTGACCCTCTCTCTCCGGACAGTGTGACTGACCCTCTCCGGACAGTGTGATTGACCCTCTCTCTCCGGACAGTGCGATTGACCCTCTCTCTCCGGACAGTGTGATTGACCCTCTCTCTCCGGACAGTGTGATTGATCCTCTCTCTCCGGACAGTGCGATTGACCCTCTCTCTCCGGACAGTGCGATTGACCCTCTCTCTCCGGACAGTGTGATTGACCCTCTCTCTCCAGACATGGAGATTGACACTCTCTGGATAATGTGATTGACCCTCTCTCTCCGGACAGTATGATACACCCTCTCTCTCCGGACAGTGTGATTGACCTACTCTCCGGACAGTGTGATTGACCCTCTCTACGGACAGTGTGTTTGACCCTTTCACTCCGGACAGTGTGATTGACCCTCTCTCTCCGGAGAGTGTGATTGACCCTCTCTCTCAGGTCAGTGTGATTGACCCTCTCTCTCCGGACAGTGAGATTGACCCTCTCTCTCCGGACAGTGTGATTGACCCTCTCTCTCCGGACAGTGTGATTGACCCTCTCTCTCCGGACAGGGTGATTGACCCTCTCTTTTCGGATAGTGTGTTTGACCCTCTCTCTCCGGACAGTGATTGACCCTCTCTCTCCGGACAGTGTGATTGACCCTCTCTCCGGACAGTGTGTTTGACCCTTTCACTCCGGACAGTGTGTTTGACCTCTCTCTCCGGACAGTGTGATTGACCCTCTCTCTTCGGACAGTGTGATTGACCCTCTCTCTCCGGACAGTGTGACTGACCCTCTCCGGACAGTGTGATTGACCCTCTCTCTCCGGACAGTGCGATTGACCCTCTCTCTCCGGACAGTGTGATTGACCCTCTCTCTCCGGACAGTGTGATTGATCCTCTCTCTCCGGACAGTGCGATTGACGATCTCTCTCCGGACAGTGCGATTGACCCTCTCTCTCCGGACAGTGTGATTGACCCTCTCTCTCCAGACATGGAGATTGACACTCTCTGGATAATGTGATTGACCCTCTCTCTCCGGACAGTATGATTCACCCTCTCTCTCCGGACAGTGTGATTGACCTACTCTCCGGACAGTGTGATTGACCCTCTCTCCGGACAGTGTGATTGACCCTCTCTCCGGACAGTGTGTTTGACCCTTTCACTCCGGACAGTGTGATTGACCCTCTCTCTCAGGTCAGTGTGATTGACCCTCTCTCTCCGGACAGTGTGATTGACCCTTTCTCTCCGTACAGTGTGATTCACCCTCTCTCTCCGGACAGTGTGATTGACCCTCCCTCTCTGGACATTGCAATTGACCCTCTCTCTCCGGACAGTGTGATTGACCCTCTCTCTCCGGACAGTGTGACTGACCCTCTCTCTCCTGACAGTGTGATTGACCCTCTCTCTCCAGACATTGAGATTGACACTCTTTGGACAGTGTGATTGACCCTCTCTCTCCGGACAGTCCGATTGAACCTCTCTCTCCGGACAGTGCGATTGACCCTCTCTCTCCGGACAGTATGATTGACCTTCTCTCTCCAGACATTGAAATTGACACTCTCTGGACAGTGTGATTGACCCTCTCTCTCCGGACAGTGTGATTCACCCTCTCTCTCCGGACAGTATGATTGACCTTCTCTCCGGACAGTGCGATTGACCCTCTCTCCGGATAGTGCGATTGACCCTCTCTCCGGACAGTGCGATTAACCCTCTCTCCGGACAGCGTGATTGACCCTCTCTCCGGAGAGTGTGTTTGACCCTTTCACTCCGGACAGTGCGTTTGACCTCTCTCTCCGGACAGTGTGATTGACCCTCTCTCTCCAGAAAGTGTGATTCACCCTCTCTCTCCGGACAGTGTGATTGACCTTCTCTCTCCGGACAGTGTGATTGACCCTTTCTCTCCGGACAGTGTGATTGATCCTCTCTCTCCGGACAGTGTGATTGTCCCTCTCTCTCCGAACAGTGATTGACCCTCTCTCTCCGGACAGGGTGATTGACCCTCTCTCTCCGGTGAGTGATTGACCCTCTCTTTTCGGATAGTGTGTTTGACCCTCTGTCTCCGGACAGTGATTGACCCTCTCTCTCCGGACAGTGTGATTGACCCTCTCTCTCCGGTGAGTGATTGACCCTCTCTCTCCGGACAGTGTGTTTGACCCTCTCTTTCCGGGCAGTGTGATTGACCGTCTCTCTCCGGACAGTGTGTTTGACCCTCTCTCTCCGGACAGTGCGATTGACCCTCTCTCTCCGGAGAGTGTGATTGACTCCTTCTCTCTGGACAGTGCATTTGACTCTCTCTCTTTTGACAGTATGATTGACCCGCTCTCTCCGGACAGTGTAATTGACCCTCTCTCTCCGGACAGATCGATTGACCCTCTCTCTCCAGACAGTGCGATTGACCCTCTCTCCAGACAGTGCGATTGATCCTCTCTCTCCGGACAGTGCGATTGACCCTCTCTCCGGACAGTGCGATTGATCCTCTCTCTCCGGACAGTATAATTGAATCTCTCTCTCTCCCGGGCATTGCAAGTGACCCTCTCTCTCTCTCTCGACAGTGCGTTTGACGACCTTTCTTCGGACAGTGTGATTGACCCTCTCTCTCCGGACAGTGTGACTGACCCTCTCCGGACAGTGTGATTGACCCTCTCTCTTCGGACAGTGTGATTGACCCTCTCTCTCCGGACAGTGTGACTGACCCTCTCCGGACAGTGTGATTGACCCTCTCTCTCTCTCTCGACAGTGCGTTTGACGACCTTTCTTCGGACAGTGTGATTGACCCTCTCTCTCCGGACAGTGTGACGGACCCTCTCCGGACAGTGTGAGTGACCCTCTCTCTTCGGACAGTGTGATTGACCCTCTCTCTCTGGACAGTGTGACTGACCCTCTCCGGACAGTGTGATTGACCCTCTCTCTCCGGACAGTGCGATTGACCCTCTCTCTCCAGACAGTGTGATTGACCCTCTCTCTCCGGACAGTGTGATTGATCCTCTCTCTCCGGACAGTGCGATTGACCCTCTCTCTCCGGACAGTGCGATTGACCCTCTCTCTCCGGACAGTGTGATTGACCCTCTCTCTCCAGACATGGAGATTGACACTCTCTGGATAATGTGATTGACCCTCTCTCTCCGGACAGTATGATTCACCCTCTCTCTCCGGACAGTGTGATTGACCTACTCTCCGGACAGTGTCATTGACCCTCTCTCCGGACAGTGTGTTTGACCCTTTCACTCCGGACAGTGTGATTGACCCTCTCTCTCCGGACAGTGTGATTGACCCTCTCTCTCCGGATAGTGTGATTGACCGTCTCTCTCCGGACAGTGTGATTGACCCTCTCTCTCCGGACAGTGTGATTGTCCCTCTCTCTCCGAACAGTGATTGACCCTCTCTTTCCGGACAGGGTGATTGATCCTCTCTTTTCGGATAGTGTGTTTGACCCTCTCTCTCCGGACAGTGATTGACCCTCTCTCTCCGGACAGTGTGATTGACCCTCTCTCCGGACAGTGTGTTTGACCCTTTCACTCCGGACAGTGCGTTTGACCTCTCTCTCCGGACAGTGTGATTGACCCTCTCTCTTCGGACAGTGTGATTGACCCTCTCTCTCCGGACAGTGTGACTGACCCTCTCCGGACAGTGTGATTGACCCTCTCTCTCTGGACAGTGCGATTGACCCTCTCTCTCCGGACAGTGTGATTGACCCTCTCTCTCCGGACAGTGTGATTGATCCTCTCTCTCCGGACAGTGCGATTGACCCTCTCTCTCCGGACAGTGCGATTGACCCTCTCTCTCCGGACAGTGTGATTGACCCTCTCTCTCCAGACATGGAGATTGACACTCTCTGGATAATGTGATTGACCCTCTCTCTCCGGACAGTATGATACACCCTCTCTCTCCGGACAGTGTGATTGACCTACTCTCCGGACAGTGTGATTGACCCTCTCTACGGACAGTGTGTTTGACCCTTTCACTCCGGACAGTGTGATTGACCCTCTCTCTCCGGAGAGTGTGATTGACCCTCTCTCTCAGGTCAGTGTGATTGACCCTCTCTCTCCGGACAGTGAGATTGACCCTCTCTCTCCGGACAGTGTGATTGACCCTCTCTCTCCGGACAGTGTGATTGACCCTCTCTCTCCGGACAGGGTGATTGACCCTCTCTTTTCGGATAGTGTGTTTGACCCTCTCTCTCCGGACAGTGATTGACCCTCTCTCTCCGGACAGTGTGATTGACCCTCTCTCCAGACAGTGTGTTTGACCCTTTCACTCCGGACAGTGTGTTTGACCTCTCTCTCCGGACAGTGTGATTGACCCTCTCTCTTCGGACAGTGTGATTGACCCTCTCTCTCCGGACAGTGTGACTGACCCTCTCCGGACAGTGTGATTGACCCTCTCTCTCCGGACAGTGCGATTGACCCTCTCTCTCCGGACAGTGTGATTGACCCTCTCTCTCCGGACAGTGTGATTGATCCTCTCTCTCCGGACAGTGCGATTGACCCTCTCTCTCCGGACAGTGCGATTGACCCTCTCTCTCCGGACAGTGTGATTGACCCTCTCTCTCCAGACATGGAGATTGACACTCTCTGGATAATGTGATTGACCCTCTCTCTCCGGACAGTATGATTCACCCTCTCTCTCCGGACAGTGTGATTGACCTACTCTCCGGACAGTGTGATTGACCCTCTCTCCGGACAGTGTGATTGACCCTCTCTCCGGACAGTGTGTTTGACCTTTCACTCCGGACAGTGTGATTGACCCTCTCTCTCAGGTCAGTGTGATTGACCCTCTCTCTCCGGACAGTGTGATTGACCCTTTCTCTCCGTACAGTGTGATTCACCCTCTCTCTCCGGACAGTGTGATTGACCCTCCCTCTCTGGACATTGCAATTGACCCTCTCTCTCCGGACAGTGTGATTGACCCTCTCTCTCCGGACAGTGTGACTGACCCTCTCTCTCCTGACAGTGTGATTGACCCTCTCTCTCCAGACATTGAGATTGACACTCTTTGGACAGTGTGATTGACCCTCTCTCTCCGGACAGTCCGATTGAACCTCTCTCTCCGGACAGTGCGATTGACCCTCTCTCTCCAGACAGTATGATTGACCTTCTCTCTCCAGACATTGAAATTGACACTCTCTGGACAGTGTGATTGACCCTCTCTCTCCGGACAGTGTGATTCACCCTCTCTCTCCGGACAGTATGATTGACCTTCTCTCCGGACAGTGCGATTGACCCTCTCTCCGGATAGTGCGATTGACCCTCTCTCCGGACAGTGCGATTAACCCTCTCTCCGGACAGCGTGATTGACCCTCTCTCTCCAGAAAGTGTGATTCACCCTCTCTCTCCGGACAGTGTGATTGACCTTCTCTCTCCGGACAGTGTGATTGACCCTCTCTCTCCAGACAGTGTGATTGACCCTCTCTCTCCGGACAGTGTGATTGACCTTCTCTCTCCGGAGAGTGTGATTGACCTTCTCTATCCTTACAGTGCGTTTGACCTCTCTCACCGGACAGTGTGATTGAACTTCTCTCTCCGGACACTGTGATTGACCCTCTCTCTCCGGACAGTGTGATTGACCCTCTCTCTCCGGACAGTGTGACTCACCCTCTCTCCCCGAACAGTGTAATTGATCTTCTCTCTCAGGACAGTGCAATTGACCCTCTCTCCGGCCAGTGCGATTTATCCTCTCTCTCTGGACAGTGTGATTGACCCTCTCTCTCCGGACAGTGTGATTGACCCTCTCTCTCCGGGAAATGTGATTGACCCTCTCTCTCCGGACAGTGTGATTGACCCTCTCACTCCAGACAGTGTGATTGACCCTCTCTCTCCGGGCAATGTGATTGACCCTCTCACTCCGGACAGTGCGATTGACCCTCTCTCTCCGGACAGTGCGATTGACCCTCCCTTTTCAGACAGTGTGATTGACCCTCTCTCTCCGGACAGTGTGACTGACCCTCTCCGGACAGTGTGATTCACCCTCTCTCTCCGGACAGTGTGATTGACCCTCTCTCTCCGGACAGAGTGATTGACCCTCTCTCTCCAGACAGTGTGATTGATCCTCTCTCTCCGGACAGTGCAATTGACCCTCTCTCTCCGGACAGTGCGATTGACCCTCTCTCTCCGGACAGTGTGATTGACCCTCTCTCTCCAGACATGGAGATTGACACTCTCTGGATAATGTGATTGACCCTCTCTCTCCGGACAGTATGATTCACCCTCTCTCTCCGGACAGTGTGATTGACCTACTCTCCGGACAGTGTCATTGACCCTCTCTCCGGACAGTGTGTTTGACCCTTTCACTCCGGACAGTGTGATTGACCCTCTCTCTCCGGACAGTGTGATTGACCCTCTCTCTCCGGATAGTGTGATTGACCCTCTCTCGCCAGACAGTGTGATTGACCCTCTCTCTCTGGACAATGTGATTGACCCTCTCTCTCCGGACAGTGTGATTGTCCCTCTCTCTCCGAACAGTGATTGACCCTCTCTTTCCGGACAGGGTGATTGACCCTCTCTTTTCGGATAGTGTGTTTGACCCTCTCTCTCCGGACAGTGATTGACCCTCTCTCTCCGGACAGTGTGATTGACCCTCTCTCCGGACAGTGTGTTTGACCCTTTCACTCCGGACAGTGCGTTTGACCTCTCTCTCCGGACAGTGTGATTGACCCTCTCTTTCCGGACAGTGTGATTGACCCTCTCTCTCCGGACAGTGTGATTGACCCTCTCTCTCCGGACAGTGTGATTGACCCTTTCTCTCCGGACAGTGTGATTGATCCTCTCTCTCCGGACAGTGTGATTGTCCCTCTCTCTCCGAACAGTGATTGACCCTCTCTCTCCGGACAGGGTGATTGACCCTCTCTCTCCGGTGAGTGATTGACCCTCTCTTTTCGGATAGTGTGTTTGACCCTCTGTCTCCGGACAGTGATTGACCCTCTCTCTCCGGACAGTGTGATTGACCCTCTCTCTCCGGTGAGTGATTGACCCTCTCTCTCCGGACAGTGTGTTTGACCCTCTCTTTCCGGGCAGTGTGATTGACCGTCTCTCTCCGGACAGTGTGTTTGACCCTCTCTCTCCGGACAGTGCGATTGACCCTCTCTCTCCGGAGAGTGTGATTGACTCCTTCTCTCTGGACAGTGCATTTGACTCTCTCTCTTTTGACAGTATGATTGACCCGCTCTCTCCGGACAGTGTAATTGACCCTCTCTCTCCGGACAGATCGATTGACCCTCTCTCTCCAGACAGTGCGATTGACCCTCTCTCCAGACAGTGCGATTGATCCTCTCTCTCCGGACAGTGCGATTGACCCTCTCTCCGGACAGTGCGATTGATCCTCTCTCTCCGGACAGTATAATTGAATCTCTCTCTCTCCCGGGCATTGCAAGTGACCCTCTCTCTCTCTCTCGACAGTGCGTTTGACGACCTTTCTTCGGACAGTGTGATTGACCCTCTCTCTCCGGACAGTGTGACTGACCCTCTCCGGACAGTGTGATTGACCCTCTCTCTTCGGACAGTGTGATTGACCCTCTCTCTCCGGACAGTGTGACTGACCCTCTCCGGACAGTGTGATTGACCCTCTCTCTCTCTCTCGACAGTGCGTTTGACGACCTTTCTTCGGACAGTGTGATTGACCCTCTCTCTCCGGACAGTGTGACTGACCCTCTCCGGACAGTGTGAGTGACCCTCTCTCTTCGGACAGTGTGATTGACCCTCTCTCTCCGGACAGTGTGACTGACCCTCTCCGGACAGTGTGATTGACCCTCTCTCTCCGGACAGTGCGATTGACCCTCTCTCTCCGGACAGTGTGATTGACCCTCTCTCTCCGGACAGTGTGATTGATCCTCTCTCTCCGGACAGTGCGATTGACCCTCTCTCTCCGGACAGTGCGATTGACCCTCTCTCTCCGGACAGTGTGATTGACCCTCTCTCTCCAGACATGGAGATTGACACTCTCTGGATAATGTGATTGACCCTCTCTCTCCGGACAGTATGATTCACCCTCTCTCTCCGGACAGTGTGATTGACCTACTCTCCGGACAGTGTCATTGACCCTCTCTCCGGACAGTGTGTTTGACCCTTTCACTCCGGACAGTGTGATTGACCCTCTCTCTCCGGACAGTGTGATTGACCCTCTCTCTCCGGATAGTGTGATTGACCGTCTCTCTCCGGACAGTGTGATTGACCCTCTCTCTCCGGACAGTGTGATTGTCCCTCTCTCTCCGAACAGTGATTGACCCTCTCTTTCCGGACAGGGTGATTGATCCTCTCTTTTCGGATAGTGTGTTTGACCCTCTCTCTCCGGACAGTGATTGACCCTCTCTCTCCGGACAGTGTGATTGACCCTCTCTCCGGACAGTGTGTTTGACCCTTTCACTCCGGACAGTGCGTTTGACCTCTCTCTCCGGACAGTGTGATTGACCCTCTCTCTTCGGACAGTGTGATTGACCCTCTCTCTCCGGACAGTGTGACTGACCCTCTCCGGACAGTGTGATTGACCCTCTCTCTCCGGACAGTGCGATTGACCCTCTCTCTCCGGACAGTGTGATTGACCCTCTCTCTCCGGACAGTGTGATTGATCCTCTCTCTCCGGACAGTGCGATTGACCCTCTCTCTCCGGACAGTGCGATTGACCCTCTCTCTCCGGACAGTGTGATTGACCCTCTCTCTCCAGACATGGAGATTGACACTCTCTGGATAATGTGATTGACCCTCTCTCTCCGGACAGTATGATACACCCTCTCTCTCCGGACAGTGTGATTGACCTACTCTCCGGACAGTGTGATTGACCCTCTCTACGGACAGTGTGTTTGACCCTTTCACTCCGGACAGTGTGATTGACCCTCTCTCTCCGGAGAGTGTGATTGACCCTCTCTCTCAGGTCAGTGTGATTGACCCTCTCTCTCCGGACAGTGAGATTGACCCTCTCTCTCCGGACAGTGTGATTGACCCTCTCTCTCCGGACAGTGTGATTGACCCTCTCTCTCCGGACAGGGTGATTGACCCTCTCTTTTCGGATAGTGTGTTTGACCCTCTCTCTCCGGACAGTGATTGACCCTCTCTCTCCGGACAGTGTGATTGACCCTCTCTCCGGACAGTGTGTTTGACCCTTTCACTCCGGACAGTGTGTTTGACCTCTCTCTCCGGACAGTGTGATTGACCCTCTCTCTTCGGACAGTGTGATTGACCCTCTCTCTCCGGACAGTGTGACTGACCCTCTCCGGACAGTGTGATTGACCCTCTCTCTCCGGACAGTGCGATTGACCCTCTCTCTCCGGACAGTGTGATTGGCCCTCTCTCTCCGGACAGTGTGATTGATCCTCTCTCTCCGGACAGTGCGATTGACCCTCTCTCTCCGGACAGTGCGATTGACCCTCTCTCTCCGGACAGTGTGATTGACCCTCTCTCTCCAGACATGGAGATTGACACTCTCTGGATAATGTGATTGACCCTCTCTCTCCGGACAGTATGATTCACCCTCTCTCTCCGGACAGTGTGATTGACCTACTCTCCGGACAGTGTGATTGACCCTCTCTCCGGACAGTGTGATTGACCCTCTCTCCGGACAGTGTGTTTGACCCTTTCACTCCGGACAGTGTGATTGACCCTCTCTCTCAGGTCAGTGTGATTGACCCTCTCTCTCCGGACAGTGAGATTGACCCTCTCTCTCCGGACAGTGTGATTGACCCTCTCTCTCCGGACAGTGTGATTGTCCCTCTCTCTCCGAACAGTGATTGACCCTCTCTCTCCGGACAGGTTGATTGACCCTCTCTTTTCGGATAGTGTGTTTGACCCTCTCTCTCCGGACAGTGATTGACCCTCTCTCTCCGGACAGTGTGATTGACCCTCTCTCCGGACAGTGTGTTTGACCCTTTCACTCCGGACAGTGCGTTTGACCTCTCTCTGCGGACAGTGTGATTGACCCTCTCTCTCCGGACAGTGTGATTGACCCTCTCTCTCCGGACAGTGTGATTGACCCTCTCTCTCCGGACAGTGTGATTGACACTTTCTCTCCGGACAGTGTGATTGATCCTCTCTCTCCGGACAGTGTGATTGTCCCTCTCTCTCCGAACAGTGATTGACCCTCTCTCTCCGCACAGTGTGATTGATCCTCTCTCTCCGGACAGTGTGATTGTCCCTCTCTCTCCGGACAGTGTGATTGACCCTCTCTCTCCGGTGAGTGATTGACCCTCTCTTTTCGGATAGTGTGTTTGACCCTCTCTCTCCGGACAGTGATTGACCCTCTCTCTCCGGACAGTGTGATTGACCCTCTCTCTCCGGTGAGTGATTGACCCTCTCTCTCCGGACAGTGTGTTTGACCCTCTCTTTCCGGGCAGTGTGATTGACCCTCTCTCTCCGGTGAGTGATTGACCCTCTCTCTCCAGACAGTGCGATTGATCCTCTCTCTCCGGACAGTGAGATTGACCCTCTCTCCGGACAGTGCGATTGATCCTCTCTCTCCGGACAGTATAATTGAATCTCTCTCTCACCCGGGCATTGCAAGTGACCCTCTCTCTCTCTCTCGACAGTGCGTTTGCCGACCTTTCTCCGGACAGTGTGATTGACCCTCACTCTCCAGCAGTGTGAGTGACGCTCTCCCTCTGAACAGTACAATTGACCCTCTCTCTCCGGACACTGCGTTTGCCGACCTTTCTCCGGACAGTGTGATTGGCCTTCTCTCTGGACAGGGTGATTGAACCTCTCTCTCCGGACAGTGCAATTGACCTTCTCTCCAGACAGTGTGATTGACCCTTTCTCTCCGGACAGTGTGATTGACCCTCTCTCTCCGGCCAGTGCGATTGACCCTCTCTTTTCGGATAGTGTGATTGACCCTCTCTCTCCGGTGAGTGATTGACCCTCTCTTTTCGGATAGTGTGATTGACCCTCTCTCTCCGGTGAGTGATTGACCCTCTCTCTCCGGACAGTGTGTTTGACCCTCTCTCTCCGGACAGTGTGATTCACCCTCTCTCTCCGGACATTGCGATTGACCCTCTCTCTCCGGAGAGTGTGATTGACCCCTTCTCTCTGGACAGTGCATTTGACCCTCTCTCTTTTGACAGTATGATTGACCCGCTCTCTCCGGACAGTGTTATTGACCCTCTCTCCCCGGACAGTGTAATTGTCCCTCTCCCTCCGGACAGTGCGATTGACCCTCTCTCCAGACAGTGCGATTGATCCTCTCTCTCCGGACAGTGATTGACCCTCTTTCTCCGGACAGTGTGATTGACCCTCTCTCTCCGGTGAGTGATTGACCCTCTCTTTTCGGATAGTGTGTTTGACCCTCTTTCTCCGGACAGTGATTGACCCTCTCTCTCCGGACAGTGTGATTGACCCTCTCTCTCCGGTGAGTGATTGACCCTCTCTCTCCGGACAGTGTGTTTGACCCTCTCTCTCCGGACAGTGTGATTCACCCTCTCTCTCCGGACATTGCGATTGACCCTCTCTCTCCGGAGAGTGTGATTGACCCCTTCTCTCTGGACAGTGCATTTGACCCTCTCTCTTTTGACAGTATGATTGACCCGCTCTCTCCGGACAGTGTTATTGACCCTCTCTCCCTGGACAGTGTAATTGTCCCTCTCCCTCCGGACAATGCGATTGACCCTCTCTCCAGACAGTGCGATTGATCCTCTCTCTCCGGACAGTGAGATTGACCCTCTCTCCGGACAGTGCGATTGATCCTCTCTCTCCGGACAGTATAATTGAATCTCTCTCTCACCCGGGCATTGCAAGTGACCCTCTCTCTCTCTCTCGACAGTGCGTTTGACGACCTTTCTCCGGACAGTGTGATTGACCTTCACTCTCCAGCAGTGTGAGTGACGCTCTCCCTCTGAACAGTACAATTGACCCTCTCTCTCCGGACACTGCGTTTGCCAACCTTTCTCCGGACTGTGTGATTGGCCATCTCTCTGGACAGGGTGATTGACCCTCTCTCTCCGGACAGTGCAATTGACCTTCTCTCCAGACAGTGCGATTGACTCTCTCTCCGGACAGTGCAATTGATCCACTCTCTCCAGACAGTGTGATTGACCCTTTCTCTCCGGACAGTGTGATTGACCCTCTCTCTCCAGCCAGTGCGATTGACCCTCTCTCTCCGGACAGTGTTATTGACCCTCTCTCCCCGAACAGTGTAATTGACCCTCTCTCTCAGGACAGTGCAATTGACCCTCTCTCTCCAGAGAGTGCGATTGACCCTCTCTCCAGACAGTGCGATTGATCCTCTCTCTCCGGACAGTGAGATTGACCCTCTCTCCGGACAGTGCGATTGATCCTCTCTCTCCGGACAGTATAATTGAAACTCTCTCTCACCCGGGCATTGCAATTGACCCTCTCTCTCTCTCTCGACAGTGCGTATGACGATCTTTCTCCGGACAGTGTGATTGACCTTCACTCTCCAGCAGTGTGAGTGACGCTCTCCCTCCGGACAGTACAATTGACCCTCTCTCTCTGGACAGTGCGTTTGCCGACCTTTCTCCGGACAGTGTGATTGACCCTCTCTCCGGACAGTGCGATTGATCCTCTCACTCCGGACAGTGTGATTGACCCTCTCTCTCTGGACAGTGTGATTGACCCTCTCACTCCGGACAGTGTGATTGACCCTCTCTCTCCGGACAGTGTTATTGACCCTCTCACTCCGGACAATGTGATTGACCCTCTCTCTCCGGAGAGTGTGATTGACCCTCTCTCCGGACAGTGTGTTTGACCCTTTCACTCCGGACAGTGCGTTTGACCTCTCTCTCCGGACAGTGTGATTGACCCTCTCTCTCCGGACAGTGTGATTGACCCTCTCTCCGGACAGTGTGTTTGACCCTTTCACTCCGGACAGTGCGTTTGACCTCTCTCTCCGGACAGTGTGATTGACCCTCTCTTTCCGGACAGTGTGATTGACCCTCTCTCTCCGGACAGTGTGATTGACCCTCTCTCTCCGGACAGTGTGATTGACCCTTTCTCTCCGGACAGTGTGATTGATCCTCTCTCTCCGGACAGTGTGATTGTCCCTCTCTCTCCGAACAGTGATTGACCCTCTCTCTCCGGACAGGGTGATTGACCCTCTCTCTCCGGTGAGTGATTGACCCTCTCTTTTCGGATAGTGTGTTTGACCCTCTGTCTCCGGACAGTGATTGACCCTCTCTCTCCGGACAGTGTGATTGACCCTCTCTCTCCGGTGAGTGATTGACCCTCTCTCTCCGGACAGTGTGTTTGACCCTCTCTTTCCGGGCAGTGTGATTGACCGTCTCTCTCCGGACAGTGTGTTTGACCCTCTCTCTCCGGACAGTGCGATTGACCCTCTCTCTCTGGAGAGTGTGATTGACTCCTTCTCTCTGGACAGTGCATTTGACTCTCTCTCTTTTGACAGTATGATTGACCCGCTCTCTCCGGACAGTGTAATTGACCCTCTCTCTCCGGACAGATCGATTGACCCTCTCTCTCCAGACAGTGCGATTGACCCTCTCTCCAGACAGTGCGATTGATCCTCTCTCTCCGGACAGTGCGATTGACCCTCTCTCCGGACAGTGCGATTGATCCTCTCTCTCCGGACAGTATAATTGAATCTCTCTCTCTGCCGGGCATTGCAAGTGACCCTCTCTCTCTCTCTCGACAGTGCGTTTGACGACCTTTCTTCGGACAGTGTGATTGACCCTCTCTCTCCGGACAGTGTGACTGACCCTCTCCGGACAGTGTGATTGACCCTCTCTCTTCGGACAGTGTGATTGACCCTCTCTCTCCGGACAGTGTGACTGACCCTCTCCGGACAGTGTGATTGACCCTCTCTCTCTCTCTCGACAGTGCGTTTGACGACCTTTCTTCGGACAGTGTGATTGACCCTCTCTCTCCGGACAGTGTGACTGACCCTCTCCGGACAGTGTGAGTGACCCTCTCTCTTCGGACAGTGTGATTGACCCTCTCTCTCCGGACAGTGTGACTGACCCTCTCCGGACAGTGTGATTGACCCTCTCTCTCCGGACAGTGCGATTGACCCTCTCTCTCCGGACAGTGTGATTGACCCTCTCTCTCCGGACAGTGTGATTGATCCTCTCTCTCCGGACAGTGCGATTGACCCTCTCTCTCCGGACAGTGCGATTGACCCTCTCTCTCCGGACAGTGTGATTGACCCTCTCTCTCCAGACATGGAGATTGACACTCTCTGGATAATGTGATTGACCCTCTCTCTCCGGACAGTATGATTCACCCTCTCTCTCCGGACAGTGTGATTGACCTACTCTCCGGACAGTGTCATTGACCCTCTCTCCGGACAGTGTGTTTGACCCTTTCACTCCGGACAGTGTGATTGACCCTCTCTCTCCGGACAGTGTGATTGACCCTCTCTCTCCGGATAGTGTGATTGACCGTCTCTCTCCGGACAGTGTGATTGACCCTCTCTCTCCGGACAGTGTGATTGTCCCTCTCTCTCCGAACAGTGATTGACCCTCTCTTTCCGGACAGGGTGATTGATCCTCTCTTTTCGGATAGTGTGTTTGACCCTCTCTCTCCGGACAGTGATTGACCCTCTCTCTCCGGACAGTGTGATTGACCCTCTCTCCGGACAGTGTGTTTGACCCTTTCACTCCGGACAGTGCGTTTGACCTCTCTCTCCGGACAGTGTGATTGACCCTCTCTCTTCGGACAGTGTGATTGACCCTCTCTCTCCGGACAGTGTGACTGACCCTCTCCGGACAGTGTGATTGACCCTCTCTCTCCGGACAGTGCGATTGACCCTCTCTCTCCGGACAGTGTGATTGACCCTCTCTCTCCGGACAGTGTGATTGATCCTCTCTCTCCGGACAGTGCGATTGACCCTCTCTCTCCGGACAGTGCGATTGACCCTCTCTCTCCGGACAGTGTGATTGACCCTCTCTCTCCAGACATGGAGATTGACACTCTCTGGATAATGTGATTGACCCTCTCTCTCCGGACAGTATGATACACCCTCTCTCTCCGGACAGTGTGATTGACCTACTCTCCGGACAGTGTGATTGACCCTCTCTACGGACAGTGTGTTTGACCCTTTCACTCCGGACAGTGTGATTGACCCTCTCTCTCCGGAGAGTGTGATTGACCCTCTCTCTCAGGTCAGTGTGATTGACCCTCTCTCTCCGGACAGTGAGATTGACCCTCTCTCTCCGGACAGTGTGATTGACCCTCTCTCTCCGGACAGTGTGATTGACCCTCTCTCTCCGGACAGGGTGATTGACCCTCTCTTTTCGGATAGTGTGTTTGACCCTCTCTCTCCGGACAGTGATTGACCCTCTCTCTCCGGACAGTGTGATTGACCCTCTCTCCGGACAGTGTGTTTGACCCTTTCACTCCGGACAGTGTGTTTGACCTCTCTCTCCGGACAGTGTGATTGACCCTCTCTCTTCGGACAGTGTGATTGACCCTCTCTCTCCGGACAGTGTGACTGACCCTCTCCGGACAGTGTGATTGACCCTCTCTCTCCGGACAGTGCGATTGACCCTCTCTCTCCGGACAGTGTGATTGACCCTCTCTCTCCGGACAGTGTGATTGATCCTCTCTCTCCGGACAGTGCGATTGACCCTCTCTCTCCGGACAGTGCGATTGACCCTCTCTCTCCGGACAGTGTGATTGACCCTCTCTCTCCAGACATGGAGATTGACACTCTCTGGATAATGTGATTGACCCTCTCTCTCCGGACAGTATGATTCACCCTCTCTCTCCGGACAGTGTGATTGACCTACTCTCCGGACAGTGTGATTGACCCTCTCTCCGGACAGTGTGATTGACCCTCTCTCCGGACAGTGTGTTTGACCCTTTCACTCCGGACAGTGTGATTGACCCTCTCTCTCAGGTCAGTGTGATTGACCCTCTCTCTCCGGACAGTGAGATTGACCCTCTCTCTCCGGACAGTGTGATTGACCCTCTCTCTCCGGACAGTGTGATTGTCCCTCTCTCTCCGAACAGTGATTGACCCTCTCTCTCCGGACAGGTTGATTGACCCTCTCTTTTCGGATAGTGTGTTTGACCCTCTCTCTCCGGACAGTGATTGACCCTCTCTCTCCGGACAGTGTGATTGACCCTCTCTCCGGACAGTGTGTTTGACCCTTTCACTCCGGACAGTGCGTTTGACCTCTCTCTGCGGACAGTGTGATTGACCCTCTCTCTCCGGACAGTGTGATTGACCCTCTCTCTCCGGACAGTGTGATTGACCCTCTCTCTCCGGACAGTGTGATTGACACTTTCTCTCCGGACAGTGTGATTGATCCTCTCTCTCCGGACAGTGTGATTGTCCCTCTCTCTCCGAACAGTGATTGACCCTCTCTCTCCGCACAGTGTGATTGATCCTCTCTCTCCGGACAGTGTGATTGTCCCTCTCTCTCCGGACAGTGTGATTGACCCTCTCTCTCCGGTGAGTGATTGACCCTCTCTTTTCGGATAGTGTGTTTGACCCTCTCTCTCCGGACAGTGATTGACCCTCTCTCTCCGGACAGTGTGATTGACCCTCTCTCTCCGGTGAGTGATTGACCCTCTCTCTCCGGACAGTGTGTTTGACCCTCTCTTTCCGGGCAGTGTGATTGACCCTCTCTCTCCGGTGAGTGATTGACCCTCTCTCTCCAGACAGTGCGATTGATCCTCTCTCTCCGGACAGTGAGATTGACCCTCTCTCCGGACAGTGCGATTGATCCTCTCTCTCCGGACAGTATAATTGAATCTCTCTCTCACCCGGGCATTGCAAGTGACCCTCTCTCTCTCTCTCGACAGTGCGTTTGCCGACCTTTCTCCGGACAGTGTGATTGACCCTCACTCTCCAGCAGTGTGAGTGACGCTCTCCCTCTGAACAGTACAATTGACCCTCTCTCTCCGGACACTGCGTTTGCCGACCTTTCTCCGGACAGTGTGATTGGCCTTCTCTCTGGACAGGGTGATTGAACCTCTCTCTCCGGACAGTGCAATTGACCTTCTCTCCAGACAGTGTGATTGACCCTTTCTCTCCGGACAGTGTGATTGACCCTCTCTCTCCGGCCAGTGCGATTGACCCTCTCTTTTCGGATAGTGTGATTGACCCTCTCTCTCCGGTGAGTGATTGACCCTCTCTTTTCGGATAGTGTGATTGACCCTCTCTCTCCGGTGAGTGATTGACCCTCTCTCTCCGGACAGTGTGTTTGACCCTCTCTCTCCGGACAGTGTGATTCACCCTCTCTCTCCGGACATTGCGATTGACCCTCTCTCTCCGGAGAGTGTGATTGTCCCCTTCTCTCTGGACAGTGCATTTGACCCTCTCTCTTTTGACAGTATGATTGACCCGCTCTCTCCGGACAGTGTTATTGACCCTCTCTCCCCGGACAGTGTAATTGTCCCTCTCCCTCCGGACAGTGCGATTGACCCTCTCTCCAGACAGTGCGATTGATCCTCTCTCTCCGGACAGTGATTGACCCTCTTTCTCCGGACAGTGTGATTGACCCTCTCTCTCCGGTGAGTGATTGACCCTCTCTTTTCGGATAGTGTGTTTGACCCTCTTTCTCCGGACAGTGATTGACCCTCTCTCTCCGGACAGTGTGATTGACCCTCTCTCTCCGGTGAGTGATTGACCCTCTCTCTCCGGACAGTGTGTTTGACCCTCTCTCTCCGGACAGTGTGATTCACCCTCTCTCTCCGGACATTGCGATTGACCCTCTCTCTCCGGAGAGTGTGATTGACCCCTTCTCTCTGGACAGTGCATTTGACCCTCTCTCTTTTGACAGTATGATTGACCCGCTCTCTCCGGACAGTGTTATTGACCCTCTCTCCCTGGACAGTGTAATTGTCCCTCTCCCTCCGGACAATGCGATTGACCCTCTCTCCAGACAGTGCGATTGATCCTCTCTCTCCGGACAGTGAGATTGACCCTCTCTCCGGACAGTGCGATTGATCCTCTCTCTCCGGACAGTATAATTGAATCTCTCTCTCACCCGGGCATTGCAAGTGACCCTCTCTCTCTCTCTCGACAGTGCGTTTGACGACCTTTCTCCGGACAGTGTGATTGACCTTCACTCTCCAGCAGTGTGAGTGACGCTCTCCCTCTGAACAGTACAATTGACCCTCTCTCTCCGGACACTGCGTTTGCCAACCTTTCTCCGGACTGTGTGATTGGCCATCTCTCTGGACAGGGTGATTGACCCTCTCTCTCCGGACAGTGCAATTGACCTTCTCTCCAGACAGTGCGATTGACTCTCTCTCCGGACAGTGCAATTGATCCACTCTCTCCAGACAGTGTGATTGACCCTTTCTCTCCGGACAGTGTGATTGACCCTCTCTCTCCAGCCAGTGCGATTGACCCTCTCTCTCCGGACAGTGTTATTGACCCTCTCTCCCCGAACAGTGTAATTGACCCTCTCTCTCAGGACAGTGCAATTGACCCTCTCTCTCCAGAGAGTGCGATTGACCCTCTCTCCAGACAGTGCGATTGATCCTCTCTCTCCGGACAGTGAGATTGACCCTCTCTCCGGACAGTGCGATTGATCCTCTCTCTCCGGACAGTATAATTGAAACTCTCTCTCACCCGGGCATTGCAATTGACCCTCTCTCTCTCTCTCGACAGTGCGTATGACGATCTTTCTCCGGACAGTGTGATTGACCTTCACTCTCCAGCAGTGTGAGTGACGCTCTCCCTCCGGACAGTACAATTGACCCTCTCTCTCTGGACAGTGCGTTTGCCGACCTTTCTCCGGACAGTGTGATTGACCCTCTCTCCGGACAGTGCGATTGATCCTCTCACTCCGGACAGTGTGATTGACCCTCTCTCTCTGGACAGTGTGATTGACCCTCTCACTCCGGACAGTGTGATTGACCCTCTCTCTCCGGACAGTGTTATTGACCCTCTCACTCCGGACAATGTGATTGACCCTCTCTCTCCGGAGAGTGTGATTGACCCTCTCACTCCAGACAGTGTGATTGACCCTCTCTCTCCGGACAGCGTGATTGACCCTCTCTCTCCAGACAGTGTGACTGGCCCTCTCTCTCCTGACAGTGTGATTAACACTCTCATGACAGTGCGATTGACCCTCTCTCTCCTGAAAGTGTGATTGACCCTCACTCTCCTGACAGTGTGATTGACCCTCACTCTCCGGACAGTGTGAGTGACCCTCTCTCTCCGGACAGTGTGAGTGACCCTCTCTCTCCGGACAGTGTGAGTGACCCTCTCTCTCCGGACAGTGTGATTGACCCTCACTCTCCGGACAGTGTGATTGACCCTCACTCTCCGGACAGTGTGAGTGACCCTCTCTCTCCGGACAGTGTGATTGACCCTCTCTCTCGGGACAGTGCGACTGACCCTCTCTCTCCAGACAGTGTGATTGACCCTCTCTCTCCCGACAGTGTGATTGACCCTCTCTCTCCGGACAGTGTGATTGACCCTCTCTCCCGACAGTGTGATTGACCCTCTCTCTCCGGACAGTGTGATTGACCCTCTCTCTCCGGACAGTGTGATTGACCCTTTCTCTCCGTACAGTGTGATTCACCCTCTCTCTCCGGACAATGTGATTGACCCTCCCTCTCTGGACATTGCAATTGACCCTCTCTCTCCGGACAGTGTGATTGACCCTCTCTCTCCGGACAGTGTGACTGACCCTCTCTCTTCAGACAGTGTGACTGACCTTCTCTCTCCTGACAGTGTGATTGACCCTCTCTCTCCAGACATTGAGATTGACACTCTTTGGACAGTGTGATTGACCCTCGCTCTCCGGACAGTCCGATTGACCCTCTCTCTCCGGACAGTGCGGTTGACCCTCTCTCTCCGTACAGTATGATTGACCTTCTCTCTCCAGACATTGAAATTGACACTCTCTGGACAGTGTGATTGACCCTCTCTCTCCGGACAGTGTGATTGACCCTCTCTCTCCGGACAGTATGATTGACCTTCTCTCCGGACAGTGCGATTGACCCTCTCTCCGGATAGTGCGATTGACCCTCTCTCCGGACAGTGCGATTAACCCTCTCTCCGGACAGTGTGATTGACCCTCTCTCCGGACAGTGTGATTGACCCTCTCTCCGGACAGTGTGTTTGACCCTTTCACTCCGGACAGTGCGTTTGACCTCTCTCTCCGGACAGTGTGATTGACCCTCTCTCTCCAGAAAGTGTGATTCACCCTCTCTCTCCGGACAGTGTGATTGAACTTCTCTCTCCGGACACTGTGATTGACCCTCTCTCTCCGGACAGTGTGATTGACCCTCTCTCTCCGGACAGTGTGACTCACCCTCTCTCCCCGAACAGTGTAATTGATCTTCTCTCTCAGGACAGTGCAATTGACCCTCTCTCCGGACAGTGCGATTTATCCTCTCTCTCTGGACAGTGTGATTGACCCTCTCTCTCCGGACAGTGTGATTGACCCTCTCTCTCCGGGAAATGTGATTGACCCTCTCTCTCCGGACAGTGTGATTGACCCTCTCTCTCCGGACAGTGTGATTCACCCTCTCTCTCCGGACAGTGTGATTGACCCTCTCTCTCCGGACATTGCAATTGACCCTCTCACTCCGGACATGGGGTTCACCCTCTCTCTCCGGACTGTGTGATTGACCCTCTCTCCAGACAGTGTGATTGGCCCTCTCTCTCCCGACAGTGTGATTGACCCTCTCTCTCCGGACAGTGTGATTGACCCTCTCTCAGGACAGTGTGATTGACCATCTCTCTCTGGACAGTGTGATTCACCCATTCTTCGAACAGTGTGATTGACCCTTTCTCTCCTTACAGTGTGATTCACCCTGTCTCTCCGGACAGTGTGATTGACCCTCCCTTTTCGGACAGTGTGATTGACCCTCTCTCTCCGGACAGTGTGACTGACCCTCTCCGGACAGTGTGATTCACCCTCTCTCTCCGGACAGTGTGATTGACCCTCTTTCTCCGGACAGTGTGACTGACCCTCTCCGGACAGTGTGATTGACCCTCTCTCTCCGGACAGTGCGATTGACCCTCTCTCTCCGGACAGTGTGATTGACCCTCTCTCTCCAGACAGTGTGATTGATCCTCTCTCTCCGGACAGTGCGATTGACCCTCTCTCTCCGGACAGTGCGATTGACCCTCTCTCTCCGGACAGTGCGATTGACCCTCTCTCTCCGGACAGTGTGATTGACCCTCTCTCCGGACAGTGTGTTTGACCCTTTCACTCCGGACAGTGTGATTGACCCTCTCTCTCCGGACAGTGTGATTGACCCTCTCTCTCCGGATAGTGTGATTGACCCTCTCTCGCCAGACAGTGTGATTGACCCTCTCTCTCTGGACAATGTGATTGACCCTCTCTCTCCGGACAGTGTGATTGTCCCTCTCTCTCCGAACAGTGATTGACCCTCTCTTTCCGGACAGGGTGATTGACCCTCTCTTTTCGGATAGTGTGTTTGACCCTCTCTCTCCGGACAGTGATTGACCCTCTCTCTCCGGACAGTGTGATTGACCCTCTCTCCGGACAGTGTGATTGACCCTTTCACTCCGGACAGTGCGTTTGACCTCTCCCTCCGGACAGTGCGATTGACCCTCTCTCTCCGGACAGTGTGATTGACCCTTTCTCTCCGGACAGTGTGATTGATCCTCTCTCTCCGGACAGTGTGATTGTCCCTCTCTCTCCGAACAGTGATTGACCCTCTCTCTCCGGACAGGGTGATTGACCCTCTCTCTCCGGTGAGTGATTGACCCTCTCTTTTCGGATAGTGTGTTTGACCCTCTGTCTCCGGACAGTGATTGACCCTCTCTCTCCGGACAGTGTGATTGACCCTCTCTCTCCGGTGAGTGATTGACCCTCTCTCTCCGGACAGTGTGTTTGACCCTCTCTTTCCGGGCAGTGTGATTGACCGTCTCTCTCTGCACAGTGTGATTCACCCTCTCTCTCCGGACAGTGCGATTGACCCTCTCTCTCCGGAGAGTGTGATTGACCCCTTCTCTCTGGACAGTGCATTTGACCCTCTCTCTTTTGACAGTATGATTGACCTGCTCTCTCCGGACAGTGTAATTGACCCTCTCTCTCCGGACAGATCGATTGACCCTCTCTCTCCAGACAGTGCGATTGACCCTCTCTCCAGACAGTGCGATTGATCCTCTCTCTCCGGACAGTGCGATTGACCCTCTCTCCGGACAGTGCGATTGATCCTCTCTCTCCGGACAGTATAATTGAATCTCTCTCTCACCCGGGCATTGCAAGTGACCCTCTCTCTCTCTCTCGACAGTGCGTTTGACGACCTTTCTTCGGACAGTGTGATTGACCCTCTCTCTCCGGACAGTGTGACTGACCCTCTCCAGACAGTGTGATTGACCCTCTCTCTTCGGACAGTGTGATTGACCCTCTCTCTCCGGACAGTGTGACTGACCCTCTCCGGACAGTGTGATTGACCCTCTCTCTCTCTCTCGACAGTGCGTTTGACGACCTTTCTTCGGACAGTGTGATTGACCCTCTCTCTCCGGACAGTGTGACTGACCCTCTCCGGACAGTGTGATTGACCCTCTCTCTTCGGACAGTGTGATTGACCCTCTCTCTCCGGACAGTGTGACTGACCCTCTCCGGACAGTGTGATTGACCCTCTCTCTCCGGACAGTGCGATTGACCCTCTCTCTCCAGACAGTGTGATTGACCCTCTCTCTCCGGACAGTGTGATTGATCCTCTCTCTCCGGACAGTGCGATTGACCCTCTCTCTCCGGACAGTGCGATTGACCCTCTCTCTCCGGACAGTGTGATTGACCCTCTCTCTCCAGACATGGAGATTGACACTCTCTGGATAATGTGATTGACCCTCTCTCTCCGGACAGTATGATTCACCCTCTCTCTCCGGACAGTGTGATTGACCTACTCTCCGGACAGTGTCATTGACCCTCTCTCCGGACAGTGTGTTTGACCCTTTCACTCCGGACAGTGTGTTTGTCCCTTTCACTCCGGACAGTGTGATTGACCCTCTCTCTCCGGACAGTGTGATTGACCCTCTCTCTCCGGATAGTGTGATTGACCGTCTCTCTCCGGACAGTGTGATTGACCCTCTCTTTTCGGATAGTGTGTTTGACCCTCTCTCTCCGGACAGTGATTGACCCTCTCTTTCCGGACAGGGTGATTGACCCTCTCTTTTCGGATTGTGTGTTTGACCCTCTCTCTCCGGACAGTGATTGACCCTCTCTCTCCGGACAGTGTGATTGACCCTCTCTCCGGACAGTGTGTTTGACCCTTTCACTCCGGACAGTGCGTTTGACCTCTCTCTCCGGACAGTGTGATTGACCCTCTCTCTCCGGACATTGTGATTGACCCTCTCTCTCCGGACAGTGTGACTGACCCTCTCCGGACAGTGTGATTGACCCTCTCTCTCCGGACAGTGCGATTGACCCTCTCTCTCCGGACAGTTTGATTGACCCTCTCTCTCCGGACAGTGTGATTGATCCTCTCTCTCCGGACAGTGCGATTGACCCTCTCTCTCCGGACAGTGCGATTGACCCTCTCTCTCCGGACAGTGTGATTGACCCTCTCTCTCCAGACATGGAGATTGACACTCTCTGGATAATGTGATTGACCCTCTCTCTCCGGACAGTGTGATTGACCTACTCTCCGGACAGTGTGATTGACCCTCTCTCCGGACAGTGTGTTTGACCCTTTCACTCCGGACAGTGTGATTGACCCTCTCTCTCCGGAGAGTGTGATTGACCCTCTCTCTCAGGTCAGTGTGATTGACCCTCTCTCTCCGGACAGTGAGATTGACCCTCTCTCTCCGGACAGTGTGATTGACCCTCTCTCTCCGGACAGTGTGATTGTCCCTCTCTCTCCGAACAGTGATTGACCCTCTCTCTCCGGACAGGGTGATTGACCCTCTCTTTTCGGATAGTGTGTTTGACCCTCTCTCTCCGGACAGTGATTGACCCTCTCTCTCCGGACAGTGTGATTGACCCTCTCTCCGGACAGTGTGTTTGACCCTTTCACTCCGGACAGTGCGTTTGACCTCTCTCTCCGGACAGTGTGATTGACCCTCTCTCTCCGGACAGTGTGATTGACCCTCTCTCTCCGGACAGTGTGATTGACCCTCTCTCTCCGGACAGTGTGATTGACACTTTCTCTCCGGACAGTGTGATTGAACCTCTCTCTCCGGACAGTGTGATTGTCCCTCTCTCTCCGAACAGTGATTGACCCTCTCTCTCCGGATAGTATGTTTGACCCTCTCTCTCCGGACAGTGATTGACCCTCTCTCTCCGGACAGTGTGATTGACCCTCTCTCTCCGGTGAGTGATTGACCCTCTCTCTCCGGACAGTGTGTTTGACCCTCTCTTTCCGGGCAGTGTGATTGACCCTCTCTCTCCGGTGAGTGATTGACCCTCTCTCTCCGGACAGTGTGTTTGACCCTCTCTCTCCGGACAGTGTGATTCACCCTCTCTCTCCGGACATTGCGATTGACCCTCTCTCTCCGGAGAGTGTGATTGACCCCTTCTCTCTGGACAGTGCATTTGACCCTCTCTCTTTTGACAGTATGATTGACCCGCTCTCTCCGGACAGTGTTATTGACCCTCTCTCCCCGGACAGTGTAATTGTCCCTCTCCCTCCGGACAGTGCGATTGACCCTCTCTCCAGACAGTGCGATTGATCCTCTCTCTCCGGACAGTGATTGACCCTCTTTCTCCGGACAGTGTGATTGACCCTCTCTTTCCGGTGAGTGATTGACCCTCTCTTTTCGGATAGTATGTTTGACCCTCTCTCTCCGGACAGTGATTGACCCTCTCTCTCCGGACAGTGTGATTGACCCTCTCTCTCCGGTGAGTGATTGACCCTCTCTCTCCGGACAGTGTGTTTGACCCTCTCTCTCCGGACAGTGTGATTCACCCTCTCTCTCCGGACATTGCGATTGACCCTCTCTCTCCGGAGAGTGTGATTGACCCCTTCTCTCTGGACAGTGCATTTGACCCTCTCTCTTTTGACAGTATGATTGACCCGCTCTCTCCGGACAGTGCGATTGATCCTCTCTTTCCGGTGAGTGATAGACCCTCTCTTTTCGGATAGTGTGTTTGACCCTCTCTCTCCGGACAGTGATTGACCCTCTCTCTCCGGACAGTGTGATTGACCCTCTCTCTCCGGTGAGTGATTGACCCTCTCTCTCCGGACAGTGTGTTTGACCCTCTCTCTCCGGACAGTGTGATTCACCCTCTCTCTCCGGACATTGCAATTGACCCTCTCTCTCCGGAGAGTGTGATTGACCCCTTCTCTCTGGACAGTGCATTTGACCCTCTCTCTCTCTCTCGACAGTGCGTATGACGATCTTTCTCCGGACAGTGTGATTGACCTTCACTCTCCAGCAGTGTGAGTGACGCTCTCCCTCCGGACAGTACAATTGACCCTCTCTCTCTGGACAGTGCGTTTGCCGACCTTTCTCCGGACAGTGTGATTGACCCTCTCTCCGGACAGTGCGATTGATCCTCTCACTCCGGACAGTGTGATTGACCCTCTCTCTCTGGACAGTGTGATTGACCCTCTCACTCCGGACAGTGTGATTGACCCTCTCTCTCCGGACAGTGTTATTGACCCTCTCACTCCGGACAATGTGATTGACCCTCTCTCTCCGGAGAGTGTGATTGACCCTCTCACTCCAGACAGTGTGATTGACCCTCTCTCTCCGGACAGCGTGATTGACCCTCTCTCTCCAGACAGTGTGACTGGCCCTCTCTCTCCTGACAGTGTGATTAACACTCTCATGACAGTGCGATTGACCCTCTCTCTCCTGAAAGTGTGATTGACCCTCACTCTCCGGACAGTGTGAGTGACCCTCTCTCTCCGGACAGTGTGAGTGACCCTCTCTCTCCGGACAGTGTGAGTGACCCTCTCTCTCCGGACAGTGTGATTGACCCTCACTCTCCGGACAGTGTGATTGACCCTCACTCTCCGGACAGTGTGAGTGACCCTCTCTCTCCGGACAGTGTGATTGACCCTCTCTCTCGGGACAGTGCGACTGACCCTCTCTCTCCAGACAGTGTGATTGACCCTCTCTCTCCCGACAGTGTGATTGACCCTCTCTCTCCGGACAGTGTGATTGACCCTCTCTCCCGACAGTGTGATTGACCCTCTCTCTCCGGACAGTGTGATTGACCCTCTCTCTCCGGACAGTGTGATTGACCCTTTCTCTCCGTACAGTGTGATTCACCCTCTCTCTCCGGACAATGTGATTGACCCTCCCTCTCTGGACATTGCAATTGACCCTCTCTCTCCGGACAGTGTGATTGACCCTCTCTCTCCGGACAGTGTGACTGACCCTCTCTCTTCAGACAGTGTGACTGACCTTCTCTCTCCTGACAGTGTGATTGACCCTCTCTCTCCAGACATTGAGATTGACACTCTTTGGACAGTGTGATTGACCCTCGCTCTCCGGACAGTCCGATTGACCCTCTCTCTCCGGACAGTGCGATTGACCCTCTCTCTCCGTACAGTATGATTGACCTTCTCTCTCCAGACATTGAAATTGACACTCTCTGGACAGTGTGATTGACCCTCTCTCTCCGGACAGTGTGATTGACCCTCTCTCTCCGGACAGTATGATTGACCTTCTCTCCGGACAGTGCGATTGACCCTCTCTCCGGATAGTGCGATTGACCCTCTCTCCGGACAGTGCGATTAACCCTCTCTCCGGACAGTGTGATTGACCCTCTCTCCGGACAGTGTGATTGACCCTCTCTCCGGACAGTGTGTTTGACCCTTTCACTCCGGACAGTGCGTTTGACCTCTCTCTCCGGACAGTGTGATTGACCCTCTCTCTCCAGAAAGTGTGATTCACCCTCTCTCTCCGGACAGTGTGATTGAACTTCTCTCTCCGGACACTGTGATTGACCCTCTCTCTCCGGACAGTGTGATTGACCCTCTCTCTCCGGACAGTGTGACTCACCCTCTCTCCCCGAACAGTGTAATTGATCTTCTCTCTCAGGACAGTGCAATTGACCCTCTCTCCGGACAGTGCGATTTATCCTCTCTCTCTGGACAGTGTGATTGACCCTCTCTCTCCGGACAGTGTGATTGACCCTCTCTCTCCGGGAAATGTGATTGACCCTCTCTCTCCGGACAGTGTGATTGACCCTCTCTCTCCGGACAGTGTGATTCACCCTCTCTCTCCGGACAGTGTGATTGACCCTCTCTCTCCGGACATTGCAATTGACCCTCTCACTCCGGACATGGGGTTCACCCTCTCTCTCCGGACTGTGTGATTGACCCTCTCTCCAGACAGTGTGATTGGCCCTCTCTCTCCCGACAGTGTGATTGACCCTCTCTCTCCGGACAGTGTGATTGACCCTCTCTCAGGACAGTGTGATTGACCATCTCTCTCTGGACAGTGTGATTCACCCATTCTTCGAACAGTGTGATTGACCCTTTCTCTCCTTACAGTGTGATTCACCCTGTCTCTCCGGACAGTGTGATTGACCCTCCCTTTTCGGACAGTGTGATTGACCCTCTCTCTCCGGACAGTGTGACTGACCCTCTCCGGACAGTGTGATTCACCCTCTCTCTCCGGACAGTGTGATTGACCCTCTTTCTCCGGACAGTGTGACTGACCCTCTCCGGACAGTGTGATTGACCCTCTCTCTCCGGACAGTGCGATTGACCCTCTCTCTCCGGACAGTGTGATTGACCCTCTCTCTCCAGACAGTGTGATTGATCCTCTCTCTCCGGACAGTGCGATTGACCCTCTCTCTCCGGACAGTGCGATTGACCCTCTCTCTCCGGACAGTGCGATTGACCCTCTCTCTCCGGACAGTGTGATTGACCCTCTCTCCGGACAGTGTGTTTGACCCTTTCACTCCGGACAGTGTGATTGACCCTCTCTCTCCGGACAGTGTGATTGACCCTCTCTCTCCGGATAGTGTGATTGACCCTCTCTCGCCAGACAGTGTGATTGACCCTCTCTCTCTGGACAATGTGATTGACCCTCTCTCTCCGGACAGTGTGATTGTCCCTCTCTCTCCGAACAGTGATTGACCCTCTCTTTCCGGACAGGGTGATTGACCCTCTCTTTTCGGATAGTGTGTTTGACCCTCTCTCTCCGGACAGTGATTGACCCTCTCTCTCCGGACAGTGTGATTGACCCTCTCTCCGGACAGTGTGATTGACCCTTTCACTCCGGACAGTGCGTTTGACCTCTCCCTCCGGACAGTGCGATTGACCCTCTCTCTCCGGACAGTGTGATTGACCCTTTCTCTCCGGACAGTGTGATTGATCCTCTCTCTCCGGACAGTGTGATTGTCCCTCTCTCTCCGAACAGTGATTGACCCTCTCTCTCCGGACAGGGTGATTGACCCTCTCTCTCCGGTGAGTGATTGACCCTCTCTTTTCGGATAGTGTGTTTGACCCTCTGTCTCCGGACAGTGATTGACCCTCTCTCTCCGGACAGTGTGATTGACCCTCTCTCTCCGGTGAGTGATTGACCCTCTCTCTCCGGACAGTGTGTTTGACCCTCTCTTTCCGGGCAGTGTGATTGACCGTCTCTCTCTGCACAGTGTGATTCACCCTCTCTCTCCGGACAGTGCGATTGACCCTCTCTCTCCGGAGAGTGTGATTGACCCCTTCTCTCTGGACAGTGCATTTGACCCTCTCTCTTTTGACAGTATGATTGACCTGCTCTCTCCGGACAGTGTAATTGACCCTCTCTCTCCGGACAGATCGATTGACCCTCTCTCTCCAGACAGTGCGATTGACCCTCTCTCCAGACAGTGCGATTGATCCTCTCTCTCCGGACAGTGCGATTGACCCTCTCTCCGGACAGTGCGATTGATCCTCTCTCTCCGGACAGTATAATTGAATCTCTCTCTCACCCGGGCATTGCAAGTGACCCTCTCTCTCTCTCTCGACAGTGCGTTTGACGACCTTTCTTCGGACAGTGTGATTGACCCTCTCTCTCCGGACAGTGTGACTGACCCTCTCCGGACAGTGTGATTGACCCTCTCTCTTCGGACAGTGTGATTGACCCTCTCTCTCCGGACAGTGTGACTGACCCTCTCCGGACAGTGTGATTGACCCTCTCTCTCTCTCTCGAAAGTGCGTTTGACGACCTTTCTTCGGTCAGTGTGATTGACCCTCTCTCTCCGGACAGTGTGACTGACCCTCTCCGGACAGTGTGATTGACCCTCTCTCTTCGGACAGTGTGATTGACCCTCTCTCTCCGGACAGTGTGACTGACCCTCTCCGGACAGTGTGATTGACCCTCTCTCTCCGGACAGTGCGATTGACCCTCTCTCTCCAGACAGTGTGATTGACCCTCTCTCTCCGGACAGTGTGATTGATCCTCTCTCTCCGGACAGTGCGATTGACCCTCTCTCTCCGGACAGTGCGATTGACCCTCTCTCTCCGGACAGTGTGATTGACCCTCTCTCTCCAGACATGGAGATTGACACTCTCTGGATAATGTGATTGACCCTCTCTCTCCGGACAGTATGATTCACCCTCTCTCTCCGGACAGTGTGATTGACCTACTCTCCGGACAGTGTCATTGACCCTCTCTCCGGACAGTGTGTTTGACCCTTTCACTCCGGACAGTGTGTTTGTCCCTTTCACTCCGGACAGTGTGATTGACCCTCTCTCTCCGGACAGTGTGATTGACCCTCTCTCTCCGGATAGTGTGATTGACCGTCTCTCTCCGGACAGTGTGATTGACCCTCTCTTTTCGGATAGTGTGTTTGACCCTCTCTCTCCGGACAGTGATTGACCCTCTCTTTCCGGACAGGGTGATTGACCCTCTCTTTTCGGATTGTGTGTTTGACCCTCTCTCTCCGGACAGTGATTGACCCTCTCTCTCCGCACAGTGTGATTGACCCTCTCTCCGGACAGTGTGTTTGACCCTTTCACTCCGGACAGTGCGTTTGACCTCTCTCTCCGGACAGTGTGATTGACCCTCTCTCTCCGGACATTGTGATTGACCCTCTCTCTCCGGACAGTGTGACTGACCCTCTCCGGACAGTGTGATTGACCCTCTCTATCCGGACAGTGCGATTGACCCTCTCTCTCCGGACAGTTTGATTGACCCTCTCTCTCCGGACAGTGTGATTGATCCTCTCTCTCCGGACAGTGCGATTGACCCTCTCTCTCCGGACAGTGCGATTGACCCTCTCTCTCCGGACAATGTGATTGACCCTCTCTCTCCAGACATGGAGATTGACACTCTCTGGATAATGTGATTGACCCTCTCTCTCCGGACAGTGTGATTGACCTACTCTCCGGACAGTGTGATTGACCCTCTCTCCGGACAGTGTGTTTGACCCTTTCACTCCGGACAGTGTGATTGACCCTCTCTCTCCGGAGAGTGTGATTGACCCTCTCTCTCAGGTCAGTGTGATTGACCCTCTCTCTCCGGACAGTGAGATTGACCCTCTCTCTCCGGACAGTGTGATTGACCCTCTCTCTCCGGACAGTGTGATTGTCCCTCTCTCTCCGAACAGTGATTGACCCTCTCTCTCCGGACAGGGTGATTGACCCTCTCTTTTCGGATAGTGTGTTTGACCCTCTCTCTCCGGACAGTGATTGACCCTCTCTCTCCGGACAGTGTGATTGACCCTCTCTCCGGACAGTGTGTTTGACCCTTTCACTCCGGACAGTGCGTTTGACCTCTCTCTCCGGACAGTGTGATTGACCCTCTCTCTCCGGACAGTGTGATTGACCCTCTCTCTCCGGACAGTGTGATTGACCCTCTCTCTCCGGACAGTGTGATTGACACTTTCTCTCCGGACAGTGTGATTGAACCTCTCTCTCCGGACAGTGTGATTGTCCCTCTCTCTCCGAACAGTGATTGACCCTCTCTCTCCGGATAGTATGTTTGACCCTCTCTCTCCGGACAGTGATTGACCCTCTCTCTCCGGACAGTGTGATTGACCCTCTCTCTCCGGTGAGTGATTGACCCTCTCTCTCCGGACAGTGTGTTTGACCCTCTCTTTCCGGGCAGTGTGATTGACCCTCTCTCTCCGGTGAGTGATTGACCCTCTCTCTCCGGACAGTGTGTTTGACCCTCTCTCTCCGGACAGTGTGATTCACCCTCTCTCTCCGGACATTGCGATTGACCCTCTCTCTCCGGAGAGTGTGATTGACCCCTTCTCTCTGGACAGTGCATTTGACCCTCTCTCTTTTGACAGTATGATTGACCCGCTCTCTCCGGACAGTGCGATTGATCCTCTCTTTCCGGTGAGTGATTGACCCTCTCTTTTCGGATAGTGTGTTTGACCCTCTCTCTCCGGACAGTGATTGACCCTCTCTCTCCGGACAGTGTGATTGACCCTCTCTCTCCGGTGAGTGATTGACCCTCTCTCTCCGGACAGTGTGTTTGACCCTCTCTCTCCGGACAGTGTGATTCACCCTCTCTCTCCGGACATTGCAATTGACCCTCTCTCTCCGGAGAGTGTGATTGACCCCTTCTCTCTGGACAGTGCATTTGACCCTCTCTCTTTTGACAGTATGATTGACCCGCTCTCTCCGGACAGTGCGATTGACCCTCTCTCTCCGGACAGTGAGATTGACCCTCTCTCCGGACAGTGCGATTGATCCTCTCTCTCCGGACAGTATAATTGAATCTCTCTCTCACCCGGGCATTGCAAGTGACCCTCTCTCTCTCTCTCGACAGTGCGTTTGCCGACCTTTCTCCGGACAGTGTGATTGACCCTCACTCTCCAGCAGTGTGAGTGACGCTCTCCCTCTGAACAGTACAATTGAACCTCTCTCTCCGGACACTGCGTTTGCCGACCTTTCTCCGGACAGTGTGATTGGCCTTCTCTCTGGACAGGGTGATTGACCCTCTCTCTCCGCACAGTGCAATTGACCTTCTCTCCAGACAGTGCGATTGACTCTCTCTCCGGACAGTGCGATTGATCCACTCTCTCCAGACAGTGTGATTGACCCTTTCTCTCCGGACAGTGTGATTGACCCTCTCTCTCCGGCCAGTGCGATTGACCCTCTCTCTCCGGACAGTGTTATTGACCCTCTCTCCCCGAACAGTGTAATTGACCCTCTCTCTCAGGACAGTGCAATTGACCCTCTCTCTCCAGAGAGTGCGATTGACCCTCTCTCCGGACAGTGCGATTTATCCTCTCTCTCCGGACAGGGAGATTGACCCTCTCTCCGGACAGTGCGATTGATCCTCTCTCTCCGGACAGTATAATTGAAACTCTCTCTCACCCGGGCATTGCAATTGACCCTCTCTCTCTCTCTCGACAGTGCGTATGACAATCTTTCTCCGGACAGTGTGATTGACCCTCACTCTCCAGCAGTGTGAGTGACGCTCTCCCTCCGGACAGTACAATTGACCCTCTCTCTCTGGACAGTGCATTTGCCGACCTTTCTCCGGACAGTGTGATTGACCCTCTCTCCGGACAGTGCGATTGATCCTCTCACTCCGGACAGTGTGATTGACCCTCTCTCTCTGGACAGTGTGATTGACCCTCTCACTCCGGACAGTGTGATTGACCCTCTCTCTCCGGACAGTGTTATTGACCCTCTCACTCCGGACAATGTGATTGACCCTCTCTCTCCGGAGAGTGTGATTGACCCTCTCACTCCAGACAGTGTGATTGACCCTCTCTCTCCGGACAGCGTGATTGACCCTCTCTCTCCAGACAGTGTGGCTGACCCTCTCTCTTCAGACAGTGTGACTGGCCCTCTCTCTCCTGACAGTGTGATTAACACTCTCATGACAGTGCGATTGACCCTCTCTCTCCTGACAGTGTGATTGACCCTCTCTCTCCGGACAGTGCGTTTGACCTCTTTCTCCGGACAGTGTGATTGACCTTCTCTCTCCGGACAGTGTGATTGACCCTCTCTCTCCGGACAGTGTGATTGACCCTCTCTCTCCGCACAGCGTGATTGACCCTCTCTCTCCAGACAGTGTGATTGACCCTCTCTCTCCGCACAACGTGATTGACCCTCTCTCTCCAGACAGTGTGATTGACCTTCTCTCTCCGGAAATTGTGATTGACCCTCTCTCTCCGGACAGTGTGTTTGACCCTCTCTCTTTTGACAGTGTGATTGACACACTCTCTCCGGACAGTGTGATTGACCCTCTCTCTCTGGACAGTGCGATTGACCCTCTCTCTCCGGACAGTGCGATTGACACACTCTCTCCGGACAGTGTGATTGACTCTCTCTCTCTGGACAGTGCGATTGACCCTCTCTCTCCGGACAGTGCGATTGACACACTCTCTCCGGACAGTGTGATTGACTCTCTCTCTCTGGACAGTGCGATTGACCCTCTCTCACCGGACAGTGTGATTGTCCCTCTCTCTCCAGACAGTGCGAGTGACCCACTCTCCCCGGACAGTGTGATTGTCCCTCTCTCTCCAGACAGTGCGAGTGACCCACTCTCCCCGGACAGTGTGATTGTCCCTCTCTCTCCAGACGGTGCGATTGACACTCTCTTTACGGACAGTGGACTACATTTTCCCATAACTCCTCAATGCCCGATTGCCCACTGAGAAGAACTGCTAACGTTCGGTGAGTAACACTGGCGAGAATTTCCATTTGTATGTTTAAAGTAATTAAAACTAATCACCCGGCGAGAAAATGGGCGTTGGACACCAACTGACGGCAGTTTTCTCGGCGGTTAAGTTGAAAGTTAGTAATGTGGGCCGTCGTTACCGGAATGGACGGTAAGAGCTAAAATTTAGCCCAAGGCTGCGGTTGGGCCAGAGAAGGGAGATTTTTTTTTGTAAATGTCATTAAAAAAGAAATAGAGGTACAAAACATTCCCAAGACACTTTAATACCTAATCGGCGTTTTATAATGAAAAATAAAGAAATAAAGAACCTTCAACTTACCTTTCTGTGCAGGCTCCCCCATTACCGTCCTGTTTAAGCAGCTTTTACAGGGCGGGTCTCTCGGCGATCTGGACGTCGGCGGTTGAGGCCCAAACTTACGCCCTGACGGTTGTCCTCCCCATTGCACGTGGGCAGTTTGGCCCTGGCGGCGAGTTCAAATGTGGGCGATAACGTTGAAAAACTTAAGTGGAAACTTTCACTGGGCAGGAAAAAACGCCCAGAAAATCACCAATAATAAAGGTGACAGTCTGGCCCCTTGTGATTGACCCTCACTCTCCGGACAGTGTGATTGACCCTCACTCTCCGGACAGTGTGAGTGACCCTCTCTCTCCGGACAGTGTGATTGACTCTCTCTCTCTGGACAGTGCGATTGACCCTCTCTCTCCGGACAGTATAATTGAATCTCTCTCTCACCCGGGCATTGCAAGTGACCCTCTCTCTCTCTCGACAGTGCGTTTGACGACCTTTCTTCGGACAGTGTGATTGACCCTCTCTCTCCGGACAGTGTGACTGACCCTCTCCGGACAGTGTGATTGAACCTCTCTCTTCGGACAGTGTGATTGACCCTCTCTCTCCGGACAGTGTGACTGACCCTCTCCGGACAGTGTGATTGACCCTCTCTCTCTCTCTCGACAGTGCGTTTGACGACCTTTCTTCGGACAGTGTGATTGACCCTCTCTCTCCGGACAGTGTGACTGACCCTCTCCGGACAGTGTGATTGACCCTCTCTCTTCGGACAGTGTGATTGACCCTCTCTCTCCGGACAGTGTGACTAACCCTCTCCGGTCAGTGTGATTGACCCTCTCTCTCCGGACAGTGCGATTGACCCTCTCTCTCCGGACAGTGTGATTGACCCTCTCTCTCCGGACAGTGTGATTGATCCTCTCTCTCCGGACAGTGCGATTGACCCTCTCTCTCCGGACAGTGCGATTGACCCTCTCTCTCCGGACAGTGTGATTGACCCTCTTTCTCCAGACATGGAGATTGACACTCTCTGGATAATGTGATTGACCCTCTCTCTCCGGACAGTATGATTCACCCTCTCTCTCCGGACAGTGTGATTGACCTACTCTCCGGACAGTGTGATTGACCCACTCTCCCCGGACAGTGTGATTGTCCCTCTCTCTCCAGACGGTGCGATTGACACTCTCTTTACGGACAGTGGACTACATTTTCCCATAACTTCTCAATGCCCGATTGCCCACTGAGAAGAACTGCTAACGTTCGGTGAGTAACACTGGCGAGAATTTCCATTTGTATGTTTAAAGTAATTAAAACTAATCACCCGGCGAGAAAATGGGCGTTGGACACCAACTGACGGCAGTTTTCTCGGCGGTTAAGTTGAAAGTTAGTAATGTGGGCCGTCGTTACCGGAATGGACGGTAAAATTTAGCCCAAGGCTGCGGTTGGGCCAGAGAAGGGAGATTTTTTTTTGTAAATGTCATTAAAAAAGAAATAGAGGTACAAAACATTCCCAAGACACTTTAATACCTAATCGGCGTTTTATAATGAAAAATAAAGAAATAAAGAACCTTCAACTTACCTTTCTGTGCAGGCTCCCCCATTACCGTCCTGTTTAAGCAGCTTTTACAGGGCGGGTCTCTCGGCGATCTGGATGTCGGCGGTTGAGGCCCAAACTTACGCCCTGACGGTTGTCCTCCCCATTGCACGTGGGCAGTTTGGCCCTGGCGGCGAGTTCAAATGTGGGCGATAACGTTGAAAAACTTAAGTGGAAACTTTCACTGGGCAGGAAAAAACGCCCAGAAAATCACCAATAATACAGGTGACAGTCTGGCCCCTTGTGATTGACCCTCACTCTCCGGACAGTGTGATTGACCCTCACTCTCCGGACAGTGTGAGTGACCCTCTCTCTCCGGACAGTGTGATTGACTCTATCTCTCTGGACAGTGCGATTGACCCTCTCTCTCCGGACAGTATAATTGAATCTCTCTCTCACCCGGGCATTGCAAGTGACCCTCTCTCTCTCTCGACAGTGCGTTTGACGACCTTTCTTCGGACAGTGTGATTGACCCTCTCTCTCCGGACAGTGTGACTGACCCTCTCCGGACAGTGTGATTGAACCTCTCTCTTCGGACAGTGTGATTGACCCTCTCTCTCCGGACAGTGTGACTGACCCTCTCCGGACAGTGTGATTGACCCTCTCTCTCTCTCTCGACAGTGCGTTTGACGACCTTTCTTCGGACAGTGTGATTGACCCTCTCTCTCCGGACAGTGTGACTGACCCTCTCCGGACAGTGTGATTGACCCTCTCTCTTCGGACAGTGTGATTGACCCTCTCTCTCCGGACAGTGTGACTGACCCTCTCCGGTCAGTGTGATTGACCCTCTCTCTCCAGACAGTGCGATTGACCCTCTCTCTCCGGACAGTGTGATTGACCCTCTCTCTCCGGACAGTGTGATTGATCCTCTCTCTCCGGACAGTGCGATTGACCCTCTCTCTCCGGACAGTGCGATTGACCCTCTCTCTCCGGACAGTGTGATTGACCCTCTTTCTCCAGACATGGAGATTGACACTCTCTGGATAATGTGATTGACCCTCTCTCTCCGGACAGTATGATTCACCCTCTCTCTCCGTATAGTGTGATTGACCTACTCTCCGGACAGTGTCATTGACCCTCTCTCCGGACAGTGTGTTTGACCCTTTCACTCCGGACAGTGTGATTGACCCTCTCTCTCCGGACAGTGTGATTGACCCTCTCTCTCCGGATAGTGTGATTGACCGTCTCTCTCCGGACAGTGTGATTGACCCTCTCTCTCCGGACAGTGTGATTGTCCCTCTCTCTCCGAACAGTGATTGACCCTCTCTTTCCGGACAGGTTGATTGACCCTCTCTTTTCGGATAGTGTGTTTGACCCTCTCTCTCTGGACAGTGATTGACCCTCTCTCTCCGGACAGTGTGATTGACCCTCTCTCCGGACAGTGTGTTTGACCCTTTCACTCCGGACAGTGCGTTTGACCTCTCTCTCCGGACAGTGTGATTGACCCTCTCTCTCCGGACAGTGTGATTGACCCTCTCTCTCCGGACAGTGTGACTGACCCTCTCCGGACAGTGTGATTGGCCCTCTCTCTCCGGACAGTGCGATTGACCCTCTCTCTCCGGACAGTGTGATTGACCCTCTCTCTCCGGACAGTGTGATTGATCCTCTCTCTCCGGACAGTGCGATTGACCCTCTCTCTCCGGACAGTGCGATTGACCCTCTCTCTCCGGACAGTGTGATTGACCCTCTCTCTCCGGACATGGAGATTGACACTCTCTGGATAATGTGATTGACCCTCTCTCTCCGGACAGTATGATTCACCCTCTCTCTCCGGACAGTGTGATTGACCTACTCTCCGGACAGTGTGATTGACCCTCTCTCCGGACACTGTGTTTGACCCTTTCACTCCGGACAGTGTGATTGACTCTCTCTCTCCGGAGAGTGTGATTGACCCTCTCTCTCAGGTCAGTGTGATTGACCCTCTCTCTCCGGACAGTGAGATTGACCCTCTCTCTCCGGAAAGTGTGATTGACCCTCTCTCTCCGGACAGTGTGATTGTCCCTCTCTCTCCGAACAGTGATTGACCCTCTCTCTCCGGACAGGGTGATTGACCCTCTCTTTTCGGATAGTGTGTTTGACCCTCTTTCTCCGGACAGTGATTGACCCTCTCTCTCCGGACAGTGTGATTGACCCTCTCTCCGGACAGTGTGTTTGACCCTTTCACTCCGGACACTGCATTTGACCTCTCTCTCCGGACAGTGTGATTGACCCTCTCTCTCCGGACAGTGTGATTGACCCTCTCTCTCCGGACAGTGTGATTGACCCTCTCTCTCCGGACAGTGTGATTGACACTTTCTCTCCGGACAGTGTGATTGATCCTCTCTCTCCGGACAGTGTGATTGTCCCTCTCTCTCCGAACAGTGATTGACCCTCTCTCTCCGGACAGTGTGATTGACCCTCTCTCTCCGGACAGTGTGATTGACACTTTCCCTCCGGACAGTGTGATTGATCCTCTCTCTCCGGACAGTGTGATTGTCCCTCTCTCTCCGAACAGTGATTGACCCTCTCTCTCCGGACAGTGTGATTGACGCTCTCTCTCCGGTGAGTGATTGACCCTCTCTTTTCAGATAGTGTGTTTGACCCTCTCTCTCCGGACAGTGATTGACCCTCTCTCTCCGGACAGTGTGATTGACCCTCTCTCTCCGGCGAGTGATTGACCCTCTCTCTCCGGACAGTGTGTTTGACCCTCTCTTTCCGGGCAGTGTGATTGACCCTCTCTCTCCGGTGAGTGATTGACCCTCTCTCTCCGGACAGTGTGTTTGACCCTCTCTCTCCGGACATTGCGATTGACCCTCTCTCTCCGGAGAGTGTGATTGACCCCTTCTCTCTGGACAATGCATTTGACCCTCTCTCTTTTGACAGTATGATTGACCTGCTCTCTCCGGACAGTGTTATTGACCCTCTCTCCCCGGACAGTGTAATTGTCCCTCTCCCTCCGGACAGTGCGATTGACCCTCTCTCCAGACAGTGCGATTGATCCTCTCTCTCCGGACAGTGATTGACCCTCTTTCTCCGGACAGTGTGATTGACCCTCTCTCTCCGGTGAGTGATTGACCCTCTCTTTTCGGATAGTGTGTTTGACCCTCTCTCTCCGGACACTGATTGACCCGCTCTCTCCGGACAGTGTTATTGACCCTCTCTCCCCGGACAGTGTAATTGTCCCTCTCCCTCCGGACAGTGCGATTGACCCTCTCTCCAGACAGTGCGATTGATCCTCTCTCTCCGGACAGTGATTGACCCTCTTTCTCCGGACAGTGTGATTGACCCTCTCTCTCCGGTGAGTGATTGACCCTCTCTTTTCGGATAGTGTGTTTGACCCGCTCTCTCCGGACAGTGATTGACCCTCTCTCTCCGGACAGTGTGATTGACCCTCTCTCTCCGGTGAGTGATTGACCCTCTCTCTCCGGACAGTGTGTTTGACCCTCTCTCTCCGGACAGTGTTATTCACCCTCTCTCTCCGGACATTGCGATTGACCCTCTCTCTCCGGAGAGTGTGATTGACCCCTTCTCTCTGGACAGTGCATTTGACCCTCTCTCTTTTGACAGTATGATTGACCCGCTCTCTCCGGACAGTGTTATTGACCCTCTCTCCCCGGACAGTGTAATTGTCCGTCTCCCTCCGGACAGTGCGATTGATCCTCTCTCTCCGGACAGTGAGATTGACCCTCTCTCCGGACAGTGCGATTGATCCTCTCTCTCCGGACAGTATAATTGAATCTCTCTCTCACCCGGGCATTGCAAGTGACCCTCTCTCTCTCTCTCGACAGTGCGTTTGACGACCTTTCTCCGGACAGTGTGATTGACCTTCACTCTCCAGCAGTGTGAGTGACACTCTCCCTCTGAACAGTACAATTGACCCTCTCTCTCCGGACACTGCGTTTGCCGACCTTTCTCCGGACAGTGTGATTGGCCTTCTCTCTGGACAGGGTGATTGACCCTCTCTCTCCGGACAGTGCAATTGACCTTCTCTCCAGACAGTGCGATTGACTCTCTCTCCGGACAGTGCGATTGATCCACTCTCTCCAGAGAGTGTGATTGACCTTCTCTCTCCGGACAGTGTGATTGACCCTTTCTCTCCGGACAGTGTGATTGACCCTCTCTCTCCGGCCAGTGCGATTGACCCTCTCTCTCCGGACAGTGTTATTGACCCTCTCTCCCCGAACAGTGTAATTGACCCTCTCTCTCAGGACAGTGCAATTGACCCTCTCTCTCCAGAGAGTGCGATTGACCCTCTCTCCGGACAGTGCGATTTATCCTCTCTCTCCGGACAGGGAGATTGACCCTCTCTCTCCGGACAGTGCGATTGTTCCTCTCTCTCCGGACAGTATAATTGAAACTCTCTCTCACCCGGGCATTGCAATTGACCCTCTCTCTCTCTCTCGACAGTGCGTATGACGATCTTTCTCCGGACAGTGTGATTGACCCTCACTCTCCAGCAGTGTGAGTGACGCTCTCCCTCCGGACAGTACAATTGACCCTCTCTCTCTGGACAGTGCGTTTGCCGACCTTTCTCCGGACAGTGTGATTGACCCTCTCTCCGGACAGTGCGATTGATCCTCTCACTCCGGACAGTGTGATTGACCCTCTCTCTCTGGACAGTGTGATTGACCCTCTCACTCCGGACAGTGTGATTGACCCTCTCTCTCCGGACAGTGTTATTGACCCTCTCACTCCGGACAATGTGATTGACCCTCTCTCTCCGGAGAGTGTGATTGACCCTCTCACTCCAGACAGTGTGATTGACCCTCTCTCTCCGGACAGCGTGATTGACCCTCTCTCTCCAGACAGTGTGGCTGACCCTCTCTCTTCAGACAGTGTGACTGGCCCTCTCTCTCCTGACAGTGTGATTAACACTCTCATGACAGTGCGATTGACCCTCTCTCTCCTGACAGTGTGATTGACCCTCTCACTCCGGACAGTGTGTTTGACCCTTTCACTCCGGACAGTGCGTTTGACCTCTCTCTCCGGACAGTGTGATTGACCCTCTCTCTCCGGACAGTGTGACTGGCCCTCTCTCTCCTGACAGTGTGATTAACACTCTCATGACAGTGCGATTGACCCTCTCTCTCCTGACAGTGTGATTGACCCTCTCTCTCCGGACAGTGCGTTTGACCTCTCTCTCCGGACAGTGTGATTGACCCTCTCTCTCCGGACAGTGTGATTGACCCTCTCTCTCCGCACAACGTGATTGACCCTCTCTCTCCAGACAGTGTGATTGACCTTCTCTCTCCGGAAATTGTGATTGTCCCTCTCTCTCCGAACAGTGATTGACCCTCTCTCTCCGGACAGTGTGATTGACCCTCTCTCTCCGGTGAGTGATTGACCCTCTCTCTCCGGATAGTGTGTTTGACCCTCTCTCTTTTGACAGTGTGATTGACACACTCTCTCCGGACAGTGTGATTGACCCTCTCTCTCTGGACAGTGCGATTGACCCTCTCTCTCCGGACAGTACGATTGACACACTCTCTCCGGACAGTGTGATTGACTCTCTCTCTCTGGACAGTGCGATTGACCCTCTCTCTCCGGACAGTGCGATTGACACACTCTCTCCGGACAGTGTGATTGACTCTCTCTCTCTGGACAGTGCGATTGACCCTCTCTCCCCGGACAGTGTGATTGTCCCTCTCTCTCCAGACAGTGCGAGTGACCCACTCTCCCCGGACAGTGTGATTGTCCCTCTCTCTCCAGACGGTGCGATTGACACTCTCTTTAGGGACAGTGGACTACATTTTCCCATAACTCCTCAATGCCCGATTGCCCACTGAGAAGAACTGCTAACGTTCGGTGAGTAACACTGGCGAGAATTTCCATTTGTATGTTTAAAGTAATTAAAACTAATCACCCGGCGAGAAAATGGGCGTTGGACACCAACTGACGGCAGTTTTCTCGGCGGTTAAGTTGAAAGTTAGTAATGTGGGCCGTCGTTACCGGAATGGACGGTAAGAGCTAAAATTTAGCCCAAGGCTGCGGTTGGGCCAGAGAAGGGAGATTTTTTTTTCTAAATGTCATTAAAAAAGAAATAGAGGTACAAAACATTCCCAAGACACTTTAATACCTAATCGGCGTTTTATAATGAAAAATAAAGAAATAAAGAACCTTCAACTTACCTTTCTGTGCAGGCTCCCCCATTACCGTCCTGTTTAAGCAGCTTTTACAGGGCGGGTCTCTCGGCGATCTGGACGTCGGCGGTTGAGGCCCAAACTTACGCCCTGACGGTTGTCCTCCCCATTGCACGTGGGCAGTTTGGCCCTGGCGGCGAGTTCAAATGTGGGCGATAACGTTGAAAAACTTAAGTGGAAACTTTCACTGGGCAGGAAAAAACGCCCAGAAAATCACCAATAATAAAGGTGACAGTCTGGCCCCGTGTGATTGACCCTCACTCTCCGGACAGTGTGATTGACCCTCACTCTCCGGACAGTGTGATTGACCCTCACTCTCCGGACAGTGTGATTCACCCTCTCTCTCCGGACAGTGTGATTGACCCTCTCTCTCCGGACAGTGCGACTGACCCTCTCTCTCCTGACAGTGTGATTGACCCTCTCACTCCGGACAGTGTGATTGACCCTCTCTCTCCGGACAGTGTGATTGACCCTCTCACTCCGGACAGTGTGATTGACCCTCTCTCTCCGGACAGTGTTATTGACCCTCTCACTCCGGACAATGTGATTGACCCTCTCACTCCGGACAGTGTGATTGACCCTCTCTCTCCGGACAGTGTTATTGACCCTCTCACTCAGGACAGTGTGATTGACCCTCTCTCTCCGGACAGTGTGATTGACCCTCTCACTCCGGACAGTGTGTTTGACCCTTTCACTCCGGACAGTGCGTTTGACCTCTCTCTCCGGACAGTGTGATTGACCCTCTCTCTCCGGACAGTGTGACTGGCCCTCTCTCTCCTGACAGTGTGATTAACACTCTCATGACAGTGCGATTGACCCTCTCTCTCCTGACAGTGTGATTGACCCTCTCTCTCCGGACAGTGCGTTTGACCTCTCTCTCCGGACAGTGTGATTGACCCTCTCTCTCCGGACAGTGTGATTGACCCTCTCTCTCCGCACAACGTGATTGACCCTCTCTCTCCAGACAGTGTGATTGACCTTCTCTCTCCGGAAATTGTGATTGTCCCTCTCTCTCCGAACAGTGATTGACCCTCTCTCTCCGGACAGTGTGATTGACCCTCTCTCTCCGGTGAGTGATTGACCCTCTCTCTCCGGATAGTGTGTTTGACCCTCTCTCTTTTGACAGTGTGATTGACACACTCTCTCCGGACAGTGTGATTGACCCTCTCTCTCTGGACAGTGCGATTGACCCTCTCTCTCCGGACAGTACGATTGACACACTCTCTCCGGACAGTGTGATTGACTCTCTCTCTCTGGACAGTGCGATTGACCCTCTCTCTCCGGACAGTGCGATTGACACACTCTCTCCGGACAGTGTGATTGACTCTCTCTCTCTGGACAGTGCGATTGACCCTCTCTCCCCGGACAGTGTGATTGTCCCTCTCTCTCCAGACAGTGCGAGTGACCCACTCTCCCCGGACAGTGTGATTGTCCCTCTCTCTCCAGACGGTGCGATTGACACTCTCTTTAGGGACAGTGGACTACATTTTCCCATAACTCCTCAATGCCCGATTGCCCACTGAGAAGAACTGCTAACGTTCGGTGAGTAACACTGGCGAGAATTTCCATTTGTATGTTTAAAGTAATTAAAACTAATCACCCGGCGAGAAAATGGGCGTTGGACACCAACTGACGGCAGTTTTCTCGGCGGTTAAGTTGAAAGTTAGTAATGTGGGCCGTCGTTACCGGAATGGACGGTAAGAGCTAAAATTTAGCCCAAGGCTGCGGTTGGGCCAGAGAAGGGAGATTTTTTTTTCTAAATGTCATTAAAAAAGAAATAGAGGTACAAAACATTCCCAAGACACTTTAATACCTAATCGGCGTTTTATAATGAAAAATAAAGAAATAAAGAACCTTCAACTTACCTTTCTGTGCAGGCTCCCCCATTACCGTCCTGTTTAAGCAGCTTTTACAGGGCGGGTCTCTCGGCGATCTGGACGTCGGCGGTTGAGGCCCAAACTTACGCCCTGACGGTTGTCCTCCCCATTGCACGTGGGCAGTTTGGCCCTGGCGGCGAGTTCAAATGTGGGCGATAACGTTGAAAAACTTAAGTGGAAACTTTCACTGGGCAGGAAAAAACGCCCAGAAAATCACCAATAATAAAGGTGACAGTCTGGCCCCGTGTGATTGACCCTCACTCTCCGGACAGTGTGATTGACCCTCACTCTCCGGACAGTGTGATTGACCCTCACTCTCCGGACAGTGTGATTCACCCTCTCTCTCCGGACAGTGTGATTGACCCTCTCTCTCCGGACAGTGCGACTGACCCTCTCTCTCCTGACAGTGTGATTGACCCTCTCACTCCGGACAGTGTGATTGACCCTCTCTCTCCGGACAGTGTGATTGACCCTCTCACTCCGGACAGTGTGATTGACCCTCTCTCTCCGGACAGTGTTATTGACCCTCTCACTCCGGACAATGTGATTGACCCTCTCACTCCGGACAGTGTGATTGACCCTCTCTCTCCGGACAGTGTTATTGACCCTCTCACTCAGGACAGTGTGATTGACCCTCTCTCTCCGGACAGTGTGATTGACCCTCTCACTCCAGACAGTGTGATTGACCCTCTCTCTCCGGACAGCGTGATTGACCCTCTCTCTCCAGACAGTGTGATTGACCCTCTCTCGGGACAGTGCGACTGACCCTCTCTCTTGAGACAGTGTGACTGGCCCTCTCTCTCCTGACAATGTGATTGACCCTCTCTCCGGACAGTGTGATTGACCCTCTCTCTCCGGACAGTGTGATTGACCCTCTCACTCCGGACAGTGTGATTGACCCTCTCTCTCCGGACAGTGTGATTGACCCTCTCACTCCGGACAGTGTGATTGACCCTCTCTCTCCGGACAGTGTGATTGACCCTCTCACTCCAGACAGTGTGATTGACCCTCTCTCTCCGGACAGCGTGATTGACCCTCTCTCTCCAGACAGTGTGATTGACCCTCTCTCCGGACAGTGTGATTGACCCTCTCTCTCCAGACAGTGTGATTGACCCTCTCTCTCCAGACAGTGTGACTGACCCTCTCTCTCCAGACAGTGTGACTGACCCTCTCTCTCCGGACAGTGTGATTGACCCTCTCTCTCCAGACATGGAGATTGACACTCTCTGGACAATGTGATTGACCCTCTCTCTCTGGACAGTGTGATTGACCCTCTCTCTCCGGACAGTGTGATTGACCCTCTCTCTCCGGACAGTGTGATTGACCCTCACTCTCCGGACAGTGTCATTGAGCCTCTCTCTCCGGACAGTATTGACCCTCTCTCTCCGGACAGTGTGATTGTCCCTCTCTCCGAACAGTGATTGACCCTCTCTCTCCGGACAGTGCGTTTGCCGACCTTTCTCCGGACAGTGTGATTGACCCTCTCTCTTTGGACAGTGTGATTGACCCGCTCTCTCCGGACAGTGTGATTGACCCTCTCTCTGCGGACAGTGCGATTGACCCTCTCTCTCTGGACAGTGTGATTGACCCTCTCTCTCCGGACAGTGCGATTGACTCTCTCTCTCCGGACTGTGCGATTGACCCTCTCTCTCCAGACAGTGTGATTGACCCTCTCTCTCCGGGCACTGTGATTGACCTTCTCTCCCCAGACAGTGTAATTGACCCTCTCTCTCCGGACAGTGTGATTGACCCTCTCTCTCCGGACAGTGCGATTGACCCTCTCTCTCCGGACAGTGTTATTGACCCTCTCTCTCCGGACAGTGTAATTGACCCTCTCTCTCCGGACAGTGTTATTGACCCTCTCTCTCCGGACAGTGTGATTGACCCTCTCTCTCCGGACAGTGTGATTGACCCTCTCTCTCCGGTCAGTATTGACCCTCTCTCTCCGGACAGTGTGATTGTCCCTCTCTCTCCGAACAGTGATTGACCCTCTCTCTCCGGACAGTGTGTTTGACCCTCTCTCTCCGGGCAGTGTGATTGACCGTCTCTCTCTGGACAGTGTGATTCACCCTCTCTCTCCGGACAGTGCGATTGACCCTCTCTCTCCGGATAGTGTGATTGACCCTTTCTATCTGGACAGTGCGATTGACCCTCTCTCTTTTGACAGTGTGATTGACCCGCTCTCTCCGGACAGTGTGATTGACACACTCTCTCCGGACAGTGTGATTGACTCTCTCTCTCTGGACAGTGCGATTGACCCTCTCTCTCCGGGCAGTGTGATTGACCCTCTCTCTCCAGACAGTGCGATTGACACTCTCTCTCCGGACAGTGCGATTGACACTCTCTCTCCGGACAGTGTGATTGACTCTCTCTCTCTGGACAGTGCGATTGACCCTCTCTCTCTCTCTCGACAGTGCGTTTGACGACCTTTCTCCGGACAGTGTGATTGACCCTCACTCTCCAGCAGTGTGAGTGACGCTCTCTCTCCGGACAGTACAATTGACCCTCTCTCTCCGGACAGTGCGTTTGCCGACCTTTCTCCGGACAGTGTGATTGACCCTCTCTTCGGACAGTGTGATTGACCCTCTCTCTGTCTCTCGACAGTGCCTTTGACGACCTTTCTCCGGACTGTGTGATTGACCCTCTCTCCGGACAGGGTGATTGACCCTCTCTCTCCGGACAGTGTTATTGACCCTCTCTCCCCGAACAGTGTAATTGACCCTCTCTCTCAGGACAGTGCAATTGACCTTCTCTCCGGACAGTGCGATTGACCCTCTCTCCGGACAGTGTGATTGACCCTCTCTCTCCGGACAGTGTTATTGACCCTCTCTCCCCGAACAGTGTAATTGACCCTCTCTCTCAGGACAGTGCAATTGACCCTCTCTCTCCAGACAGTGCGATTGACCCTCTCTCCGGACAGTGCGATTTATCCTCTCTCTCCGGACAGGGAGATTGACCCTCTCTCCGGACAGTGCGATTGATCCTCTCTCTCCGGACAGTATAATTGAATATCTCTCTCACCAGGGCATTGCAAGTGACCCTCTCTCTCTCTCTCTCGACAGTGCGTTTGACGACCTTTCTCCGGACAGTGTGATTGACCTCTCTCTCCCGCAGTGTGAATGACGCTCTCTCTCTGGACAGTACAATTGACCCTCTCTCTCCGGACAGTGCGTTTGCCGACCTTTCTCCGGACAGTGTGATTGACCCTCTCTCTCCGGACAGTGTGATTGACCCTCTCTCTTTGGACAGTGTGATTGACCCGCGCTCTCCGGACAGTGCGATTGATCCTCTCTCTGCGGACAGTTCGATTGACCCTCTCTCTCCGGACAGTGTTATTGACCCTCTCTCCCCGAACAGTGTAATTGACCCTCTCTCTCAGGACAGTGCAATTGACCCTCTCTCTCCAGACAGTGCGATTGACCCTCTCTCCGGACAGTGCGATTGACCCTCTCTCTCTGGACAGTATAATTGAATATCTCTCTCACCAGGGCATTGCAATTGACCCTCTCTCTCTCTCTCTCGACAGTGCGTTTGACGACCTTTCTCCGGACAGTGTGATTGACCTCTCTCTCCCGCAGTGTGAGTGACGCTCTCTCTCCGGACAGTACAATTGACCCTCTCTCTCCGGACAGTACAATTGACCCTCTCTCTCCGGACAGTGTGATTGACCCTCTCTCTTTGGACAGTGCGATTGACCCGCTCTCTCCGGACAGTGCGATTGACTCTCTCTCTCCGGACAGTGCGATTGATCCTCTCTCTGCGGACAGTGCGATTGACCCTCTCTCTGCGGACAGTGCGATTGACCCTCTCTCTCCGGACAGTGTGATTGACCTTCTCTCTCCGGACAGTGCGATTGACTCTCTCTCTCCGGACTGTGCGATTGACCCTCTCTCTCCAGACAGTGTAATTGACCCTCTCTCTCCGGACAGTGCGATTCACCCTCTCTCTCCAGACAGTGTAATTGACCCTCTCTCCGGACAGTGCGATTGATCCTCTCTCTCCGGACAGTGCGATTGACCCTCTCTCCGGACAGTACGATTGATCCTCTCTCTCCGGACAGTATAATTGAATCTCTCTCTCACCCGGGCATTGCAAGTGACCCTCTCTCTCTCTCTCGACAGTGCGTTTGACGACCTTTCTCCGGACAGTGTGATTGACCCTCTCTCTCCGGACAGTGCGTTTGCCGACCTTTCTCCGGACAGTGTGATTGACCCTCTCTCTGGACAGTGTGATTGACGCTCTCTCTGTCTCTCGACAGTGCCTTTGACGACCTTTCTCCGGACAGTGTGATTGACACTCTCTTTACGGACAGTGGACTACATTTTCCCACAACTCCTCAATGCCCGATTGCCCACTGAGAAGAACTGCTAACGTTCGGTGAGTAACACTGGCGAGAATTTCCATTTGTATGTTTAAAGTAATTAAAACTAATCACCCGGCGAGAAAATGGGCGTTGGACACCAACTGACGGCAGTTTTCTCGGCGGTTAAGTTGAAAGTTAGTAATGTGGGCTGTCGTTACCGGAATGGACGGTAAGAGCTAAAATTTAGCCCAAGGCTGCGGTTGGGCCAGAGAAGGGAGATTTTTTTTTCTAAATGTAATTAAAAAAGAAATAGAGGTACAAAACATTCCCAAGACACTTTAATACCTCATCGGCGTTTTATAATGAAAAATAAAGCAATAAAGAACCTTCAACTTACCTTTCTGTGCAGGCTCCCCCATTACCGTCCTGTTTAAGCAGCTTTTACAGGGCGGGTCTCTCGGCGATCTGGATGTCGGCGGTTGAGGCCCAAACTTACGCCCTGACGGTTGTCCTCCCCATTGCACGTGGGCAGTTTGGCCCTGGCGGCGAGTTCAAATGTGGGCGATAACGTTGAAAAACTTAAGTGGAAACTTTCACTGGGCAGGAAAAAACGCCCAGAAAATCACCAATAATAAAGGTGACAGTCTGGCCCCGTGTGATTGACCCTCACTCTGCGGACAGTGTGATTGACCCTCTCTCTCTGGACAGTGTGATTGACCCTCTCACTCCGGACAGTGTGATTGACCCTCTCACTCCGGACAGTGTTATTGACCCTCTCTCTTCAGACAGTGTGACTGGCCCTCTCTCTCCTGACAGTGTGATTGACACTCTCATGACAGTGCAATTGACCCGCTCTCTCCGGACAGTGTGATTGACCCTCTCTCTCCGGACAGTGTGATTGACCCTCTCTCTCAGAACAGTGTAATTGACCCTCTCTTTCCAGACCAAGCGATTGACCCTCTCTCTCCGGACAGTGTGATTGACCCTCTCTCTCAGGACAGTGTTATTGACCCTCTCTCCGCGAACAGTGTAATTAACTCTCTCTCTCAGGATAATGTGATTGACCCTCTCTCTCCAGACAGTGTGATTGACCTTCTCTCTCCGGACAGTGTGATTGACCCTTTCTCTCCAGACAGTGTGATTGACCCTCTCTCTCCGGACAGTGCGATTGACCCTCTCTCTCCGGACAGTGTTATTGACCCTCTCTCCGCGAACAGTGTAATTAACCCTCTCTCTCCGGACAGTGCGATTGACCCTCTCTCCGGACAGTGCGATTTATCCTCTCTCTCCGGACAGGGAGATTGACCCTCTCTCCGCACAGTGCGATTGATCCTCTCTCTCCGGACAGTATAATTGAATATCTCTCTCACCCAGGCATTGCAATTGACCCTCTCTCTCTCTCTACAGTGCCTTTGACCTTTCTCCGGACAGTGTGATTGACCCTCTCTCTCCAGCAGTGTGAATGACGCTCTCTCTCCGGACAGTGTGATTGACTATCTCTCTCCGGACAGTGTGATTGACCCTCTCACTCCGGACAGTGTGATTGACCCTCTCACTCCGGACAGTGTGATTGACCCTCTCACTCCGGACAGTGTTATTGACCCTCTCTCTCCGGACAGTATTGACCCTCTCTCTCCGGACAGTGTGATTGTCCCTCTCTCTCCGAACAGTGATTGACCCTCTCTCTCTGGACAGTGTGTTTGACCCTCTCTCTCCGGGCAGTGTGATTGACCGTCTCTCTCTGGACAGTGTGATTCACCCTCTCTCTCCGGACAGTGCGATTGACCCTCTCTCTCCGGATAGTGTGATTGACCCTTTCTATCTGGACAGTGCGATTGACCCTCTCTCTTTTGACAGTGTGATTGACCCGCTCTCTCCGGACAGTGTGATTGACACACTCTCTCCGGACAGTGTGATTGACTCTCTCTCTCTCTGGATAGTGCGATTGACCCTCTCTCTCCGGGCAGTGTGATTGACCCTCTCTCTCCAGACAGTGCGATTGACACTCTCTCTCCGGACAGTGCGATTGACACTCTCTCTCCGGACAGTGTGATTGACTCTCTCTCTCTGGACAGTGCGATTGACCCTCTCTCTCTCTCTCGACAGTGCGTTTGACGACCTTTCTCCGGACAGTGTGATTGACCCTCACTCTCCAGCAGTGTGAGTGACGCTCTCTCTCCGGACAGTACAATTGACCCTCTCTCTCCGGACAGTGCGTTTGCCGACCTTTCTCCGGACAGTGTGATTGACCCTCTCTTCGGACAGTGTGATTGACCCTCTCTCTGTCTCTCGACAGTGCCTTTGACGACCTTTCTCCGGACTGTGTGATTGACCCTCTCTCCGGACAGGGTGATTGACCCTCTCTCTCCGGACAGTGTTATTGACCCTCTCTCCCCGAACAGTGTAATTGACCCTCTCTCTCAGGACAGTGCAATTGACCTTCTCTCCAGACAGTGCAATTGACCCTCTCTCCGGACAGTGCGATTGACCCTCTCTCCGGACAGTGTGATTGACCCTCTCTCTCCGGACAGTGTTATTGACCCTCTCTCCCCGAACAGTGTAATTGACCCTCTCTCTCAGGACAGTGCAATTAACCCTCTCTCTCCAGACAGTGCGATTGACCCTCTCTCCGGACAGTGCGATTTATCCTCTCTCTCCGGACAGGGAGATTGACCCTCTCTCCGGACAGTGCGATTGATCCTCTCTCTCCGGACAGTATAATTGAATATCTCTCTCACCAGGGCATTGCAATTGACCCTCTCTCTCTCTCTCTCGACAGTGCGTTTGACGACCTTTCTCCGGACAGTGTGATTGACCTCTCTCTCCCGCAGTGTGAGTGACGCTCTCTCTCCGGCAGTACAATTGACCCTCTCTCTCCGGACAGTGCATTTGCCGACCTTTCTCCTGACAGTGTGATTGACCCTCTCTCTTTGGACAGTGCGATTGACCCGCTCTCTCCGGACAGTGCGATTGACTCTCTCTCTCCGGACAGTGCGATTGATCCTCTCTCTGCGGACAGTGCGATTGACCCTCTCTCTGCGGACAGTGCGATTGACCCTCTCTCTCCGGACAGTGTGATTGACCTTCTCTCTCCGGACAGTGCGATTGACTCTCTCTCTCCGGACTGTGCGATTGACCCTCTCTCTCCAGACAGTGTAATTGACCCTCTCTCTCCGGACAGTGCGATTCACCCTCTCTCTCCAGACAGTGTAATTGACCCTCTCTCCGGACAGTGCGATTGATCCTCTCTCTCCGGACAGTGCGATTGACCCATCTCTCCGGACAGTACGATTGATCCTCTCTCTCCGGACAGTATAATTGAATCTCTCTCTCACCCGGGCATTGCAAGTGACCCTCTCTCTCTCTCTCGACAGTGCGTTTGACGACCTTTCTCCGGACAGTGTGATTGACCCTCTCTCTCCGGACAGTGCGTTTGCCGACCTTTCTCCGGACAGTGTGATTGACCCTCTCTCTGGACAGTGTGATTGACGCTCTCTCTGTCTCTCGACAGTGCCTTTGACGACCTTTCTCCGGACAGTGTGATTGACACTCTCTTTACGGACAGTGGACTACATTTTCCCACAACTCCTCAATGCCCGATTGCCCACTGAGAAGAACTGCTAACGTTCGGTGAGTAACACTGGCGAGAATTTCCATTTGTATGTTTAAAGTAATTAAAACTAATCACCCGGCGAGAAAATGGGCGTTGGACACCAACTGACGGCAGTTTTCTCGGCGGTTAAGTTGAAAGTTAGTAATGTGGGCTGTCGTTACCGGAATGGACGGTAAGAGCTAAAATTTAGCCCAAGGCTGCGGTTGGGCCAGAGAAGGGAGATTTTTTTTTCTAAATGTCATTAAAAAAGAAATAGAGGTACAAAACATTCCCAAGACACTTTAATACCTAATCAGCGTTTTATAATGAAAAATAAAGAAATAAAGAACCTTCAACTTACCTTTCTGTGCAGGCTCCCCCATTACCGTCCTGTTTAAGCAGCTTTTACAGGGCGGGTCTCTCGGCGATCTGGATGTCGGCGGTTGAGGCCCAAACTTACGCCCTGACGGTTGTCCTCCCCATTGCACGTGGGCAGTTTGGCCCTGGCGGCGAGTTCAAATGTGGGCGATAACGTTGAAAAACTTAAGTGGAAACTTTCACTGGGCAGGAAAAAACGCCCAGAAAATCACCAATAATAAAGGTGACAGTCTGGCCCCGTGTGATTGACCCTCACTCTGCGGACAGTGTGAGTGACCCTCTCTCTCCGGACAGTGTGAGTGACCCTCTCTCTCCGGACAGTGTGATTGACCCTCTCACTCCGGACAGTGTGATTGACCCTCTCTCTGGACAGTGTGATTGACCCTCTCACTCCGGACAGTGTGATTGACCCTCTCACTCCGGACAGTGTTATTGACCCTCTCACTCCGGACAGTGTGATTGACCCTCTCTCTCCGGACAGTGTGATTGACCCTCTCTCTCCGGACAGTGTGATTTACCCTCTCACTCCAGACAGTGTGATTGACCCTCTCTCTCCGGACAGTGTGATTGACCCTCTCTCTCCAGACAGTGTGACTGACCCTCTCTCTTCAGACAGTGTGACTGGCCCTCTCTCTCCTGACAGTGTGATTGACACTCTCATGACAGTGCAATTGACCCGCTCTCTCCGGACAGTGTAATTGACCCTCTCTTTCCAGACCGAGCGATTGACCCTCTCTCTCAGGACAGTGTTATTGACCCTCTCTCCGCGAACAGTGTAATTAACTCTCTCTCTCAGGATAATGTGATTGACCCTCTCTCTCCAGACAGTGTGATTGACCTTCTCTCTCCGGACAGTGTGATTGACCCTTTCTCTCCAGACAGTGTGATTGACCCTCTCTCTCCGGACAGTGCGATTGACCCTCTCTCTCCTGACAGTGTTATTGACCCTCTCTCCGGACAGTGCGATTTATCCTCTCTCTCCGGACAGGGAGATTGACCCTCTCTCCGCACAGTGCGATTGATCCTCTCTCTCCGGACAGTATAATTGAATATCTCTCTCACCCAGGCATTGCAATTGACCCTCTCTCTCTCTCTACAGTGCCTTTGACCTTTCTCCGGACAGTGTGATTGACCCTCTCTCTCCAGCAGTGTGAATGACGCTCTCTCTCCGGACAGTGTGATTGACTATCTCTCTCCGGACAGTGTGATTGACCCTCTCACTCCGGACAGTGTGATTGACCCTCTCACTCCGGACAGTGTGATTGACCCTCTCACTCCGGACAGTGTTATTGACCCTCTCTCTCCGGACAGTATTGACCCTCTCTCTCCGGACAGTGTGATTGTCCCTCTCTCTCCGAACAGTGATTGACCCTCTCTCTCTGGACAGTGTGTTTGACCCTCTCTCTCCGGGCAGTGTGATTGACCGTCTCTCTCTGGACAGTGTGATTCACCCTCTCTCTCCGGACAGTGCGATTGACCCTCTCTCTCCGGATAGTGTGATTGACCCTTTCTATCTGGACAGTGCGATTGACCCTCTCTCTTTTGACAGTGTGATTGACCCGCTCTCTCCGGACAGTGTGATTGACACACTCTCTCCGGACAGTGTGATTGACTCTCTCTCTCTCTGGATAGTGCGATTGACCCTCTCTCTCCGGGCAGTGTGATTGACCCTCTCTCTCCAGACAGTGCGATTGACACTCTCTCTCCGGACAGTGCGATTGACACTCTCTCTCCGGACAGTGTGATTGACTCTCTCTCTCTGGACAGTGCGATTGACCCTCTCTCTCTCTCTCGACAGTGCGTTTGACGACCTTTCTCCGGACAGTGTGATTGACCCTCACTCTCCAGCAGTGTGAGTGACGCTCTCTCTCCGGACAGTACAATTGACCCTCTCTCTCCGGACAGTGCGTTTGCCGACCTTTCTCCGGACAGTGTGATTGACCCTCTCTTCGGACAGTGTGATTGACCCTCTCTCTGTCTCTCGACAGTGCCTTTGACGACCTTTCTCCGGACTGTGTGATTGACCCTCTCTCCGGACAGGGTGATTGACCCTCTCTCTCCGGACAGTGTTATTGACCCTCTCTCCCCGAACAGTGTAATTGACCCTCTCTCTCAGGACAGTGCAATTGACCTTCTCTCCAGACAGTGCAATTGACCCTCTCTCCGGACAGTGCGATTGACCCTCTCTCCGGACAGTGCGTTTGCCGACCTTTCTCCGGACAGTGTGATTGACCCTCTCTTCGGACAGTGTGATTGACCCTCTCTCTGTCTCTCGACAGTGCCTTTGACGACCTTTCTCCGGACTGTGTGATTGACCCTCTCTCTCAGGACAGTGCAATTGACCTTCTCTCCAGACAGTGCAATTGACCCTCTCTCCGGACAGTGCGATTGACCCTCTCTCCGGACAGTGTGATTGACCCTCTCTCTCCGGACAGTGTTATTGACCCTCTCTCCCCGAACAGTGTAATTGACCCTCTCTCTCAGGACAGTGCAATTAACCCTCTCTCTCCAGACAGTGCGATTGACCCTCTCTCCGGACAGTGCGATTTATCCTCTCTCTCCGGACAGGGAGATTGACCCTCTCTCCGGACAGTGCGATTGATCCTCTCTCTCCGGACAGTATAATTGAATATCTCTCTCACCAGGGCATTGCAATTGACCCTCTCTCTCTCTCTCTCGACAGTGCGTTTGACGACCTTTCTCCGGACAGTGTGATTGACCTCTCTCTCCCGCAGTGTGAGTGACGCTCTCTCTCCGGCAGTACAATTGACCCTCTCTCTCCGGACAGTGCATTTGCCGACCTTTCTCCTGACAGTGTGATTGACCCTCTCTCTTTGGACAGTGCGATTGACCCGCTCTCTCCGGACAGTGCGATTGACTCTCTCTCTCCGGACAGTGCGATTGATCCTCTCTCTGCGGACAGTGCGATTGACCCTCTCTCTGCGGACAGTGCGATTGACCCTCTCTCTCCGGACAGTGTGATTGACCTTCTCTCTCCGGACAGTGCGATTGACTCTCTCTCTCCGGACTGTGCGATTGACCCTCTCTCTCCAGACAGTGTAATTGACCCTCTCTCTCCGGACAGTGCGATTCACCCTCTCTCTCCAGACAGTGTAATTGACCCTCTCTCCGGACAGTGCGATTGATCCTCTCTCTCCGGACAGTGCGATTGACCCATCTCTCCGGACAGTACGATTGATCCTCTCTCTCCGGACAGTATAATTGAATCTCTCTCTCACCCGGGCATTGCAAGTGACCCTCTCTCTCTCTCTCGACAGTGCGTTTGACGACCTTTCTCCGGACAGTGTGATTGACCCTCTCTCTCCGGACAGTGCGTTTGCCGACCTTTCTCCGGACAGTGTGATTGACCCTCTCTCTGGACAGTGTGATTGACGCTCTCTCTGTCTCTCGACAGTGCCTTTGACGACCTTTCTCCGGACAGTGTGATTGACACTCTCTTTACGGACAGTGGACTACATTTTCCCACAACTCCTCAATGCCCGATTGCCCACTGAGAAGAACTGCTAACGTTCGGTGAGTAACACTGGCGAGAATTTCCATTTGTATGTTTAAAGTAATTAAAACTAATCACCCGGCGAGAAAATGGGCGTTGGACACCAACTGACGGCAGTTTTCTCGGCGGTTAAGTTGAAAGTTAGTAATGTGGGCTGTCGTTACCGGAATGGACGGTAAGAGCTAAAATTTAGCCCAAGGCTGCGGTTGGGCCAGAGAAGGGAGATTTTTTTTTCTAAATGTCATTAAAAAAGAAATAGAGGTACAAAACATTCCCAAGACACTTTAATACCTAATCAGCGTTTTATAATGAAAAATAAAGAAATAAAGAACCTTCAACTTACCTTTCTGTGCAGGCTCCCCCATTACCGTCCTGTTTAAGCAGCTTTTACAGGGCGGGTCTCTCGGCGATCTGGATGTCGGCGGTTGAGGCCCAAACTTACGCCCTGACGGTTGTCCTCCCCATTGCACGTGGGCAGTTTGGCCCTGGCGGCGAGTTCAAATGTGGGCGATAACGTTGAAAAACTTAAGTGGAAACTTTCACTGGGCAGGAAAAAACGCCCAGAAAATCACCAATAATAAAGGTGACAGTCTGGCCCCGTGTGATTGACCCTCACTCTGCGGACAGTGTGAGTGACCCTCTCTCTCCGGACAGTGTGAGTGACCCTCTCTCTCCGGACAGTGTGATTGACCCTCTCACTCCGGACAGTGTGATTGACCCTCTCTCTGGACAGTGTGATTGACCCTCTCACTCCGGACAGTGTGATTGACCCTCTCACTCCGGACAGTGTTATTGACCCTCTCACTCCGGACAGTGTGATTGACCCTCTCTCTCCGGACAGTGTGATTGACCCTCTCTCTCCGGACAGTGTGATTTACCCTCTCACTCCAGACAGTGTGATTGACCCTCTCTCTCCGGACAGTGTGATTGACCCTCTCTCTCCAGACAGTGTGACTGACCCTCTCTCTTCAGACAGTGTGACTGGCCCTCTCTCTCCTGACAGTGTGATTGACACTCTCATGACAGTGCAATTGACCCGCTCTCTCCGGACAGTGTAATTGACCCTCTCTTTCCAGACCGAGCGATTGACCCTCTCTCTCAGGACAGTGTTATTGACCCTCTCTCCGCGAACAGTGTAATTAACTCTCTCTCTCAGGATAATGTGATTGACCCTCTCTCTCCAGACAGTGTGATTGACCTTCTCTCTCCGGACAGTGTGATTGACCCTTTCTCTCCAGACAGTGTGATTGACCCTCTCTCTCCGGACAGTGCGATTGACCCTCTCTCTCCTGACAGTGTTATTGACCCTCTCTCCGGACAGTGCGATTTATCCTCTCTCTCCGGACAGGGAGATTGACCCTCTCTCCGCACAGTGCGATTGATCCTCTCTCTCCGGACAGTATAATTGAATATCTCTCTCACCCAGGCATTGCAATTGACCCTCTCTCTCTCTCTACAGTGCCTTTGACCTTTCTCCGGACAGTGTGATTGACCCTCTCTCTCCAGCAGTGTGAATGACGCTCTCTCTCCGGACAGTGTGATTGACTATCTCTCTCCGGACAGTACAATTGACCCTCTCTCTCCGGACAGTGCGTTTGCCGACATTTCTCCGGACATTGTGATTGACCCTATCTCCAGACAGTGTGATTGACCCTCTCTTTCCGGACAATGTGATTGACCCTCTCTCTGCGGACAGTGTGATTGACCCTCTCTCTGCGGACAGTGTGATTGACCCTCTCTCTCCGGACAGTGTGATTGACCCTCTCACTCTGGACGGTGAAATTGACCCTCTGTCTCACTGGACGGTGAAATTGACCCTTTCTCTCCGGATTGTGCAATTTCCCCTCTCTCCACCCGGATAGATAAGTGATATTTCACAGAGACAGCGGACATGCGTGGGAGCAGCAGTTGGAGCTGAGGCGGAGGCTTAAAAGTTAAGGCAGCTTAAAGGCAGCGGCGGCGGCTAGATACTGCAGGGGGCAGCGCAAGCTGGTTGGTGACCACGACGAAGTGGAACTGGGCGACTACATTCCACATCACAGGAAAGCAGAGAAGTGGTTAGTTAGTGAGTTCTCGCTCCTTTCTTGCTTAATTATTTAATCAACTGTTTTCTAAATAGCAGTGGTGTGTGTTTTACTCAGGGTTAGAATTCTGTGGCAATAGTGGGACTACAAAAGTTAATTAATGAAATACTTTAAGATGGCAGGATGGTGATGTGTCAGTGCTGCAACATATGGGAGCTGGTGGGCCCCATTGAGGTCCACGGTGGCCATGTCTGCGGTGAGTGTCTGCAGCTCGAGGAACTTTGGCTCCGCATTGATGAGCTGGAGTCCGAGCTGCAAATACTGCAACACATCAGGGAGGCGGAGAGTTACCTGGACATTGTGTTCCGAGGGTAGTTACACCCCTCAGGTTAACTAACTCAGATTTGGCTAGCGGTCAAGAACAGGAGTGTGTGACTACGAGTGATGAAGGTGTGGGGATTCAGGAGGTAGTGATAGAGGAGCCTCAGCCCTTGCTCTTGTCCAACAGGTTCAAGGCTCTTACTCCCTGTATGGACGAGAGCAGGGACTGCAGGCAGGATGAGCAAACTGACCACAGCACCGTGGTACAGGAGACCATTCAAGCGGGGAGGGTGGGGGGGTGAAAAGAAAGATTGCAGTAGTAGGGGACAGTCTCATTTGGGGGATCGATGCAGTTCCCTGCAGCCGTGAGCGTGAGTCCCAAAGTCTGTGTTGCTTGCCCGTTGCCAGGGTTAAGGACATCTCCTCAGGGCTGGAGAGAAACTTGGAGTGGGAGGGGGTAGATCCAGTTGTTGTGCTCCACATGGGTGCCAACGACATAGATAGGACAGATAAAAAAGGTTCTGCTGAGGGATTATGAGCAACTAGGGGCCAAATTAAAAAACAGAACCACAAAGGTAATAATCTCTGGATTACTACCCGAGCCATGAGCAAATTTACATAGGGTAAATAAGATCAGAGAGCTAAACTCGTGGCTCAAAGATTGGTGTGGGAGAAATGGGCTTTGGTTCCTGGGGCACTGGCACCAGTACTGGGGTAAGAGGGAGCTGCTCTGTCGGGACGGACTGCACTTGGAACTTGCTGGCGAATCGAATAACTTAGGGCTGTAGGGAGAGCTTTAAAATAACTAGTGGGGGGAAGGGTCCAGGTGAGCAGAAACCTAAAAGCTCAAATAACATAGTGAAGGCAATAGAGTAGGGTTGCACTGGGGGAAACAAAAACCAGAGCATGACAGGAAGGGACAGAATCTACAAACATAAGAGTGCATCAGAAACTGGGGCCACAGCAGGAGAAAATGGTAAGAAAACACATTTAAAAGCTCTTTATCTGAATGCACGCAGTATTCGCAACAAATTAGATGAGCTTTCGGCACAAATAGTTTCAAATGGGTATGATCTGATTGACATAACAGACACGTGGTTGCAAGGTGACCAAGGCTGGGAACTAAACATTCTGGGGTACTTGAAAATTCGGAAGGACAGACAGAAAGGAAAAGAAGATGGTGTAGCTCTGTTGATAAAGGATATAATCACTGCAATAGTGAGAAAGGATATTGGCTCAAATGAAGTTGAAACAGTTTGGGTGGACATAAGGAATAATAAGGGGAAAAAGTCACTGGTGGGCTTAGTCTATAGACCCCCTAACAGTAGCAACTCTGTTGGCTGGAGTATAAACCAAGAAATAGTGGGGGCTTATAAAAAGGGAACAGCAATAATCATGGGTGATTTTAACATCCATATTGATTGGACAATCAAATTGGTCAGGGTAGCCTTGAGGAAGAGTTCATAGAGTGCATAAGATGGGTTCCTTGAGCTGTATGTAACTGAACCAACCAGGAGGCAGGCTATCTTAAATCTGGTCCTGTGTAATGAGACAGAATTAATAAACAATCTCCTAGTAAAGGATCCCCTTGAGGAGTGGTCATGGCATGGTTGAATTTCAAATTCAGATGGAAGACGAGAAAGTTGGATCTCAAACCAGCGTACTAATCTTAAATAAAGGAGACTACAAAGGTATGAGGGCAGAGTTCGCTAAACTAGACTGGGAAAATAGATTAAAGTGTAGGACGGTTGATGAACAGTGGTGTACATTTAAGGAGATATTTCACAACTCTCAAGAAAAATATATTCCAGTGAGGAGGAAAGGGTGCAAGAGAAAAGATAGCCATCCGTGGCTAACTAAAGAAATAAAAGACGATATCCAATTAAAAACAAGGGAATAAAAAGTGGCCAAAACTAGTGGGAGGACAGAAGATTGGAAAGCTTTTAAAAGCCAGCAAAGAATGACTAAAAAACTGATTAAGAAAGGGAAGATAGACTGTGAAAGTAAACTAGCGCAACATATGAATACAGATGGCAAGTGTTTCTACAGGTATAGAAAAAGGAAGAGTGGCTAAAGTAAATGTTGGTCCCTTAGAGGACGAGACCGGGGAATTAGTAATGGGGAACATAGAGATGGCAGAAACTCTGAACAAATATTTTGTATCAGTCTTTACAGTAGAGGACACTAAAAATATCCCAACAGCGGATAGTCAAGGGGCTATGGTGGGGGGGAGGAATTTAACACAATCACAATCACTAAGGAGGTGGTACTCAGTAAGATAATGGGACTAAAAGCAGATAAATCCCCTGGACCTGGTGTCTTGCATCCTAGGGTCTTAAGAGAAGTAGCGGCAGAGATAGTGGATGCATTGGTTGTAATTTACCAAAATTCCCTGGATTCTGCGGAGGTCCCAGCAGATTGGAAAAGTGCAAATGTAACGCCCCTATTTAAAAAAGGAGACAGACAAAAAGCAGGAAACTATACACCAGTTAGCCTAACATCTGTGGTTGGGAAAATATTGGAGTCCATTATTAAAGAAGCAATAGCAGGATATTTGGAAAAACATAATTCAGTCAGGCAGTCATCATGGATTTATGAAGGGGAAGTCATGTTTGACAAATTTGCTGGAATTCCTTGAGGATGTAACGAACAGGGTGGATATCGGGGAATCAGTGGAGGTGGTGTATTTGGACCTCCAGAAGGCATTTCAGAAGGTGCCACATAAAAGGTTACTGCACAAGATAAAAGTTCACGGGGTTGGGGGTAATATATTAGCATGGATAGAGGATTGGCTAACTAACAGAAAACAGAGAGTCGGGATAAATGGTTCATTCTCTGGTTGGCAATCAGTAACTAGTGGGGTGCCACAGGGATCAGTGCTAGGACCCCAACTATTTACAATCTATATTAACGACTTGGAAGAGGGGACTGAGTGTAACGTAGCCAAGTTTGCTGACGATACAAAGATGGGAGGAAAAGCAATGTGTGAGGAGGACACAAAAAACCTGCAAAAGGACATAGACAGGCTAAGTGAGTGGGCAAAAATTTGTCAGATGGAGTATAATGTTGGAAAGTGTGAGGTTATGCACTTTGGCAGAAAAAGTCGAAGAGCAAGTTATTATTTAAATGGAGAAGGATTGCAAAGTGCTGCAGTACAGAGGGACCTGGGGGTCCTGGTGCATGAAACACAAAAGGTTAGTATCTTGGCCTTTATTGCAAAGGGGATGGAGTATAAAAGCAGGGAAGTCTTGCTACAGTTATACAGGGTATTGGTGAGGCCACACCTGCAATACTGCGTACAGTTTTCATTTCCATATTTAACAAAGGATATACTTGCTTTGGAAGCAGTTCAGAGAAAGTTAACTAGGTTGATTCCGGGGATGTGGGAGTTGACTTATGAGGAAAGGTTGAGTAGGTTGGGTCTCCTCATTGGAATTCAGAAGAATGAGAGGTGATCTTATCGAAACGTATAAGATTATGAAGGGGCTTGAGAGGATGTTCCAACTGATAGGGGAGACTAGAACTAGAGGGCATAATCTTAGAATAAGGGGCCGCCCATTAAAAACTGAGAGAAGGAGGAATTTCTTCTCTCAGAGGGCTATAAATCTGTGGAATCCGCTGCCTCAGAGAGCTGTGGAAGCTGGATCATTGAATAAATTTAAGGCAGAGATAGACAGTTTCTTAACCGATAAGGGGATAAGGGGTTATGGGGAGCGGGCGGGGAAGTGGACCTGAGTCCATGATCGGATCAGACATAATTGTATTAAATGGCGGAGCAGGCGCGAGAGGCCGTATGGCCTACTTCTGCTCCTATTTCTTATCTTCTTGTATTGTGATCGACCCTCTGTCTCCGGACAGTGCGATTGACCCTCTCTCTCCAGACAGTGCGATTGACCCTCTCTCTCCAGACAGTGCGATTGACCCTCTCTCTCCAGACAGTGCGATTGACCCTCTCTCTCCGGCGAGTGTGATTGACCCTCTCTCTCCAGACAGTGAGATTGACCCTCTCTCTCCAGACAGTGTGATTGACCTTCTCTCCGGACAGTGTGATTGACCCTCTCTCTCCAGACAGTGTGATTGACCCTCTCTCTCCGGCGAGTGTGATTGACCCTCTCTCTCCGGACAGTGAGATTGACCCTCTCTCTCCAGACAGTGTGATTGACCCTCTCTCTCCGGCGAGTGTGATTGACCCTCTCTCTCCGGACAGTGAGATTGACCCTCTCTCTCCAGACAGTGTGATTGACCCTCTCTCTCCGGACAGTGTGATTGACCCTCTCTCTCCGGACAGTTTGATTGACCCTCTCTCCGGACAGTGTGATTGACCCTCTCTCTCCGGACAGTGCGATTGACCCTCTCTCCGGACAGTATGATTGACCCACTCTCTCCAGACAGTGTGATTGACCCTCTCTCTCCGGACAGTGAGATTGACCTTCTCTCTCCGCACAGTGTGATTGACCATCTCACTCCGGACAGTGTTATTGACTATCTCACTCCGGACAGTGTTATTGACCCTCTCTCTCTGGACAGTGTGATTGACCATCTCTGTCCGGACAGTGTGATTGATCCTCTCTCTCCGGACACTACGATTGACCCTCTCTCTACGGACAGTGCGATTGACCCTCTCTCTCCGGACAGTGCGATTGACCATCTCACTCCAGACAGTGTGATTGACCCTCTCTCTCCGGACACAACAATTGACCCTCTCTCTCCGGACAGTGTGATTGACCTTCGCTCTGGACAGTGTGATTGACCCTCTCTCTCCAGACAGTGTGATTGACCCTCTCTCTCCAGACAGTGTGATTGACCCTCTCTCGCCGGACAGTGAGATTGATTCTCTCTCTCCGGACAGTGCTATTGACCCTCTCTCTCCGGACAGTGTGATTGACCCTCTCTCTCCGGACAGTGTGATTGACCCTCTCTCTCCGGACAGTGTGATTGACCATCTCTCCGGACAGTGAGATTGACCCTCTCTCTCCGGACAGTGCGATTGACCCTCCCTCTCTGGACAGTGTGATTGACCCTCTCTCTCTGGACAGTGTGATTGACCCTCTCTCTCTGGACAGTGCGATTGACCCTCTCTCCGGAGAGTGTGATTGACCCTCTCTCCCCGGCACTACGATTGACCCTCTCTCTCAGGACAGTGTAATTGACCCTCTCACACCGGACACTGTGATTGACCCTCTCTCTCCGGACAGTGTGATTGACCCTCTCACTCCGGACAGTGTGATTGACCCTCTCTCCCCGGACAGTGTGATTGACCCTCTCACTCCGGACACTGTGATTGACCCTCTCACTCCGGACACTGTTATTGACCCTCTCACTCCGGACACTGTGATTGACCCTCTCTCTCCGGACAGTGTGATTGACCCTCTCTCTCCGGACAGTGTGATTGACCCTCTCACTCCGGACACTGTGATTGACCCTCTCACTCCGGACAGTGTGATTGACCATTTCTCTCCGGACAGTATGATTGACCCTCTCTCTTTTTATCTTTATCCTAGCTTTGAGGAAGCTGCCCCATTCGCTATGTGTGCCAGGCCATGGTGTGGGTTGGTGAAGGCAGCTGAAAGCTGGAGGTTCAGTTCACCAGCCATGCCCTGCGCATTCAGGTGGCACGGACCCTCTTGTTCCCTATTCATTCTCACCCCTCCTCGCACTGCCCTTTGACTCTTTGATTTGCGTTTACCAAACATCACTTGAGCCGCAATGTTAGGTGGCTCGCACCTCCTCCCAGCCTTGCCACCTGCTCTGTGTGCAGCCATGCAGATTATAATGCACCTCTTTACACTTCCAGACAATAGCAGCTACTCGACTGTGGAAGGCACATGTGCCACACGATGAGCTGCACACTCAAACACACCTTCTTCTTCTTCTTATTGCAGGCAAAATTGTTTCATAATCACCGGGAGCAGCAGCCGCAGGTGGACAGCCTGATCCTCAGCACCTCACTGAGGTGAAGCAGCGAGTGTCAGCCCTCCTGGACACCCCAGATCACGCAGTGACCAGCGGCGAGACAGAGCCCCCTATGGGTAATAACGGTATGTGAAAGGCGTTAGCGATTTATGAGTTTCTTGACCCCTGATATAAAGTGGCCTACCCCCTTTACATATAGATGATCAATGCCTCCTTCCTCTTATCTCCCTGCCCCCCTCCCCTGCTGCTAACCACATGTCTGTTACTTGGTGCTTACAGATAATCAATGAGAATTGCAGCAGCCTATCCCTAAGCCATCAACACCGGGCATCGGGGGAGATGATGAGGGAGGGGACCACAGTGTGCTCACTGAGCAGGAGACACCTTCAGTCTCACAGAGTGGGGACACCACATCAGAAGAGCCTGAATTTGAGGGGTTTGAGGAGCCTGAAGTACCTAGCCTCAGTGGCCTACAGCAACGCCCAGCGGGAGGGGAAGCTCGGAGGCCAGCAACCGGAGAGTGAGTCGGCCTAGGAGTCCCGCTGAGAGACAGCTAGACAGGGACCTGGACTTGGTGGCTATGTCCAGGGAGACCACGCAAATGCACCACATCCTCATGGGTGCATTGGAGAGGGTCCGGCAGAGCATCAACGCACTTGCTGTGAGTATATAATGGGCTGTCTTTCTCTTTCTATATATATATATATATATATATAAAATGTATTGTGTGTCTCTGTATAATGGACTCTCTCTCGCCCTATATATATATATGTATAATGGTCTCTCTCTCTCTCTCTCTCTCTATAAAGGTCTCTCTCTCTCTCTCTCCCTGTACAATGGTATCTCCCTCTCTCTCTCTCTCTAATGCTCTCTCTCTCTCTCTCTGTAATAGTCTCTCTCTCTCTCTCTCTCTCTCTCTCTAATGCTCTCTCTCTCTCTCTCTCTCTCTCTAATGGTCTCTTTCTCTATAATGGTCTCACTCTCTCTCTCTCTCTCTAATGATCTCTGTTCTCTCTCTCTCTCTCCCTGTAGAATGGTCTCTCGCTTTGTATAATGCTCTCTCTCTCTCTCTCTCTCTCTCTCTCTCTCTCTCTCTGTCTAATGGTCTCTCTCTCTCTCTGTTTAATGGTCTCTCTCTCTCCCTCTCTCTCTCTCTCTCTCTCTCTCTCTCTAATGGTCTCTCTCTCTCTCTCTCTATAATGGTCTCACTCTCTCTCTCTCTATAATGATCTCAGTCTCTCTCTCTCTCTCTGTATAATGGTATCTCTCTCTTTGTATAATGGTCTCTCTCTTTCTGTATAATGGTCTCTCTCTCTCTCTCTCTCTCTCTCTCTCTCTCGTTCGCTATAAATATATATATAATGCTCTCTCTCTCTCTATCTCTATAATGCTCTATCTCTCTCTCTATAATGGTTTCTATATATCTCTCTCTCTATAATGGGCTCACTCTCTCTCTCTCTCTCTGTATAATGCTCTCTCTCTATAATGGTCTCTCACTCTCTCTCTCTCTCTCTCTGTATAATGGTCTCTCTCTCTTTATAATGGTCTCTCTCTCTCTCTCACTCTCGATAATAGGCTCTCTCTCTCTCTCTCTCTCACTCTCTCTCTCTCTGTGGGTACAAAGGACTCTCTCTCTCTCTGTCTCTCTCTGTATAATGGTCTCTCTCTATAATGGTCTCTCTCTCTCTATCTATCTATCTATCTATCTATCTATAATTGTCTCTCTCTCTCTCTCTCTCTCTCTCTAATAATCTCTCTCTCTTTCTCTCTCTGGATAATGGACTCTCTCTCCCTCTCTCTCTGTATAATGGCCTCTCTCTCTCTCTCTCCCTTTCTCTGTATAATGGACTCTCGCTCTCTCTCTCTCTCTCGCTATACTGGTCACTCTCTCTCTCTCTTGCTCTCTCTGTATAATGGTCTCTCTCTCTCTCTCTCTCTCTCTCTGTATAAAGTTCTCTCATTCCATCAATAATGGTCTCTCTCTCTCTCTAATGGTCTCTCTCTCTCTATATAATGGTCTCTCTCTCCCTCTCTCTCTGTATAATGGTCTCTCTCTCTAATGGTATCACTCTCCCTCTCTCAGTATAATGGTCTCTCTCTTTCTCTCTCTATATATATATAATGGTCTCTCTCGCTCTCTCTCTCTATAATGGTCTCTCTCTCTCTCTCTCTCTCTCTCTCTCTCTCTATAATGGTCTCTCCCTCCCTCTCTCTCTCTGTATAATGGTCTCCCTCTCTCTATAATGGACTCTCTCGCTCTCTCCCTCTCACTGTATAATGGGCTCTCTCTCTCTCGCTCTCTCTCTCTCTTTCTAATGGTCTCTCCCTCTCCCTCTCTCTCTCTCTTTCTCTCTCTGTATAATGGTCACGCTCTCTCCCCCCCCCCCCTCTCTCTCTCTCTCTCGCTGTATAATGGTCTCTCTCTCTCTCTCTATAATGGTCTCTCTCTCTATAATTGATACTTGCTCTCTCTCTCTCTCTCTCTCTAATGGTCTCTCTCGCTCTCTCTATAATGCTCTCTCTCTCTTTCTCTATAATGGTTTCTGTCATGTATCTCACACTACTGTATCTTACCATGCTATACATGACTGCAACTAGATATGACCTGTAACCACAAGCATACTTTACCACCAGGGGTGCACTTGCAGGAGACACTGCATACCTGTTCCACAAGATATATAAAGACAGGTCTCAGGCAAGTGCGGCACTCGAGAGCTGTGAAATAAAGGTGCAGGTCCAGAGTGACCTTGACTTCAGCATGTGCCTCGTGTAAGTCTGTACTTCAGGGTCAGGACTTTACAGTGGCGACGAGTTACGGGATCACAGAATCCACAGAATGGCTACCAATGGCTCAGATGAGAAGTACAATGCTGGAGACAATTGGGAGGACTTTATAGAAAGGCTCCAGCAAAGCTTTGTAACCAAAGACTGGTTGGGCAATGATAAGGCAGACAAGAGAAGAGCCCATCTCTTGACCAGCTGTGGCTCGAAAACATACGCCTTAATGAAGGACCTGCTGGCACCCGAGAAACCAGCAAGCAAGTCGTTTGAAGAGTTGAGCACACTGGTGAGAGACCACCTGAAGCCAGCGAGCAGCCTACACATGGCCAGACACAGGTTTTACAACTACAGACGCTGTGTGGGCCAGAGCATACCCGACTTTGTGGCGGAACTTCGGAGGCTGGCTAGTTTATGTGAGTTCTCCGATGAACTAAGGAGAGAAGTACTGAGAGACTTTTTTATTGAAGGAATAGACCACGCAGGCATATTCCAAAAGCTTATAGAGACCAAGAACTTGACCCTAGAGGCAGCAGCACTGGTCGCACAGACATTATTGGCAGGAGAAGAAGAAACGAGGTTGATCTACACTGCGGGTACGACAACTAACGAAACATCGGAACAAGGGATTCACATTGTGAAACAAGCCGCTACCCCCACACACAGACAAAGGCAGGAGAGCAGGCCTTCAACAGCAGGCAATGGTGCCAGAAGCCATCAAGGGCCACAGGAACAGCCATTCACACCTCATCAACCCACAATGCGAGCAATCAACTACAAACTGAGAGAAACTCAAGAGAGATCAGCTAGACGCAGCTCATCCTTCGGAAACAATGGAAACAGTCTGGAGATGTGGGGGAAGGCACTCAACAAGGGGGTGTCGGTTTCAGCATGATGTTTGCAAAAACTGCAACTATACAGGGCATCTGGCCCGCATGTGCAGAAAAACAGCAGCTCGGCTGGTATACGAATCGGAAGGGTCGGAAAGCGGACCAGAAGATGGTGGGGACAGTACCCGGGACGCCAGGGTACAGCGGGTCAACACGATCAATGTCCACTGTTCTTACAACAAGACGCCTCCAATAATGATGAGGGTCTTACTCAACGGGATAACCGTCAACATGGAACTGGACACGGGAGCTAGTCATTTTCTCATGAGCGTCCAACAATTTGAACAGCTGTGGCCGCACAAAAGCAACAGACCAAAACTCACAAGGATCGACACCAAACTAAGGACCTATACCAAATAAATCATCCCAGTCCTTGGCAACGCCATGGTCTCAGTCACACACAAAGGTACGGTGAACCGACTTCCCCTGTGGATTGTCCCCAGAGATCTCCAAGCACTGTTGGGGAGAAGCTGGCTGGCAAAACTAAATTGGAAATGGGATATGTTCACGCCATGTCGTCAGAGGAACGGACGTCCTGCTCAACAGTTCTAAGTCGTTTTGAATATCTCTTTCAGCCAGGTGTGGGCACCTTCAAAGGGGCTAAAGTTAAAATCTACATCACACAGGATGCCAGACCAGTCCATCACAAGACTAGAGCTGTGCCTTATGTGATGAGGGAAAAGATTGAACACGAACTGGACCGGCTTCTGCGGGAAGGCATTATCTCACCCATGGAATTCAGCGACTGGGCAAGTCCCATCGTCCCAGTCATGAAGCCTGATGGATCCGTACGAATCTGTGGGGATTACAAGTCTACCATAAATAGAGTCTCCCTACAGGACCAATACTCGCTGCCCAGAGCGGAGGACCTATTTGGCACATTGGCTGGAGGAAAACCTTTCTCGAAACTAGATCTCACATCTGCGAATATGACGCAAGAACTGACCGAAGAGTCTAAGCTACTCACCACCATCAACACACATCGAGGAGGCCTTTTTACGTACAATCGATGCCCATTCGGCATCAGGTCAGCAGCTGCTATATTCCAGCGCAACATGGAGAGTCTGCTCAAGTCCATCCCGGGGACAGTTGTGTTTCAAGATGACATACTCATCACGGGCAGGGACACCGACTCCCATCTCCGCAATTTGGAGGAAGCACCAAGTCGATTGGATCGGGTAGGCCTACGAGTTAAGAAATCCAAGTGTCTGTTTCTCGCACCCGTGGTTGAATTTTTGGGCAGAAGGATTGCCGCTGATGGAATCCGCCCAACCGAATCCAAAACCGAAGCAATTCGTCTGGTACCCAGGCCTCAGAATGTCTCGGAACTGCGCGCCTTTCTCGGGCTACTCAATTACTTTGGGAACTTTATGCAAACTTAAGCACGCTGCTGGAGCCTCTCCACATGCTACTCAGAAAGGGGTGCGATTGGTTTTGGGGGGACGCCCAAGAACGCGCCTTCAATAAGGCACGCAACCTTCTATGTTCCAACAGTGTTTGACCCAGGTAAAAAGCTAGTTCTTACATCTGATGCATCAGCGTACGGGGTCGGGTGCGTTTTACAGCATGTCAATGATGCGGGTAAATTACAACCTATTGCTTATGCCTCCAGGTCACTTTCACGGGCGGAGCACGGGTACGGTATGGTTGAGAAGGAGTTGCTCGCGTGCGTGTACGGTGTCAAAAAGATGCACCAATACCTTTTCGGGGCCAAGTTCGCGTTAGAAACCGACCACAAGCCCCTCATGTCCCTACTATCCGAGTGCAAGGCAATAAACGGCAACGCCTCAGCGCGCATTCAGCGGTGGGCACTCATGCTGGTGTCTTACGAGAACACAATAAGGCACAGACCAGGCACAGACAACTGTGCCGACGTGCTTAGCAGGCTACCCCTGGCGACCACGGAAGGGTCCGACGAACAGGACTGTGAGATGGTCATGGCAATCATTGCCTTTGAATCCACAGGTTCACCCATGATGGCTGGATGAATCAGAGCCTGGACGAACAGCGACCTCACGTTATCCTTAGTCAAAAGATATGTTTAAACTGGTAACTGGCAGAGCCTCGCGATGCCTGACCCGAGGAGATCAAACCTTTCCATAGGCGCATACATGAGCTATCACTACAGGCAGAGACTGCCTGATGTAGGGCAGCCGAGTAGTTATGCCCTTGCAAGGCAGAGAGGCGTTTGTCCGGGAGCTCCACCGCGAGCACCCGGGGATCGTCCTTATGAAGGCCATAGCCAGATCCCACGTCTGGTGGCCTGGCATTGACGCGGACTTGGAGCTCTGCACCATTTGTGCCCAACTCAGTAATGCCCCAAGGGAGGCCCCCCTAATGGATCGAGTGCACCATTTTAAACTGGAGCACCACCTCCACCACTGTGGAGAGCCTTAGAACCATGTTTGCAATGCACGGAATTCCTGACATATTGGTCAGTGATAATGGTCCGTGCTTCACCAGCGCAGGATTTCAAGATTTTATAGTTGACCACGGCATAAATCACGTTAAGACGGCACCGTTCAAGCCGGCCTCCAATGGCCAGGCAGAGCAAGCAGGGCAAATTGTTAAAAAGGCATGCCAAAAATCCAAGGTCCTACGCTGCAGAGCCGCCTGTCGTGACTGCTGCTGGCATACAGATCTCATCCGCATTCATTGACTGGGATTCCCCCCGCGCAACTATTGATGAAACGGACCTTAAAGACTAGGCTCTCGTTAATCCTCCCAGACATGCATGAAATTGTTGAGGCAAAGCGCCGGAAGCTAACTGAGTACCATGACCGAAATTCGAGGGGGAGGTGGAATGAGATAGGGGACAAAGTGTTTGTGCTAAACTATGGCAGGGGTCCCAAATGGCTTGCAGGGACAGTAATTGGCAAGGAAGGAAACAGGCTACTGGTTGTACAAATGGACAATGGACAAACCTGCCAGAGGCATGTCGACCAAGTAAAAAGTAGATTTACCAACAACACTGCTGAACCAGAGGCAAACTACAATGTGGAACTCATACCACACCTGGTGGACAGACAGAGGGAACAACCTGAGGAAAGGGCAATCCCAACAGACAGCCCAGGCAAGACACCAACAATCATACTGAATGAAACAGACAGCCCAGGCAAGATACCAGCAATCAGACCGAAAGAAAAACAGGCACCAAGGCAAACAACTGAACCACAACAAAGACGCTCCATGCCCTACCTGAGAGACTGAATCTATAAAGACAATAAGACCTTGGGGGAGGGTGATGTCATGTATCTCACACTACTGTATATAACCGTATCTTACCATGCTATACATGACTGTAACTAGAGATGACCTGTAACCACAAGCTTACCTTACCACCAGGGGTGCACTTGCAGAAGACACTGCATACCTGTTCCACACAGGTATATAAAGGCAGGTCTCAGGCAAGTGCGGCACTCGAGAGCTGTGAAATAAAGGTGCAGGTCCAGAGTGACCTTGACTTCAGCATGTGCCTCGTGTAAGTCTGTACTGCAGGGTCAGGACTTTACAGTTTCTCTCTCTCTCCATAATGGTCTCTCTCTCTCTCTCTCGCTCTCTCTCTCTCTTTATAATGGTCTCTCTCTCTCTCTCTCTATATATATATATATATATATTATATATATAATGGTCTCTATCCTCTCTCTATAATGGACTCTCTCTCTCTCTATAATGCTCTCTCTCTTTCTCTATAATGGTTTCTCGCTCTGTAATGGTCTCTCTCTCTATTTCTCTGTATAATGGTCTCTCTCTCTCTCTCTCTCTCTATAATGGTCTCTCTCTCATTCTCTCTATAATGGACTCTCTCTCTCTCTCTCTCTCTCACTGTATAATGATCTCTCTCTCGCTCACTTTATAATGCTCTCTCTCTCTCTTTCACTATAATGGTCTTTCTCTCACTCTCTCTCTGTATAATGGTCTCTCTCTCTCTCTCTCTGTAATAATGGTCTCTCTCTCTCTCTCTCTCTGTAATAATGGTCTCCCTCTCTTTCTCTCTTTCTCTCTCTCTCTCTCTCTCTCTCTATAATGGTATCACTCTCTCTCTCTATATATATATATATATATATATATATATATATATAATGGTCTCTCTCACTCTCTCTGTATAATGGTCTCTCCCTCTCTCCCTCTCTCTCTCTATAATGGTCTCTCTCTCTCTCTC